>NW_011888985.1:755914-759392 GCF_000151845.1 Pteropus vampyrus | reverse complement strand
TGACACAAGGAACAGGCTACGGTGACGGTCCCTCGGGGAGGGGACCAGGGATGAGAGGGACTGGGGCCAGTGGAGCGGAACTAACATTTACTCTCTACCCATTTTAGATCTTCTGAACTGTTTAGGTTTTTTTAAAATAATTAAAGAAAGAAGGAAAGTCTTGGCCCATGAACTTTGGCTGACTCTCCAGATACATCCTACGATTTCACTGGACTGAGAGTGACTTTGCTGCCAGGACTGTGACAAAGAGGGGTCCAGGAAGAAGTGACTAGAGCTCTGCCCCTGGAGAGAAGATGAGTGAGATCCATGCACGCGAGCAGTAAGCGGGTCGCAGCAGAATCTCCAGGTGGAGCAGGTTTTACTGTCCCGTAACCCAAACCTCTGCCAGACACGTGCGTCCCTCCCAACACTCCCTGACGTTGACCTTCGGCTCAAACACCTCCACCTGAGAAGTAACGCTGCTCAGGTCACGGTGGCCAGCGAGAAAGGCGCAAGGAAACACTTCGCACTGGGCCGGCACGCGGTGCGTGTCCGATGAATGGCTGTCTTGTTGACCGTGAAGGAGGCGGAGCGTGACGAGCTCGGGGGCGGAGCTGCCATCGCTTGGGCATCCTGCCCATTTCACCTGCGATGAGCGACCTCTCTGCACCGCCTCGCGGTGACTCTACACTCCTACGCTATGGGCAACTATCGTTTCTCAACTGCTTTAGTTTACGTTGCAATTTTCAGAGATATAAGCACAGATGAGCATTTTTTGACATATAACATGGTATTTTTAAGTGTCCTTGTTTCGGGAGCACACATAGTCTACCCAAGGAGTGAACTTTTTTTAGGGGGGCAGGGTGTTCGTGAATAATAACACATTGCTATGACATTGACATTCTCAGGCACCTATTCTAAAAACGAAACTACAAAAGAAAGGAGATGCGGGGGCAGGGGAGAAAATGTGAATATAAGCAGATATGGAAAAAAAACCTACAAAAACCTACAAAAAAACCCTACAAAAAAAAAAAAATCTACACATTAGTTTGGAAGGAAGGACTGGATTCTACTTATGGCATCGATCCCGAAACTGTCTTGGGGGATATTCAGAGTCCTGTAACATTTTGTGACCTTTGCACAGAATTTTGGCTAAAAGCAAAAATGGCAAAAAGCTTGGTATTTCAAAAGGGTAACGAGGCGTAACGTCAAAACGCAGGACGCCTTCGTTTTCTCTGTCCTGCAAGAGAAAAAGACGGGGAGGAGTGTTGTACAGGCGGAAGAGTGGGCAGCCCCCCATCTTCTGAGGCAGGAACCTGGGTCCCGGAAGAATGGGAGCTTTGCTGGGTGGCGGTGGGGGTCACAGTGGGTGGTGTCACCTCCCTGAGCTCCCGTGTTCCGCAGCCGCGAGTCCCCCGTGAGAGTTAGGTGCTCGAGCAGGCCTTCATCGTCCGTGTTTAGGAACAACTTCCGATGCGTTGACAGGACCCAGGCCGGGAGGCTCACGGCGAGGCCTCAGCGCGGAGGCCTCTGCTCCCTGCCGGGGCCTTTCTCGGGTCTGCGGTGTGTGTCGGGGCTGGAGGGTCACCAGCATCCGGGCTGCTGCTCGCCTGCTCTCCACAGCCTCCCTCCAGAGGGGACACACGGAGACGGTGGCCGGAGAGGGAGCATTACCACACGCACAAGCGGCCAGAGATGCCAGACAGCGTCTCCGCACGGACCCCGCGTCAGCCTGCTCGGCTGCCACCCCGGGAAGCAGGCACCGGTGTGACCCAGTCCCACAGATAAAGAAGCACCAGCTATGCCCACTGCTGGCCTCACGACTAACACCCAGATTAGATTTAAATCCAGACCCCGGCATCAGCGTGGCCAGGTGTCCCTCAGGGGATGATAGAGGGAGACAGGGCAGGTGGCCAGGTCGCCAGGTCGGCGGGGCAGGTGGCCAGGTCGGGGGGCGGGGAGATGGCTGGGTCAGGGGACAGGCCTCAGTCCAGCTCAGCCTCCATGGGTGCTACGAGGCCTAGAAGGTGCCTGGCTTGTCCCGCCCAGGGTGGCAGGCTCTGCTGAGGCTCAGAGGCAGGAAGGAGAGAGAGGCGGACTTTTTGGTGCAGTGATGCAGCCCACGGTTCCGCGGCCAGGTCGGGGGCTGGTCAGCGGAGCCACTTCACCTTCAGATGAGAGAAGAGCAAGCCAGTGACACCCAGAGTCCCTGCCTTCTCATGAAAATGTGACTTCGTCAACCTTGTGCCTCTGCGGCCCAGCACCTAGCAGAATGCCTGGGCCCGAGTGGACACTTCATAAGCTGGTGTTGACTGGCTGAGGAACTAATATGTACAGGAAAAGTAGAAAATGCCGTTTTTAAAAATCAAACTTGAACATAAACTCTAGGCACTGTTCCCGCCCTTTGCTGTGGCTGGCCCCCAGGAGCGGCCTCCACTGCCACCGCCACCCCCGTTCGCTGCGTACCTGCCTCTTGCTTCCTACCCTCTTTGCCGACCCCCTTCACAGCTGACTCCGGTGTCACCCACACGAGCTGTCAGGGCCGTCCACAGTCACCGTCTCTGGACCGTCCCGTCGTACAGCTGAGCAGGGCCCCCCGTCAAAGCTGATTCAGCCCTGGGTCTCCCGACCCCCGGTCCGGTGTCAGCCGTCCCCTCCCCGTCCCTCGTCTTCCTCTGCGGGTCTCCCAGCAGACCCCAGGGCCCCCTTCGTCACCTGACTCCAGAGCCGTGACGACAAGCCCATCCCAGCACCTCTGTGACGACAGGAGGCGGCTTCCTTCCTCTGCACGACAGAAAATAGTACCCAGGACAGTCAGCTCCTGGTCCAAGGAGCACCATGCTGTCCCCTCTGCCACCAGCCACAGCCGCCAGAGGCTTCCTGGCTCGAGCCCACGACGACGAGGCGGGCGGCCGGCGACCTTCGCTCGTCCTTGCCTCTTTTCTCCTGCACAGATGAGCAGAGTCCCTCGCCCTTCCTGCTCGCTGGGAACAGAGTTCTCACTGGGGCCAAACCCTGAGCAGCCAGGAGGAAATGAATGCGAGCTCTATAAATAACTCAGGCTGTTCAAAGCCGTTACCGCGAAGGCAGAGCCTGAACGCTGGACGGGGAAGCGGCCGCAGCGGGCCAAGCTGTGTGAACCAGAGGGAACAGGCCCCGTCTGGTGGGAGCGGCCAGATGCCGGGTCCCCGGGGACCCCGAGTAACCCGATTGTCCAAACTCGGTTTTGTTGTGAAATGTACGGTTTTAAGGGTAATTAAAATCTTTAAGACGCCACATGAGCCAACATCTGGCCCGTTTCTCCCAGCCCCTGACCCTAAGCAAGGAAGACAAGGAGCACGGAGGGCCAAGAGGCCGGCCTGCGATGAGGAGACCCGCCCGGCTCTGCCGTCCGGCCCTGGACAGCTTTCCGTCTCCAGCTTCCGCTTGCAGCAGAGGCAGAGACGAGCGCCCTGCCCTCAGGGGAAGGATGGCAGAGTGAGGGGCAGTAGAAAGGACA
>NW_011888985.1:743843-754609 GCF_000151845.1 Pteropus vampyrus | reverse complement strand
GAGGGCCCGGGAAGCATCCAGGTCCCCAAAGAGGGTCCCCAAGTGCAAATGGGATATCTCCTAGCCACTCCCAGCGTCACTGTGAGGAGGGGGCGCCACCAGGTAATGGGCAGGGGCGAGGAAGTACACGCTCAGGCGCGGCAGTCCACACGTTTAAGCTCCAGCGTCGCAGGCCGAGGAAGCACGGCGAGCGGGAGCCCCAGGACGTCCCCCGGGCATACTGCGGGGCGTGATGTGTCACAGCGTTCGCTGAGGCTGTCGTCTTCCAGGGCAGACGTTCTGTCTCTTTTATTTAAGGCTCTCTCTCCAGTGACTAGAAAAGCGTCTGGTGTGTCAACGTCGGTGCTTATTGATGAACTAAGTTTCCCAACGCGTTTCACTGCCATAGACCTTGACATCAAGTCCCCAGGGTCTGCGTCGCCCTTTCTGGAAACACAGCTTCAAGCGTAAGCGGAGAACACGTGACGGATGAGCGTGGGCTGGCTCTGATCGGAGCGGACACGGGCCAGGGGTCCGTGCACAGCCCGACCCGGCTGCCCTCGGCTGACCCCCGCGCTCCCTCCGGCAGCTCCGAGGGCCGCAAACAACACAGTGTGAGACACAAATAAAGTCACAATGTGAAAGGGGAGGCTGGCACGGATGCCAGTGTGGCCGGTCCCTCCGGTGGCACTGGAAAAACCTCAGGATGAGAAAGGACATCCCTGGACGAATGACAGCTCAGCACGTGGGCTGATGGAGAAGCTCAAGTCAGGGAAACTCTGGCTTGCTGGGTGGGGACAGAGGGCGGAGCAACCCAACCCTGGGATGTCGTGTCCTCCGTCCACCGAGTCGGCTTCCCTCCGACACCTCATAAATATCGATGGCCACTGGCTCAGCAGTTTCCACGTCGCCCGAGTCCAAGCTCCGCCTCAGCACCTCCTGGGACAAGGAACCAGAGAGAATCGAGACGCAGCCCTCACGGCTTTATAAACTGTTGAGTTTAATGCTATTATTACGTTACGCTTCCCACCGGAACCTGAAGTTTTGCATTTATATTGAGGTATTCCTGACGAGGTCTAGTGGCAATGTCACAGCGTCCCTGTCAGGGCGCGTCCCACGCAGCCGGGGGGAGCCTCCCTCCCCCTCACGCTGCCATCGCTGACATTTGCCAAATCTAATTCCAGAGAGAGAGATGACGCCGTGAGCTCCGGAGGGAGCGCACGCTCCGGAGTCACCGCCCTGGGACCGGACGTCAGCTGTCGCTCGTGCCTGCGAATGCTGCTGACATAGGTTCTCTTCGTGTCCGGCCGACATCTCTGAGGTGGGGATGATACCTGTGCGCGTCTCCTATTCCTGCGGCAGTGAATGACCATGAACGTGGTGGATTCAAACAAGCGGAGTTGTTATTTTGCGACTTCCGGAGGTGAGAGGCTAACGTGGGCCTAAGGGGTTAAAAGGCACTCGTAGGCGGGCCGCACGCTTTCTGGGGGCTCCGGGGGAGAATCGTTCCCTCGCCTTTTCCAGCTTCTAGAAACTGCTCGTATTCCTGGCCTCGGGCCCCTTCCTCCAGCTTCGAGGCCAGTGAGGGTTGGTCAAGTCTTTCCCCCGTCACATCTCCAACTTCTGCCAGCCACTTCCATTTATAAGGACCTTGTGGCTACATGGGGCCTCCCAGGTGGTCTAGAGGAAGCTTCCTATTTTAAGATAAACTGATAAGCAACCTTAATCCCCCTTTGCCAATAAGGTAACACAATCACAGATTCTGGGGCTTGGGACGTGGACACGTTTAGGGGCCATTGTCCTGCTGACTGCAGTACCTGTCTCGCAGTGGGGCGGTGAGGTTGGCAGGAGGGCAAAGGGCACGGTGCGCGCCCTATAACTGAGTGGCTTCCTCCGGGAGCTGGGTCCACTGGGGCACAGCAGCACCAGGAAGCTGGAAGACACACACTGCCTCGTATTGTCCCTTCGGACCTGCTCGTCCCAGTAAAGGCCACCATCCAACTTCGCCCACCTAGCCTGCCGATCTGAGGACAGAGCGATGATCGTCACAGTTCAGCCAACCCCGCTTCTCCCTCAGTTTGCCTGGAATCAAAATGGCAGACACACCCTCTGCCAAAACCCACTCGTTTATTTTCCATCCTACGTACCAGCCGCAATGACGCCGAGTAGGGTCCCCACAGGACCTCTGAAACACATGGAACCGTGCATCCCTGAACCGTATCTCCCCTCTCGACATGAGGGAGCCAAGCCCTGGGACCCCTCCTGGAGCATGCACCCCCCTTACGTGCTTCGGGGTAACTCAGCCTCGCTCTCAGGGGCAAGCACATGGCCAGTCTCTTCCTTGAGACGGTGGGGACACAGGAAGCCCCCACATGGACATGAGTCAGCCAGGTTGCACAGTAATGCCTCATTCCCATTCTCTCTGAGTCTTGCCCCACAGTCCTCAAGCGTTTCCCTCAAGTCATCTTTGTCCTTTAAAGCCCGAACGATTCCGAAGTGACAGGACACCCTCATCCCCAGGTGATTTTTCTGCTTCGTGTCGGCACCGCTCACCATGCCCACAGTCTGTGCGAGTCCCATGTAACTAAACGTTCTGCTAAAACTCCTCACTAAGTGGTCTGTGGAAATGGGCAAACTCTGTCTTAATGATCACATCCCAAAGGACATAAGAGGTGAGAAGGGGCCTGTTTGTTATCACGTGAAACGACTGCATTAGAAGCGGCTGGCGGCAACGCGGTCATGTGATCAGCAGGCCGCGTGTGTGGTGCGGGGAACAGGGCCTGAGTCTGGGCGAAGTCAGTGCGGGTTTGAAGCATCATCCCAGCACTTCAGGACCGTGTGGCCCTGGGCCGGCTCGGCTCCCTCCTCTGTAGAGTGTAGAATAACCTACTTGCAGTATCGTGGTTGGAAAGCAAACAGGAAACGCCTACCAAAGTCACTGCATCTGGCACTTAATTCTGTTCCGATGACCCATCGCTCCGTCTCCAGCGACCCCAAAACACGGGGGCCGCGGCAGCACCCATTCTATTCTATCTCGCAGGTCGGAGAGCCAGGACCTCGGGCCGGGCTCGGCCAGGGGACTCCGCTCCTTGTGCCGGCGTGCTGGCAGCAGACACGTCCCGGCGGCCCTCGGCTGGTGGTGGGCGGCCGGGAGGATGCAGGACACACAGTCGACTCACGGTACTCGCGGTGGTTACGTCCTATAAAACTGCCACAAGCACAGCGGGAGGACACGGGGCCGTTGCTTCCAGGGGCATTTCGGGTGAGGTCCCCACACGCCGTGTGTCACACCTTCTATGCCAACTGATCGTTATGCAACCTTGTTTGACGTGCGCTTCTGTTTAAAAGACACCTTCTTCCTATACAGGTCATCAAAATAAGCGGTCAGATTAAATGTATGTATTAATTATTATAACTTAGCAGTATTTCTTTAAACAAAACCCTGACTGCTGGCTGGGAACGGTTCGACAGCCTCCTCCTCCGAGTAACGTGATGCTGAATTTCTTCGGCTTCAGGCTCACCGCAGCGCCGTCGCTGTCCACTACGCCTTTTTTTTTTTTTTCCATTGGTCATCATCCCATCAGGCCACAAATTGAGCCACTTTTCCATCTCTTCCACGTGCCCGTCACGCACTACGCGTGTCATTGTAGCGGTTATGACAGTGGCCTCGTGTACGGAGCGGCAAATTTCTTCTTCCTTTTTCCCGAGTGTTGACTCATCAGTCTTGAACTCAGCCGACAGCACTAACACTCAAGCGTGAGCTCGGCTGCTCCCTCCTCACTGCACTCCGGGGGGCCCCTTCAAACGACAAAAATCACCAACAGAAGGGGCGAAAATGTAAATACCGCGGTGCTAAACGGACCATGAAAAGGGCACTGGTTTACCATGTGAGCTGAAACAAGGAGCGGAGCGTCACCTTGTCCCACCTCACATGAGAACGTGCGTGTTGGGCAACTCAGATTTTTCTGCCACTCTGCTCACATCCACGAGTGAACACTACGATGGCGCAAGCATTGATTTTGTGGTTACACGTAAATTATAGTGAGCAGGCGAATTCGCAGATTCGGAGTCTGTGAATAATGAGGATCTGCTATATCTGGCATTTCTGCAGGGATGGCCGGAGGCCTCGCTCAGCGGAGACCGTCTACAGGGTATGGGTGTGTGGCTTCTGCAACATGGCGGCCATGGGGTGGGGTGATCTGACTTCTCGTGTGATGACTGGCTCCCCCAGAGTGGGCAGCCTAGGGGACAAAGAGGAAGCTGCCCAACTTTCCTGACCTAGCTTGGGAAGTCGTTCCGTTGGTTGAAAGTGAGGCATGGGGACAGCTCAAGTTCAAGGAGGCAAAGATTAGCCTCCCCATCTTGGCAAAAAGATGCCAGTTCAGCCATCCTTGGAAAACACGATCTGCCAGAGTGCTGGGGAAA
This sequence comes from Pteropus vampyrus, assembly GCF_000151845.1. NCBI lineage: Eukaryota > Metazoa > Chordata > Mammalia > Chiroptera > Pteropodidae > Pteropus > Pteropus vampyrus. The sequence goes on along the minus strand of NW_011888985.1, from coordinate 750,205 downwards.
ACGGAAGCTATTATTTGATACAAAACAACCAGATATTTCAACCGGACGCCAACGAGCATAGAAGTCATTACTTAGAAAGATCACTTTTGTAATCACTTCCTACTGCACAGGACTAACAGCGAGCTCTCAGCCCTGGCTGCATCCTTAAGGAAAAGATAGATAAGAGTTAAGAATGGTAAGGAGGCCAGACAATCATATAATCCTGAATTTTGAAAAACAATCAAAGGTCTATAAATCTAAGTAGGACCTAGTCTAGTCCCCACCAAGTGTCAGGAACTCACATCTGGACCACAGTGGTCTAGGACATTGGTTTACTCTGAAACAAGCACCTGGAACCTGTTAAAAAATATATATGTTTGTTAAACTCTGACTTAAACATAGGTATCTGTAGGTGTGTAGTATTTTTGACAAATACTCCATGACAACTGGCAGGAAGTCGCGGCCCCACACCATCCGTCAGCTCAGCTTCTTCGGGAGTTTACCAGATATCACCTCGAGGTGCTTCTAGACCCACCTCGTGTTCCCAAGATTGGTCGATTTGAGGGATGGGCAAGGCCTGTCTCCCAGCCGCTGTAAAGGGCCCTGAGTCTCCCCCGCTCTGTGACGGAGAGAAAAGTGAGACGTGCTCCAAATGGACTTTGTAAATCCTCTTTTAAAAGTACCTCACCGTCAACAGGTATTCAGGTCAGGAGAACGATGCCTCCTGCAAAAAGATGTCCACGTCTGCATCCCTAGAAATTGTGAGTATGTTTCCTTACATGGCAAGGCGGGATTAAGGTCGCAGGTGGAACTAAAACCTGCCCCATGTTGTGTCGTCATTAATTTATCACACTGAAAAAGAGACCATACCATGTTCAGCACATACGAGAGGTTCCATAAATGATGTATGTAAATGACCTGAGTGCTTCTGTGTTTTGCCTTGTTATTATCATCCAATACTTTTAAAGAAGCACTCGATTTTACTTTGGTCAAAGTGTAGTTAATGCAGGGGAACTTTGGAGAAAGCACGAAGCAAGGAAACTAACACAGGTTTTGAGGGTTAACACGGAGCCTTAGGGTAAACACCGGTGACCAGCCATCTGCACTGAGTTCATCCAGTTTGTAAGATCGCTTCCAATTTTTACAACCAATGTATTCACATAGAACAGATATTGACAACTCAAATCACAGGCGAAGGGCCAATCTCCCTAAGGTATAGAGAATAAGATTAAAAAAAAAAAAAACAGAGACAAGGACAAACGACATGAAGGATATGAACAGATGCTTCACGGAAAAGAAACTGTAAAGGACTTACATCTCCCAAAGCCAAGTCAATCTATGAAAGTGCACTGACTCTCACTTATAAGAAGAGAAAAGCAAATGCAAACTACACTGGGGTTCAAAAGTGTGATAACAATCCGTTGGCAAGGTTCTCGAGGAACAAACGCTTTTATACACAACTGACGGGAGTGGAAGTCTGTACAGTTCCATCAGAGAGTAATTTGACAATACCTGTCAAAATAGTAAATCGGTTCCCGTTTTCCATTCATTCAATGTGGGGAATTCATCTGACACACCTAGCCACGGAGAAATAAAGTGATATGTTGCAGCTTTGTTGGTGATAGCAAAATATTGGAAACAACCCAAACACTCATCAATAGGAGACCGGTTCTTATATAACCATTTCGTGGAAAACTATACAGCTATAACAAATGATAAAACTCTCACGATGTGACATGGAAAAATCTCCAAGATACACCGTTAAGTACAAAAGAGCAAAAAGAATATGCCACCTCTGCAGAATACGCCACCTCTTCGGTAATAAAAGGGGGGATGGACAATAAGGCTATTTATATTTGCTCATATGCCTTAATGGTGGCAGTTCTTGGATATTATTATTCTTTATTAGTCCCTTAAGAAATTACCAGGTTTGACATATTCAGAAGATAAATCCATCCCTAAACCGTTCCCTTTTAGTCATAGGAACCTACATTCTACCCATTTAGAAATAAGCTTCCCTACTTACTCGATTAATAAAAGAGCCACATCATTTATCATCTACCTGGGACACTTTTTAGAGCTAAACGAGACACTCTTCGTAATTATGTGGGGACAAAAGCCTAAGCCAGGCTGCCCAGGCAAACGAAAACACAGAGGATTTATAAGGTTGATTTGGTTGTAATGAATTGAATAACGATACAAGTATGATAGAAATTGTTTCCGAGGGGCACAAATCGGACTCTCTTCTGTAGAGGCACCTTGAACAGAGCTGCATCGTTTCACACACCCGAGAACTATCTGAGCGATCTGCCCACTCAGCCACCTCACTCTGATCAGAACCAGCGACGTGTCCGCCATGTTTTATGGCTGCCTCTCAGCTTGACAAGTATTCCAAAAGTCAATCTTGCTGTCGTTTATTTGAATCGATTGCACTTAATTCTTTTCCTCATCTGAAATCGATTCGTGCATTTTTTATCATTGTTGTTGTGCTTTCTAGGAGAATAGCTTTCAATTTTAATTTCTCCCTATTCAAGATATAACAGATCTTACCAAATGTGTCAAGGCAATAACAGCTCAGATGCTCCACCCTCAGATTTCCATCTCCCAAAGCCAAGTCGATCAACAGCAAGAAAGATTTCGTCCATCTCGCCGTCTATATACTAAAGTTCTCATTTTAATCGTTTCGCAGATTTTGTCAACTGTTCTTTCCACATGGGCATACCCCAAATCCCTTAGTCCTGTTTGTCATGAAGGAATGAGGCAGGCACACATCAAATTGTCCGCAGCATGTTTTATTTTTTTGTGTTTGCGTTTTTATCTCCTTGAAAAATTGGAACTAGCATTCGCCCTTAGGTTGTTCATAATATACATGGCTCATTGTCGTCTTAATTTAAACTTTTGCTTAATGGACCCAGTATACACTTGTACTCCTGACTCAGTTGGTGAGATTCAGAGTTCAAACTTTTTCTGATGACCTTTTGATATTTTCATATTTCTCTGGTACCAGAAAAAGAAAGTTCTCCCTGTCCATATCCCACCAAGGTATTGCTGATAAATTAAGATCATTTATTCTGTTAAAGTAGACACGGGACTTGCCCTTCTAATATCTGTTTTGACAGAAAATATTTGGTAAAGAGAGAGGGGGAAAAATGGCCATTTTCCACAACAAAAATTCCAATAAATTACTCGGGGTTCTACAAAATTCGAATCTTCCTTTAAACTTTTCATGGCCTTGGATAGAATAAATCTGTATGGGAAGGCCTGAGTTAGCTCATTAGATCTGGTGATGGGGACAGTTTGGGGACACTGCTGGTCTCGACTGGAGGTCTCCATGTAAGCCAGTTTCCAAGTACAGAGATGGCATGTGACTCAGGCATTTAATAGCGAATCTCATTCCACGTTTCATCATCTTGTAGAGAATTCACCCAGAACAACAAAAGGCGGTTGGCCGTTCTAATGATTCGTCCCTGGCCTTTGACCCTGTGACAACACTCTGTTTTCTCTGCCCAATAGAGAAAGCATCTGAGAATAATGCACTGCCTCGGAGCTGGGTGGATTAGGGGATGCAGCTCGGCGAAGGATGTCCCTTTTAGGCTCTGTCTCAAATCCGCAGGAATTTGCCCCATTTTATGTCAGTGACTTTGCCTTTGCAAACTTTACTTAGCCTTCTGCAAAAAAAAAAAAAAAAATACTTTCATCAGAGCAGAGCCCCATGGCCGTGGGGCGGAGGAAGCTAATTGGGGCTGAACGCTCTTTGCAGCTTTCAGTCAGGGCCAGCAACATCTCCACAGGCGTTAAGTCAATATCCCAGGGCCTAACTTCACTCCGAGAATAGTTTGTGTGGTTCCAAAGTTGTTTTCTAACCGTAGGACGCAAAGAAAGGTCTGCTGGAGCCTAGACTGATGCTGTTCTTTTTATTTCCAGTTTAAATTGACCATCTTCTGACTCTGCTGAGAGCTCAGACAGAAATCCATCTTCATTTACCCGGCCCGTGTCTCATTAAGATGGTCACAAATTTTATCTCCATGATATTTCGGAAACATTCTGGTTCCCCGCCTCTTAACGACCGTCTATGTGTTATCCCATTAAATACAACCAATTTCTGTATCTTCCTTAAGTACAAAATGTTTCAAAGCCAATTGCCTAGATAAACCTCACAACGTCCAATTTTAAATGGCATAAAAGGCCACAGCAGAGTTTGCTCGCTCTCTGATTACGTAAATCTGATTACATAAAATTCTCCGCTAGGTAATTTTCCATTTGGGATTTCCCCTGACATTAGAGATAGGTCTCAGAAAATGCAAAAATAATATTTGCCAAACATACTGAGGTACTTATTTCTGCCTCACAGATAATATTTTACGAATAGAAAATAGCTTCCCATTGAAATTGATCTGACTGTGTGTAAACTTGGGGCTGCTATCTCGGGGTCCCCGTCCGAATAGCCGGATGTGGGCTCCCAGCACATGGCAGGGAGGGAAAGGAAGCGCCCGAACCCGAGTCTCTCCTGTGTCTTCACACTTTCGATCCCATTTAATTCCCGCGACGGCCCCAGGTGTTGGGATTACTGTTTCCTGTTACAGATGAGGAAACCGAGGCTCAGGGAAGTTCCGAATCTTATTCAAGGTCATTCCAGCTGACAGAGTCCGGATTGGAACGTGGATTTGGCTCCCCGTGAACCCGTGTCCCTGGACGAGGAACGAAGGACAGTCCCGTGAGACCAGCTGAATAACTTAGCGTGTGGCCTAGAGACTGGAGTATGAAGTCGTCGGAGAGAAAAAGACCCATCCGTGAAACAGTGGCAGAGGACAGTCTTCAAATATGACCTAAACCCGGTCTTCAGAGGACATCTGGGTGGGCCTTGGTGGCTCTGTGGGACTGATAGGGCGGCTTGAGGAGGTCTGGCCAGGGGACACGGGGACTTCAGGACACATCCGGGACAGACAAAAGAGTCACACTGGTGTCAGGCAGCCGACTCATCTGTAGGCTGTTCTGACTGGACCCACGGACAGAACAGAGCAGAGGTCTCTCTGGAGGGTACAGAGAAGGGGGGACGGGAGGCTGTGGGGAGGGTCAGAAGAGTGTCCTAGACTCAGGGGAAAACCAACGGTATTGGGAAAATCAGGCACCCAGCTCAGAGGTGGCCTGGAGGTTAGGAAGTGGGTGCCCAGCTGCTGGGCAAAGATGGAGGGACAGGAGGCAAGTGGCAGGGAGCCTCTGTCCCCAGGCACAGAGGTCAGGATCACCTTGAAAGCTTAGCAGGGCAAAGCCTTCAGCACTGAGCCTCGGCCACGGCAGGTGCCCAGCTCTGAGGAAACAGAGAAGACCCTCCAGACGGACGTGGGAAGGCGCCGGAAGCCAGCTGTCAGCTGGATGGGAGGTTAGCAAAGAAATAGAAATTCCCGATCACCACAGACACCAACTAGAAGTCCGAGAATGAAAGTTGAGGCTTTGCCTTCAGAAAAGATGTCGGCACCAGCTCCGCGTCGTGACCGGCGTTGAGGCGTTTCCGCGCCGGCTGCACCTGCAGAGCGCGGAGGAGACGCACACAGAGAAGGCAGGTGGGCACCCTGGCTGCGGGGGCTCTGAAGACACCGCCACAGGCTGGGCGGGACGGAAGCGCAAGCGAGGGGGTCCCCGCGGGATTCTTCCCGGCTCCCTGGCCAGGAGACAGCGGCTCTCCCATTACGCGGCACGTCGGCTGAATCGGGGGGTCGGCTTCCCCCCTGCAAGGTGCAGACGCTGCCCCAGCAGCTCCTGGTTCCCTGGGAACTCGGAGAGGCACATCCTCAGTCCTGAGACTGCATCCGGACAGGATGCAAACCTTCGGCACGTGGCACCTGCCGTGGCTCTCAGCGGTGAGGCATCCCCCCCATGCCGCTGGGATGTCGAGGACAAAAGACAACTTCCCCGGGTTTTAAAGAAAAATTGCCGACTTCTCTCTCCGCTGTCAATCCCCTAGACATCATTTCCTCCGTTTCGTTACAGTCCTCTTTTCTGGTGTTGATCAGTCTTGTTTGTTTGTTCGCTTTGCTAATATTTTTACGTGTAAGAGGTGTTTTTAGTCCGCACACATGAAGAAATAGAATGCAAGCGCCCTTCTCCTCTGCGTTTCGGATGTTCAGCTGCCCTCTCGCCAAATATGTTGACCCCTATTCCCCAGATGGTTTGATTTGTTTCACGGCTATTTTCTTTCAGAATTCTAAGGACGCCACCGCATCGCCTTCTGGATTTTGATTCTGTGGAAAAGTCCGAGGCCAGGCTGGAAAACAGGGTCCCGGATTCTTTGGGGGTTACCCGATTTGTTTCTGTTCTTAGTGTTCTTATTTTTCTCTATTTTTAATTCCTCCCTTCTTTATTCCTGAAAGATAAAAGTCCGCTAA
>NW_011888985.1:739428-743793 GCF_000151845.1 Pteropus vampyrus | reverse complement strand
CGGCTGCACCTCCAGAGCGTGGAGGAGACGCACACAGAGAAGGCAGGTGGGCACCCTGGCTGCGGGGGCTCTGAAGACACCGCCACAGGCTGGGCGGGACGGAAGCGCAAGCGAGGGGGTCCCCGCGGGATTCTTCCCGGCTCCCTGGCCAGGAGACAGCGGCTCTCCCATTACGCGGCACGTCGGCTGAATCGGGGGGTCGGCTTCCCCCCTGCAAGGTGCAGACGCTGCCCCAGCAGCTCCTGGTTCCCTGGGAACTCGGAGAGGCCGAGGCTTTGTCGGCACATCCTCAGTCCTGAGACTGCATCCGGACAGGATGCAAACCTTCGGCACGTGGCACCTGCCGTGGCTCTCAGCGGTGAGGCATCCCCCCCATGCCGCTGGGATGTCAAGGACGAAAGACAACTTCCCCGGGTTTTAAAGAAAAATTACCGACTTCTCTCTCCGCTGTCAATCCCCTAGACATCATTTCCTCCGTTTCGTTACAGTCCTCTTTTCTGGTGTTGATCGGTCTTGTTTGTTTGTTCGCTTTGCTAATATTTTTACGTGTAAGAGGTGTTTTTAATCCGCACACATGAAGAAATAGAATGCAAGCGCCCTTCTCCTCTGCGTTTCGGATGTTCAGCTGCCCTCTCGCCAAATATGTTGACCCCTATTCCCCAGATGGTTTGATTTGTTTCACGGCTATTTTCTTTCAGAATTCTAAGGACGCCACCACATCGCCTTCTGGATTTTGATTCTGTGGAAAAGTCCGAGGCCAGGCTGGAAAACAGGGTCCCGGATTCTTTGGGGGTTACCCGATTTGTTTCTGTTCTTAGTGTTCTTATTTTTCTCTATTTTTAATTCCTCCCTTCTTTATTCCTGAAAGATAAAAGTCCGCTAAGTTTACATACTGGGCTCTTTTAAGTAATTTTGCTTTGCTTTTAAGTGAGCCTTTTCAATCTGAAGGTTCAATTTTTTTCCTTAAGGGCTCGAAAAAGTATCTTTGTTTAACACTTGTTTTCTGTCCATTTTATACTTTCTGACACGCACATGGGGTCTCCTCGATCTGTTCTCTGTGTCTCTTTTTTTCCTCTCATCTCTCATTTTTTCATCTTTGTCTTATCCTTAACGTCCTGTTTTCGGTACAGGAGAATTTCTCATGGATCTCATCTGCTTAACCGATCCTATTTTCGGTGGCGCTGAATCTGTTACTTGCTGCTTCCATTTAGGATTTTAACTCCACTACCGAGTTTGTCGTCTCTACACGTTCTTGCCCGATCTCATTTGTCTTTCACTATGGCTGCCTGCTCACCTGTCACAGGTGCAACACCTTCTGAATGTTTTATGGAATACAGAGGAGAAGACTTGTAACGTCTTCTCCTATTCGCTGCAACTCTATTTCAGTGGAAAACATTTGCCCTGGTTTCTTTTGAAGCAGTTTGCTGCATTAGCTAGTGATTTTTCTCGGTAATATTGCTTTATGAAATTATCTTTTTTCTCTTCATTAAGCCTTATAAAGAGTAGTTCCTGATTGTTTATTATCGGGAATCAACATTCTGATGCATCTTGTTTGCATTTCTTGCAGATTCTTTGAACTTGATGAGATTTTAAAACAGATTCTTTGAACTTGATGAGATTTAGTTAGCCAGATCAGGTATACAGTATGGTATGGAGACTAAGAAGGATTTTGAACTTGATGAGATTTAGTTAGCCAGATCAGGTATACAGTATGGTATGGAGACTAAGAAGGATGCCTGAACTATTGCTGTAGCGACATAGAACATCACCGCAGTACCAGAGAGCTTCTTCTCATATTTCTTCTGATACCCCAAAATTAATACCAGAGCATAAATCCTGAGACTTATACTCCAAAAACATTGAAAACACCATGACTTATCCAAAAATATCTTGAGTATGAAAACTGTTGACCTTTAACAAATAGACAGCCAGATATTTCTCCAGTAAAATGGGTTTATTTGAGAACAATAAAGAATTGTAATTCGAAACAAGCTGTCTAGCGGTGAGCCATGTGCAAGCCCAGAGAAGCTGGAAAGGGGAGGAACGCTCTTTTATGGACCTGGGAGGGGCTCTTGTAAACAAAGAGTCTATTGGTGGAGACTGGAAGGTCGAAGTGCAGAGGATTCTCATTGGCTGGCTCTGGCCGTCTCCCATTGGCTGAGCTGTTGCTGGGCAAAGAGGGAGTTCTTCCTTGGGCTGGGGTAGGAAGGTAGCATCCCTTGCTGCTGGGCTCAGTGTGTGCGCTGAGTGACACGCGGGTCAGAGTTCTCTCTTCTAGCGCCTGACTTTATTTTAAATGAGGTTTTTGTTTATTAATTTTCACAAAGAAAATGAAATGCGATAGTCCACTATGTTGTTGACGTAAGAACATTCAAACCTGTAGAAAAATTTTACAAGAGTTTATTTCAGCCCAACTGATGACACTGTTGGGAAGCGAGATCTCAAATGCTAGGGTGGATGACAGTTGTGCAGTTTCTTTTCTACGTTTGGAATTAAGGAGGAAACATGAAGATTATGTGAAGGAGGAGGAAAGCAAGGTAGGCACTGGATTACAGGACAGTTAACAAGTGTATGTGCTTCCTCTGAGCGGTCTGAAAAAGAGGCAGTTCAAAGGTGTGTTAACCTAGACGCAGGAGAACAATGGACAGGCCTCGATTAAGGTGAAGATAAACCTTTTATAGGCCTGAGGCATGACAACTCACTATGACCTGCCCAGTTAGGAATTTATGATCAGATTACCCTGTGGGGTTACTTTCGGTCAGATTTATTACAGAGCCCCTTTTCATCCACAATATGAACAAACTGAAGAAGAAAAATCACATGATCATGTCAATAGAGGCAGATGAGGCACTGGACAAAATCCGACACACATTCACGATTTAAAAAAAAACTCTCGGTAAATTATTTCTATAGAGGTAAACTTTCTTAACTTGATAAAAACTGTCTACAAAAAAAAAAACAAAACAAAACAACCTTACAGCTAACATCATACTCAACAGCGAGAATTAGAAGCTTCTCAACTCAGATTCCAACAAGGCAAGCATGCCGCCTCTCGCCACTCCTGATCGACACTGGACTGGAAGTCCTTGTTAATGCAATAGGGCAGGAGAAGGACATGCAAGGGACAAAGATTAGGGATGGGAGACATAAAACTGTAGAGGACATGATCGTCCTTATAGAAAATCTGAAAGAATAGACCAAAAAAAGTCCTGGAACTAATAGGCAATTAGAGCAAGGTTGCAGGATCCACGTTTAAGTAATGGTATAATATACAATATTATTGTCCTAAAAAGGAATAATACCGTACATTGTATTTTGTAACTTGCTTTTTTCACTTAATGGTATTCCTTAGACATCTTTCCATTTCTGCATGTGTAGGCGTTCGCCATTCCTTTTATGTACGTACAGCATTCCACTAGATGATGCACAATTCACTTGCCTTGTCCCATACTGATGGCATTTAGGTTGCTTGTGGATTTGTAGGTTGGGTGGGTCGTGTTTGCTTGCAGTGTGATTTCATGGATCCCCTTATTATTTCAGTATTCCCTTAAATCTTTTCAAAATACAAATTAAGGTTTATACAAAAATGTCTCTAATATATTCATTTACATAAATAAAAATTTTAGAGTAATACCGTCGACCATATTTACCTCCGAGAAGCAGATTAGAGAAGAAGGACACATGGCAGGAACATACTAACATATTTCACTGTATATCTTTCTCTGCTACGGGAGTTTTTACAACAAAATGTCATGCTTTTACAACTTTAATTAAAACGTAAATATATAATGCCGCAACGATAGTTACACAAACTGGTTTTGTTCTTCGGGACAATGTTTCAGGGGATGTATCCGGAAGTTAGACTACTGGGTTAAATGGAATGCTCTCGAAAGCACTGTGGTCTGGAGCGATTTCGGAAAGGCAGCATTCTGCCGTGGCTCCTACCGTCAGGCAAGAATAGAAACAACTGAGTGCTGTGTAGTAGTGGAAGTTTCACTCACGCAGCTAGTGTGCAGGATTTGGTCTTAAAAAGCCATTGGAAAAGATTCAGCAGGTGGAAATGCCGGTGCAGGTCCCCCACGATGCAGCTGCGTTCTTGCTTAGTTCTAGTTCTGGATCGAAACCTCGAGGTGAGCACCAGTGGGTCTCCTTACGAAAGCTCAGAGAGGTAGCTGGAGCATCGGAGGGCGGCAGAATGGTAAGGACGCCTCAGGCTTTGTCAGACCAGGGCTCCCTACTGTTTCTTGGAGATTCGTTCTGTTCCACCTTTTCTGGTCTCTGGTTTTGTCTTGCAGGTGGCTTCTCTCGAGGCACAAGGTGGCTTCCACAGCGACCAGGGCTTCAGCTGCTTTGCTCAAATCCAGA
>NW_011888985.1:736821-739028 GCF_000151845.1 Pteropus vampyrus | reverse complement strand
AACTTGCTTTTTTCACTTAATGGTATTCCTTAGACATCTTTCCATTTCCGCATGTGTAGGCGTTCGCCATTCCTTTTATGTACGTACAGCATTCCACTAGATGATGCACAATTCACTTGCCTTGTCCCATACTGATGGCATTTAGGTTGCTTGTGGATTTGTAGGTTGGGTGGGTCGTGTTTGCTTGCAGTGTGATTTTATGGATCCCCTTATTATTTCAGTATTCCCTTAAATCTTTTCAAAATACAAATTAAGGTTTATACAAAAATATCTCTAATATATTCATTTACATAAATAAAAATTTTAGAGTAATACCGTCGACCATATTTACCTCTGAGAAGCAGATTAGAGAGGAAAGACACATGGCAGGAACATACTAACATATTTCACTGTATATCTTTCTCTGCTACGGGAGTTTTTACAACAAAATGTCATGCTTTTACAATTTTAATTAAAACGTAAATATATAATGCCGCAACGATAGTTACACAAACTGGTTTTGTTCTTCGGGACGATGTTTCAGGGGATGTATCCGGAAGTTAGACTACTGGGTTAAATGGAATGCTCTCGAAAGCACTGTGGTCTGGAGCGATTTCGGAAAGGCAACATTCTGCCGTGGCTCCTACCGTCAGGCGAGAATAGAAACAACTGAGCGCTGTGTAGTAGTAGAAGTTTCACTCATGCAGCTAGTGTGCAGGGTTTGGTCTTAAAAAGCCATTGGAAAAGATTCAGCGGGTGGAAATGCCGGTGCAGGTCCCCCATGATGCAGCCGCATTCTTGCTTAGTTCTAGTTCTGGATCGAAACCTCGAGGTGAGCACCAGTGGGTCTCCTTACGAAAGCTGAGAGGTAGCTGGAGCATCGGAGGGCGGCAGAATGGTAAGGACGCCTCAGGCTTTGTCAAACCAGGGCTCCTGACTGTTTCTTGGAGATTCGTTCTGTTCTACCTTTTTCGGTCTCTGGTTTTGTCTTGCAGGTGGCTTCTCTCGAGGCACAAGGTGGCTTCCACAGCGACCAGGGCTTCAGCTGCTTTGCTCAAATCCAGAGGGTGAAAAATAAATCGCTAAGCTTTGAGTTGATTGGGCCACCCCTGAACCAATCCCCGGGGCCAGGTGACTGGCATATGCTGGTTGGCTTTGCACGGCAGTTTTGGGAACCAGTCACTCTGGCGGGAGGAGGACAGGTAACTATAATTAGCTAAGTCAATCAAGACACGTGCCTAGGGCCCCAAAGGAGTGGATCTCAACCAATTCTGGCTGTTGCATGGTGAGAGGTGGCCAGGCATGGCATGGCCACGGGAAACCTACTCTGTGTACCACATTAGAATTTTCCGTGGTTGGGAAGGAGAAAAAACCAACATGTTCTGAGCCAGACTGTGTGTCAGGCACTAAGGAGCCTTATTATTTACTCTAATCCTCACAACGATTTTTGAGATAGGCACTGCTATCTTTACTTCACAGATAAGGAAACTTCAGCTCAAGAGAGTTTGAGTCATTTGCCTGAGGCCAGACAGCTAATATGCATCAAAGCCTATCTCACTGATTTCATATGCTACTCGGCCCAGCTTGCAGTGACCCTGAAGTCCCATCTTAGTTTAGCATAATAAATATAGTTTAGATTCTATTTCCTTGACCGTTTGGGGAGGGGTTGTTTTTGTTTTGACTTTTTTATTGTTGTTATCCTTTAAAAGTCCTGTGGGGTACTTAGAATATATATGCGTATACATGGTTAAGACTCGACTCAGAAGGAAAAGCAGAGATTTGTTTTGTTTCGTTACAGTTAAGCATCTCCCAGCAGTTGAAGTATTTGATTTGTGTTATCAGATTCTGGCCTAGAACCAGATCACAAGAATGAATCACTGATGGCTGATGTAATGTGCGTCTTGGTAGAGCTGTAATGTGGTACCCAGGTCCACTGCACTTTATGACATAAAATCAGATATCTCTTCTTGTCTTGGGTGAGCAATTATGATGTCATGAACTAGGCACGTCGATGCAGTTCAGAGAGCTGAGGACAAGTTGGGAAAACCAGGGAAAGCGAAACTGGGCGTTACGGAGAGGTCACCCCACCCCACCCCACCCCCACCTCCACCTGCAAAGCTGCTATTGTCAACTCTTGGTGGATCCTGGTAGAGAAAATCATGAGTTCAGGTCTGCACTTCACCTCGAAAGAAGAGAGGTTGTCATGAGCTGTGGAGCCACCAGTACAG
>NW_011888985.1:734493-735906 GCF_000151845.1 Pteropus vampyrus | reverse complement strand
ATGAATCACTGATGGCTGATGTAATGTGCGTCTTGGTAGAGCTGTAATGTGGTACCCAGGTCCACTGCACTTTATGACATAAAATCAGATATCTCCTCTTGTCTTGGGTGAGCAATTATGATGTCATGAACTAGGCACGTCGATGCAGTTCAGAGAGCCGAGGACAAGTTGGGAAAACCAGGGAAAGCGAAACTGGGCGTTACGGAGAGGTCACCTGTTCCCCGCCCCCGCTCCCCCTCTGCACCTCCACCTGCAAAGCTGCTATTGTCAACTCTTGGTGGATCCTGGTAGAGAAAATCATGAGTTCGGGTCTGCACTGCACCTTGAAAGAAGAGAGGTTGTCATGAGCTGTGGAGCCACCAGTACAGCGAGTCTCCCATCAAAGCTGCTCTGGAGGGACCTCCTGAAAGAGGAAATCTCACGTCCCTGCACACTTTGGGCTTTCTGCTCTGTCACTCACATCCGAGAATAGAAGACTAGTCCCCGATTGCCATTCTGGCTGAGGGCGGGAAGTGAGTGTGGGTGGGCAGGTGAGTGGAGGTGGTGCCCGGGCGAATACACAGACATGCCGCCCAGCGTGGGTGGTCATGACTGCCCGGGTAGGGGAGCAACCCTGAGCGGCAACACCAGAAACACAGCCAGAGACGGAAGGTTTCTGCACCCTCGCCCCTTTGTGCTCAGAAGTACTAGCTTAGAACCTGCTGCCTGTGAAAAAAAGTTACTTCACAGATCTGCACTTCTAAATACACAAACACGGAGATGAAGAAAAGACGTGACTCCAAGTTCTAATAGTTCATTACGATCCATTTTTCTTCAGAGAGACTACGCAGAAGTTCTGTGGTTGGAATAATTCATTGTGCTGAGAACGTCACCTGAAATGTTTAAATATCTTCAAGCTGTTTCGTGTGGAACCTAGTACATGAAAAGTGTGTCGAGACCAGTGGAAAGGGAGGTGACACCCATGTTAACATTTTCTCAGAAGCAGTTTAAAAGTGACACTCTTGAGCTTACTAGTCTGAGGACTTGATGCCCCAAAGTTGTCATGACATTGTTTAAAACATAGCGACGCACCAATGGGTAAAGAGAGGTTGGGGAGACAGCCAAAATATCGTGGCTGGGAACATCGCCTGCCTTTCTGAAGGAACCTGCCTGGGGGCATCCCCCAGGTTCTCAAAGAGACAGCCTTGCTTTCTGTCAGGTGACCCTCAGCCCACAAACTGATTGGACCAGAGGTGGCCACCCTCCCCTCATGGGCCATTGAGAGCCCTGTCATGCAACTGGGAGACGGGAGTTTCACAATATTCATTCAAAATAAAAACGTGCGTTCTCTTGTTCAAAACGCAGGTGGAAAGTACCATTAAACGCAATCGCTTTTTCCTAATTTCCGCAGTCTCTGGAGGTTTTTTATTTCCT
>NW_011888985.1:726654-732953 GCF_000151845.1 Pteropus vampyrus | reverse complement strand
AATTTCTCCAAAAATCCAGCAAGTTCCCATCAGTGTAATTCTACACTCAATAAACAATTTTGTAATTGTGATTTGACCTCTCGCAGTGGAGCGTGATGGCTAAGAGGATGCAGTTCTGAAGTCAACAGCTCTTGGCTCAGATTACACAGGTCTGCTACTTTTTAGCTACGCGACCTTGAGCAAAAATCCTCTGTCGGCCTGTATCCTTATCTATAAGATGAAATTTTCAATAAATGGCCACTTTCACGGTTATTACAAGGAGTAAGTGAAATGTAGGAGTAAATTCCCTTTGGACAGGGCGTGTTATCCATTCTGTTCATTTTATATGCACATATAAAATATGGCTGGCACATAACAGCTGCTCAATAAATATTAAACGAGTGGATGGCATATACAAACACCCATGCACATATGTGCACTCATGGATAAATGACAATGGGAAGCATCACAAAATTCAGACCGATATAATTGTATTTTTCTACATCTTTTTTGCTGATATTTGTGTCATGCGATACGTAAAACTGAATATTAACTTTTAAACTCTTCACCTTCCTTTTATTAAAAAAAATCTTAATGTTGCATTTCATCGCAATAGACAAGAATTTGCATGTTTTGTCTTTAGGCTTTAATTGTGTCGAAGATCTAACTCGCTGTCATAACTGATAACCCTCTCTTTTATCATTTTTAAGTTAAATGTGTTTATTTAATATTAATAAATAATCAATTTACTGGGCTCAAACACTGTTATCAATCCCTTTCAGTGTTTTTCCTCAGAGTTTTTAAATATCTATAGGTGATTAAATTGTGGCCCCCCAAAATATGTCTAAGCCTTAACCCCCAGTATCTGCAAATATGACCTTATTTAGAAAAAGAGTCTTTGCAACTTAATTCAGGATTAAGGATCTTGAGATGAGATCATCCTGGATTTGGGGGCCCTAAGTCCAAAGACAGATGCCCTTTTAAGAGAAGAAAAAGGCAGAGGAATATTTGGAATAGAGAGAAACAAAGAAAATGGGCGTGTGAAGACGCAGGCGGAGACCGAGTGATACCACCATAAGCCGAGGGACACCTTGGCCACCAGGAGCTGGCAGAGGCAGGAAGAGTTCTTCCCCGGAGCCTGCGAGGGAGCACAGCCCTGCCAACATCTCAATTTGGGGCTTCCGACCTCCAGAATTGTAAAATAATACATTTCTGTTGGATATAAGCCACCAAGTTTTGGATAATCGGTTACAGCAGCCCTAGAAAACTAATATAACATCTACTCAATATAAGAATATCCGTTGACTTTCGTTCACTACGTAACAGCTGTTTTTAGAGTTTTGATGTGTTATCTACACTGCTGTCAGAAAAATCAAAACTCTGAATAGTTTTTAAACCATAGGAAAGTTGGAAGAAAAATATTTTCAACTCTTTGATAATACCGGGGCTTAATTATAGTCTCTTGAATTGCAGCCTCGGGGAATTTCAAAACACATAATTTAGCTTTCTTCTACCATATGAAATATTCTACTGGAGCAAGAAAGATCAGAGATATTATATTCAGTCCATCTTACCCAGAAGGTAGAAATAGTAATTCATACTCTCAGAGGGAGGTAGAGAGAATTTGCCTAAGTGGACAATTTTCATTTCGGCATTTTCTGATTTTTAACACTGGGGCTAAGCTCTAGTTAATGCTGAAAATAAATGTGTGTTGCTTGGAGCCAAAGGCAGAAATTTGTGAATCTCATGACTGTTGCCAAGCGCTGGTGGGAATGGGGAGGAAGAGGTAGACGGGTTTGGGACAGTCAAAGCAGCAAGGAGCCCAGGGGGTGGGGTGATGGGGGTTTGGAGGGAGGCTGTTTGCAAACTGGTGTCAGAATACTTCACCATTTTAACCGCCAGGACTGCCCTCCCATGCATGTCGGCTGGATTCAGCTCTAATGATACTGGTGTAGACCACACACCTTGCCAAATCTTTTCCCACCCGTCACCCTGTCTGGTCTACAGTATGACTCTGAGACAGCTGCCATCCCCATTTCACAGATGCAGCCACTGAAAGCTCCAGGATGTGTGTAAGCTGACCAGGATGTGTGTAAGCTGACCGGGGCGGCCCCTGTAATAAGTTGTACTTGCAGGCCCTGGACCTGCATTTTGGGATTTCACACTCAGCCTTCTTTTCATTAAACGGCAGCTGCTTTTGAAATCACAGTGAATCTTCCCAGCATGGGCATCAGCCAAGCTGGTTCCATTTCAGATGCGAGAACCAAAGAAAGCCACGCCAGAGCCAGAGAAGAACAGAGAGGAAGTCGAAATGGAGGATGCTGTGGGACTTGTCGTGGGGCAATGTCAGGAGTGGCAGCTTTTCAAAGAAAGAACTCTCAAGGCTGTATTAGGGACAAGACCCTAAAATCGCAATGGGGGTGGATAAGGTGAGCATAGAGCACTCCTCAGTGAACTACCTGATCAAGGTCAACATCGAAGTAAAGGACAATATCTGCTTTACCTGGTAAATAGCAGAGGACAATAACCCCAAATGTCAAAGAATTTCAAAAGGGGTTTACGCTGACATACGGATGATGTCCATAAGAGATTATTTTACAGGAGAATGATATATGGAAGGGCACATTCTTGCATTGGAAACCGACATCAAAGAACATAGCTTCCCTCTTGGGGGGAACCTCGAGGCTGAACCGACTAGAAACCCATCCAGAGACAGGTCAAGTGTACATCCTGTGCTGACCAGGGGATCTCTGAAGGTCATGTCTGCGGACAGACCATTGGCCTGGAGCCCTCGTGGAAGGCATACCCGGGCTGTGGCTGAGCTTTGCATCTTCTTCTATACATTATTTGCAGGCAGAGGAAGTGAAGCATCTCTCTCTTTCTAAAACTCCGACGGGCCAAGCGGCTTTCAGAGCTGAAGGATGGGGCGTGCTGCGCGCGCACGTCTGCATGCTGCATTTGCATATGTCATCCCTGTTTTAAGGCTGAATAATGCATTCAGGTCTGAGCAGCAGAAACTCTACATAAATGATTAGCCAGGCTGTGCTCAGGTGAACCTTGTCCTACTTTTGCTGCTGTTCGAGAATGAACTGGAGGCACATGCCTCCGAGCACTGACACCTGGGGGTTCGGAGGGGTTGTGGGAAGGCTGGCCCAGACTCCAGTGCATTTTCCTGATGGCCGAGGGGTGCGTTGTCTGTGGGCTGTTTAAACAGCACAGGAGGCTGGCATTGCCTCGCTGAACCTGAGTGTGAGTTTAAGGATGCTGCGTGCTGGGAAGAATTGTGCGTCCGTGTCACATGACTAAGGGTTCAAATGAGCTCCATGGGGAACACAGCCAGCTGAGAGATGTAATCACAACAGTCGGTTAGGAGCTAATTTCTTTTTGAACCAACCAAGTATTAAGGGTCTGCCTTGTGTTCTATGTCACATCGAGGACTACAG
The DNA here is from genome assembly GCF_000151845.1 of Pteropus vampyrus. Taxonomy (NCBI): domain Eukaryota; kingdom Metazoa; phylum Chordata; class Mammalia; order Chiroptera; family Pteropodidae; genus Pteropus; species Pteropus vampyrus. Next base: position 729,531 of record NW_011888985.1, on the reverse strand, counting down.
GGATAAAAAGAGTCCCCACCTAAGAAAGCAAAATAAATTAAATCCATGTTATTAAAGCTCGTAATAAAACTAAATGAGTTGTCAGGCCCAAAATCAACATGAAAAAGAAAATGGTGGGAATGACATCGAATCCAGGATTTCCTTCAAAATAATTGGGCGAGGATGCGGGGGCTTAGGTGGGGTAAAGAGAAGAGAGACTAGTTGTGAGTTAGTAATTGCTGGTTGAGAAAACCACGTGATTTCACTTATACGCGGGATACAAACCTAAAAGCAACAAACGAACAGGACAAACAGACTCATGGACATGGACAATAGATTAGTGGTTACCAGAGGGGAGGCGGGGAGGGGGGAAGGAGGAGGTAGACGGGGTAAAAGGGGTCCAATATATGGTGACAGAAAGAAATCTAACTATGGGAGGTGAACACACAGTGTAAATATATATATGCCTTACTGTTAAAGTGTACATCTGAAATTTACCGGATTTCATTAACCAATGTCACCATTAAAAAAATAATTAATTAATTAAAAAATAATAATAATTATTATTATTGGTTGAAGTTTGGATTTGAGACATAAGGGTCCCTTATTCTCTCAAGCTGTATGCGCACTTTTGAAACTTGCCACTACAGAAGAGTCTTTTTAAGGCATCTCATTTATAATAACAAAACTATCAAACACATTAAATTAAACCTTCCAAGAAATGTGCCATGCCTGTATAAAGATATCTATAACTCTATCTGAAAAACCTAAAGACCCTAATAGACAAACAGAATATTCCTGGATGGGAATTTTCATCATAAGGATACTAATTTTCGCCCTAATTAATCTATAAATTCAATGTAGTTCCAAATAAATTCCTGTTGGAATTTGTTGGAACTTAATTCTCAAGTTCACATGGAAAAGAAAATATGCAAGAATAGCAATGAAATTTTAAAAACGAAAAATGAGAAGGAAATTATCTTACCAAGTATCAAAACACATTATAAAGCTATAATTAAAATAGTGTGATATTAGCATAAGAAAGGATGTATATTAATAGAACAAAAGAGAGAATTCAGAAATAGACACATGTGTTTATGGGAATCTGGTTTAGCACAGAGCTAGCATTTCAAATCTTTCTCTTCCTGATTTGGGACAAATTCAGTTTTGCATGTGGAAAAATATATATTTGTGAATATTTATTTATTTGTTGATATACTTGTATATTGACATGTCTATGTCTATCCTATTTCTATATTTATATAGTTATACAAAATTATGCATTTATTTTAAATACCTGTTATATGTTTTTATACGTATACAAATACAGTCGCATTTGAAAAACATTTAATTTATATTTGTATATTTCATGTGGATCAATTTTACAATTTTTAATAAAGGTAAAGAAAACATTCCCACCTGTAGCATGCTCAGTCTACATATATAAATTTAGACTATATGTAATATATATATACATGGACACACATGCTTACACATGTAAACATACATGTATGAGTGTATATGCATGTTGCACATATGCACGTACAATAGATCCTCCCTTGGAATCTGCAGGGACATATTCCAAGACCCCCAGGGGAAACCCCAGATAGAACCAAACTCTATTTCTAAGTCTTTTTCTGCACATGCACACCTACGCTAAAGCTTCGTTTATAAACTAAGCACAGCAGAGATTAACAACAATAAGCAATAATGCAATAGAACAATTATAACAGCATGCTGTAATAAAGTTATATGATAGGGATCTCTTTCTCTCTCTCTCTCTCTCTCTCTCTCTCTCTCTCTCTCTCTCACCCAGACGGCTACCAAAGGACCAATGGCAGGGAGCATCTGCCGTAAACACGCAGACAGAGGACAGAGTCACACCCTGGGCGGAACGGAGCAGGACAGCTTGAGATTTCACCACGCTACTCAGAAGCACGTGACCGAAAACCTATGAATCGTTTGTTTCTGGAATTTCCCACTCAACGTTTTTGGACCACGGGCAACGGAGACCGCAGACAGCGAGACCGTGGGTCCGGGGGCCGGCGTGTGCATCTGTGTGGGAGGACGCCAACGTGAGAGAGTTGTGGGGACAGGGAGAGGCATGGCAGGGTGGGCTGAGGAAGGCTTCCGCCACGGGGGACATAGGAGGACACTGGCCCAGCCCGGGCGGCAGCCCCGAGAGCCCAGGTGGAGAGGCCCGAAGGCTCTTTACCACTCTGCTTCTCCCTCCACCAGACCGTGGACGGATAGCAACAGAGGCTCCGATGACTCCTTGCGAGAATGAAGAACACGCTTTCATCTCCTTAAAGTCCAAACGAGGACAATCTCCCCTCACTCTTGCTGACTGCTTCCCGTGAGACGGGCACAGGACCCGGATGCAGCATCTTCGATCGGCCAATACGCGGCGGGTCTACCAACACTGTCTTTGTTTCTAAGATGAAGAACAGGTTTGGCACGGTGGCAAAGGTCACTGAGCTGGGAAATGGAGGTGCCAGGCCCTGACCTGGGCGCATCTAACGTCAGAGTGAGTGCCTCGAACTCCCGCTCCACGCTGCTTCTCCTCCAGTTACTTCCCCTACTCATCTCTGTTTAGAAGCACTCCTAATTCTTTTAGAGCCTAAAGTTCTTAATTAAATCTCAGGCCAAGAGAGCGATCTTCTGTCAAAGTTTCTAAACAGTTTCTTATCCTCGTGACTCTGAAAGCTCTTGGCAGCGTTACAGACATGACAGGTGGCAGCAGCCCCATGGGGACATCCTCTGGGCGTCCCTACAGAAAGGACATCTGTAGTGTCTCAGGCAGCACCAGCAAGGAGATGGAAAGACGAGGAGAAGCCATGAGTCCAGAGGTGACACGGAAGAGTCGCAACAACCAGCGAAGGCCACTTCGATCCCCGA
>NW_011888985.1:718865-725868 GCF_000151845.1 Pteropus vampyrus | reverse complement strand
CATGTCGGAGAAGGATGGGGGCGGGGACAGCCGCTCCCCAGGCTGGCCGAGCCTGTGGGCAACCCCAGGTCCATCATAAATTGCTTCGAACTCATCTCTATTGACAGACACACAGTGTCCCAGATGGAATGGATGAATAACGCACATAATAGATGCTATAAACGTGTATAAACATCAGTCATCTCAAACTTCAAATATTCCAATAGGACAGAAATAGGTGTCTTTTCCTCACTATTCATTCGAATATATTCTATTCCTTTTGTTTGATAATTAATTTCTTGCCCGCCCTCTGCTGCCTCCTGGAGTGTCTCTTCTTTGTCCTTCTGACGGGACCCCATGAGAGCCTGGAGTTGGACACAGTTGGAAGGAGAAGAGGCCGTAGAGATTGAAAGCAAGGATGTTTTCTGTCCAAGTGACATTCCACCATGACTTCTGGGCCCCCAGCCATCGACAGAGGCCCTGGTGACCCAGAGGCCGCACGTCCAATATCCTACACCGCATTTGTCCTTGTACCATATTTGGTACCTCATCACTAAGGTTTGAAAGCTTGAGATTGTGAGATGAATAATAATTAACCAAGACTAAATGTTTGCTGTTTCCCTAGTCGAAACAGCTCAGGTGGAACCATAACATTTGTCACAAGGAGAAGTCACCCCCCATGAAGAGAGGAGAGGAATGGAGTGGGGGGGTCTAGACGCCGCCAGTGCAGAGGGCTGTAAATGAATTGTGCGTTTCACACCTGCTTTTTAGCTGGATAATAACACCGAACATTTCAGCTTCAGCACCTGTGACGTGTTGACCAGAAGCCTGCTAGAGAGCTATTATTTATTAATTACTTTAATGAGTGATGTTATAATAACGTTGTAATATTATTAACTGTCCCCCTACGGCAAACGAGGCAAAAGAGGTTGAGAAGGTTTGAGAACTTGCCGGAAGTCACCCAGGAGAGGAGGAAAAGCTGGACTCCGGCCTCGGCTTCAGTTGACGACGCATGCAGGCCGCTTAGCTGGAGCACTAGGAAATACCTTCCAGAGAGCGGGCCGTGTCCGTCGCCATCACTGCTGTGCCCTCCTGACACGCAGTAGGTGCTCAATAAACAACACCGAGCACATTGTGATCGGCCTAAATGCTCAGCTGGTCCAGGTGGCATGGAGCCCCCACCAAGGAAACAAAACAGAGAAAGGAATTTGGACCTTCCGGGTCTCAGAAACGCCCAAGGGAAAGCAGACAAACACGGAGAAGCAAACTTTCTTTAATACCCTCCTTCCCCCTCTGTCCTTTATTTCATTCCATTATGGACAGCTGCTTCCCAACATGCCATTCTGCCCTCCCAGGAAGCCCCTGGGAGAGCTTGCTCCGGAACCGGGCCGGCGTGGCCCTGGGCTTTCTCTTCTCGCCGCTGCTTTCCCAGAGCTTGTAACTCTCTCTTTCAAAATCTCGACTACTTTTCTCTATGCTCCAGGTCATGAGTGCACGCGCGCACACACACACACACACACACACACATGCACACGCACACACACACGTAGAGACACACACGCGCACACACACATGCACACGTAGAGACACATACACATACATGCAGAGACACACACGTACATGCACACGTAGAGGTACACACATACACATACATGCAGAGACACACGTACATGCGCACACACACGTACATGCACACATAGAGACACACATACACATATGTGCAGAGACACACATGTACATGCACACACACACACACACACACACACACACACACACACACACACACACCAGACACGCTGGAAAGAAAGAAGTAGTAGGTTCAGGAAGAATTTTCCCAAGCCCCAAGCAGGTCGATGGGGGTGAGCTGGTATACCCTGACGTGGTGACAGTATTTTGTCCCAGGTCAACCCAACCCCTCTTGGCTCTTCATCCTGAGGAGCAACCTCGGGGGGGTCTCAGCCTGAAGATGCTGCTTTCGGGTGTTAGCTTTGCCCTTTGTTTTATTTACTTATTCGTTCTGGTTTTGTTTTCCAGACAGTTTAGGTTTTTGTTTGATGTTTTGTTCACAGAAAAGATTTCTGCTTGATGTCCTAATTTTGAAAGTCTTTTATTCACCTGTTGTAAGGTAGTTTGCATTTATAAAATATAGCTCTCCAGATTTATCTTTTAAATTATCTCTTTACTGCCCTGGCTTTAATTTATCTTATTTATCATTCTTATGGGTTGAATTGTGTCCCCGCAAAATGTGTTCGTTGAGCTCCTGACTGCCAACATGTTAGAAACCGGTCTTATTTGGAAATTGGGTCATTGCAGACGTTAATTACTGAGGATGAGGTCACGCTGGAAGAGAGTGGCCCCTAATAAAGTGTGACGTGCATCCTTACGAAAGAAGAAAATTTTGACACAGACACACAGGGACAATGCCATGTGAAGATGAAGACTGAGAACTGGGTGATGCTTCTGCAGGCCAAGGAACCCCAAAGATGACCAGCAAACCACCAGAAGCCGAGGAGAGGCCCAGAATTCCTCCCCCTCAGAGCCCCAGAAGAAATCAGCCCGCCCACACCTGGGTCTTGGGCTTCCAGCCTCCAGACCTGAGAGACAATACATTTCTGCTTATCGCTCCCGCAGCCTGCGGTACTTTGTTACACAGCCCTCACAGACTAATGCAACCATTGAAAAATATTTTATACTTTTCCCCTTCGCTCTGTGCTTGATTTTACCCTTAACATTTCATCTTGTCATTATTACACCACTTTTATTTCTGAAAGTCTGGTTTTATTTATCCGAATGTCCGGATTGTCCATTATTTTAAACTGTTTCTCTTGCTCCCTTCTTTCCATTTTATTCTTCGGCCCCCGTCTCGTCCTTTGCCTCTGGGCCTCTCAGCAGTTTCCCAGGTCCATTTCACTGCCATCGGCTCGATTTCCTCCCCCGTGGTGGCGCGCATGACAGTCCGTGAGAACCGCGGCTGCCGTGATGTGCACCCCACGAGCGCCCGGGCTGCTCAGCACTGCCCCCGCCTTCTCTGTGCTCTCCAAGCGCCCGGAATAGGTCTCCCATCTCATTCCTGATTCTCTATTTTCGACCTGTTCATCTTGCAACTCTCGAGCCAAAAGAAGCCCCCTGGGATGACTACGATTTTCCTCGCACGGAGTAAACATGATTGTTGGAATGTGTTGTTTTCGAATGTCTTGTTTTCACGTATCTTTAAGTCTCTTCTAGAGAGTGAGCCACTTAGTGGACACGTGACCCACAGAGCCACACTGGGCCCAGAGCTCGGAGGGCGGTGCCGGGTATAAGGCTCTGCTCCAGGCCCTGCAAATTTCCCAGCTCGTTCTGTCTGGAGTGAGGCACTTTCTCAAATCCATACCCTCGTGTCTTTAACCACCGGTGCCGAGAAGGAGCGCATATTCGTGTTATGTGTCAGCAGGTCCACCAAGAAAGGACCTTCCACGTGAGGCGTGGGCAGGTGTAGCTGGATTTCCCTACTGGTTTTCACGGAGGAAGCCCAGAAGAAGCTCTATAGTTCTCTGTGAAAGCATTCCTAGGCAGACTGCCTCGGAAGTGATGTGTTTCCAGTAGGATTGGGGTTCATCAATATGCAAAAATATGTTTTTTCGATTTCCAATGCTTAAGAGAGAAGATTGAACAGAAAAGAATTCTATAGGAGGCTGATGGGCTGCCGGAGGCCATTTCTGCTCTCAGCGGAAACTGGGGACGATCCACTGGGTCCGTAGACGTGGCAAACCTCAGGGCCCTGGTCCCCGCTGCAGCCCCAGTCCCCTGTGGACCCCACACTGCAACATGTCTTCCCCCACTTCTGCCCAGAGACCCAGTCTCGGCCTCAATCACCAGTCTGCGGGCGCCTTGGCTTAACCACCCGCCCTGAGTCCCGGCCAGGATCATGGCCCATCTCGACCCTGTGGTTAAATCTCTCCCTCCCTCCCCACTCTTTCGAGACCCCTCCCCTTTGTGCCCCAGCCACGGAAGGATAGGTCCCCGGCCACGCCCACCTCTCATTAGTGGTTTCCCCAGAGAATCCTTCATTGCTCTGCTAGGACTGTCACGGTGGGTTTCCCACTGCCCTCCTGCCTGGACTGCTCACCGCTGGACAAAACCAGCCTCACCAACCGGTGGGACTTGAGCCCTGACACGCATTCCCAGCATGCCCCAGCAAGTTCTTCTTGTAAAGCAAAGCAGAACACAACTCATCAATATGCAAGAATGTGTTTTCATAGTCTCCAAAGCCTGAAAGAAAATATTTTTTTAAATAATGCCATAATAGGAGAATGAATTGTTGGATGATTTTACTTTCTCTTTTATCCCTAAAATGTTATAAATATTTTGTTCTTGCTTTAACACAGAAGAAAACAGTATTTTACTTGCCAAACATTATAAATTTCATCTGGGGAATGAATTCTTCGGCATATTTAATAAATTTTTGAAAAATAAAGATAAGCGAGTGACAATAAAAATATTATAAAGCAAAACAAAAAACAACTAAGACAAAAAAAATTAAAACACTACAGTGATGTCCCCCGGAACAATCAAAGCAAGTAGAAAAGACAAACACACATGTTATAAATAAATGTAGTGTATTATAAGGGTAAAATTACAAATGAGTGAAGAAATAAAAGACTTTCCAGCAAAATCACATCCGTATAATTGGCTAAAAATTTGGAAGACACGATTAAGTTCTCATTTTTCATGTTAAACCAAAAGGTATTCCAGACAGATTAAGGATTTTTATTAAACAAAGCTATAAATATAATAGAAAAAATACTGGCAAAAGGTCTATATTATATCAAGGTGAAATTGGGCCTTACAAGCTCTGCACCATAGACAGGCACGTCGACAGCATGGTTTTGGCCAGGTGCTTACAAGGCTGGAAATGCACGTGTCATGTGTATAAACACCCAAAAGTTAGAAATCAAGCCGGCACGTTGTTAAATTACATGTGTTTTCTCCTTCTAACTTGACAAATGTACTGTTGTAACACACAACAGAAACAAAAACTGTGCACAAACCGATGGCTCTCGTGCGATTGGAAGTTGGCAAAATATCAAATACTGAATTTCGTAATCATCGTGTTGTGTCTGGCGTTCTGTTCACTGAGCCAGCCAGACCGGCTAAGTCATACAACGAATATGCACACGACTCATAAAATATATTTACTCTCTAAAAATTACCTTCTTGCCTTCACATCAGCAAAAAAAAATCACTATTATTTTTTAATTTCCCCCATAATTGACATCCCCACTGATAGTAATGATCTAAGGGAATAAAGAGTAAACTTCCATTGCATTCCAAACGTCCAAAATCTGTATTATTTTCTACAAAGACATTAATCGCACAAAGATAAAAAAATCTAAAACTATTTTCATGAGTTTTCAAATCATACTTTCCCCCCTCAAATATCCAAGATTATCTACTACTCTTAAAAGACAAAGTTTTAATTAATGGCTATCAGAATTTTAAGTCACAATTATGTATACGGAGCTGAAATTTTTCATTTCATTAAACCATTTTTCCCAGAGACAAAATATCGTTCATGGCTCTCAGGAGGTCACCAGGGACATCTAAAACAGTGAGTCAGTAAATCGATGGCTTTGCCAAATGCCGATCTGCAGATCAGCAAATTAGCCACATCCTCCACTAGCACGGAAATTAAAATCACCAGCTTTTGCTTAGTAATGGGACTTCACATCTAAAACATTGCTCCTTCTTTTGTAAAACACAGAGAAAAATTTTTTTACTGCTGTTACTAATTTAAACTAGCAATGAACATTTAACTAGATTTCAGGACAAATAGCCAGTGAACCTAAATGTAACTAATTTTCGTTTTCCCTTAACCGTGCTCAGCGCCTTCCTGTTTAACAAAGGACTTTATAAGTCATCATTAAAAGGAAATATTACAAAAGCCAAGTTTTGGAAACCACCCTCATTTGCCTGCGTATCATAGATTTACATAATAAATAATAGAAGCCCAGATAAAATTGTGACACACTTTTTTCTAAGCCATCCTTTTCCAAGCCACATTCTCACTGGAATACTATGCTGAAGAGAGTGGTACTAATTTTATCCAAGTTTTAACTCAACTGAGGTAATTACAACCCTAGATTTTAGTTAAAAATAAAACTATTTAGTTAAAAAGGGAAAAAAAATTGATGCAATTCATTAATACACTCAGCTACTGTCTTAGGTCTCCCAGCCACAGGGTGCTGTTCTCACCTCATAGAGAAACTCTCCCCGGAAACAGCACTTGATTCTGGAAATAACAGACAACCTGTAAGCAAGAGTGTTATGAACTGCCGCCTTCAAAGGTAGTCTCTACAGCAAGATTCTGGATCACATCGAAAATGTTCTGCTCTTGCTAAAGTTGACCGTGACGAGTTTTTAAATGAGAGTTTCTTCGTGATCGTCTCCTCTTGGTAAATGCTGTTCACTTATCCACCAGAAATCGGATTTTAAAAACAATTAAGTGTGGAGACAAATCCTGATTATTGCCCCCTTCTCCCTGTTTTTTTGTTTGTTTGTTTGTTTACAGTCATGTTGTGTCAAATCGAATGACCTTCTGGCCTTGGCGGAATCACTTCAGACTAGCTGTGTTCTCTATGTCGGTTCCCATCTCTTCCGCAGCCCGGTCTCGAAGACCCTCTTTGTCCTTTAGCTGGGGTGCCAGAGATGGTCCTTCTTCCCTTTTCCTTCTTGGACAGACCATCCCCGAGAGGCTTATCGAGGTCCCCCTTTGTGACTTTCCCAACTCTGAGTGTCACCAGTGACCCCAAAACCCAGCGCCCACCACGGATCCGAGGGCTTCTGCCTGGACCTTGGCTTTGGCCCCTGTTTTCATTCCTACGACGCACCTGGTGTCTGTACCACTTCCATCCTTAGTCCTGCCCTGCTGGGGCTGGGTGCATCCATCCGAAGGGACCGACACCTAACACCTCCCTGAGCACCCCCATCCGTCCCGACCTGCTTGATGTCTCACCGTGTTCCATCCCACACCAAAGCCTCCCCC
>NW_011888985.1:713040-717645 GCF_000151845.1 Pteropus vampyrus | reverse complement strand
CACTTCCAAATTCATGGTTCAAATGAGAAGCCTGTACTTTTTTATTGCTCTCACTTTGCTTCATGAATCAACATGAAATATAATTTAAAACAACTCTTTAAGGACAGTCATATTTTCAACATATTCACTAACCTCGGAAAAATCACCTCTTACGTGGGAAAGTTCACTGTCAATTTAAATTTTAAGTTTAAATTGTCCTTAGAGCCAATAAAATCCTGGTCCTAGGACCTGTGCATATTTTAAGACCCATTTCCTGTTAACAGTCCCTAAATCTTCCATGGGAAGGAGTTGTTAGAGGAGTGAGCAGATGGGTCCCCTTTTCTGGTGTCTGGTGTCATGCGTATTTCCACTTGGATTAATGGCAGGTCCCTCTGACTCAGAAGCCCTCTTCCAAGTTCCATGTGAAATGAATCTACAGCCACATCCAGGAGAAGCCTGGCCTGGACTTCTGAGCTGTTCCTTTTCAGCAACATTTGTCAACTTCTTTTGATGTTGTTTTTGGTCTCTAGTTTAGGTATCCTACCTACAAGACTCTTTGTTGTTGCAAAAATGGGTTAAAGAACAAACGTGAGCTTTCTGGCACGTGTTCATTATCGTCCGGCAGATGACTCAGCATGACAAATGATAAGTGCTTTATAATTTTTAAAGAACTACACACAGGAAGTCGTCCAGGTAACTGCCCCCTCGAGACAAGTTCGTGATCACGATAATGATCATTCAGAGAATTGTCATTGCTGTTGTTTCAGCCACCATCTGCCATGTCAGCTGCCAACCCATCCTCCCACAGTCATTACCGGGGGTCCCCCAGGAAACTCATGGAGACCACGTAGGGATTCTGATTTCTCTGTAGCCGAGTGTCAGGTTATGGGCAGACAAAGGTCAGATTCAAGGTGAGGATCTGTACTCCCAAGTAAAACTCTGCAGTCTTGGAAAACATTGTTTTTCCTTGTCCAAGGATTCTTTTTTGGAACGCGGAAATGGGACAGCAGGCAGGCGGCCTGCGCGGTAGATTCTCAGTAGGTCTCCTGGCGTTGGTTCCCAGGTGCCCTAACTCTTGAACACGGTTTAGCTGAGTGAGTGATGCCTTTGAGAGATATCACTGGAGTTATATAAGTCCCTTTCATAAGCCATGGTCTACACAGAAAGCTGGCTTCTGATCACAGAGCTCAATCCACCCAGTTGTAAAGAACCTCAAGTTTGGAGTGTCCTGAGTTACACCTCCAGGTGACGAACAGGTTTGAGGACCCCCAGGGAAAGTCTGAGCCCCCAGCAGCTACTCCAGGTCCTTCGTCTATCCCCACGACTCAGATGCTTGCAACGTTAAACTGCATCCTCCATCTGCTCTTATTAATCTCGCCCATTTTTTCATATATTTCTTTAAAATGAAGCAGATTCTCTATCTTTTTGTCTCTTTGCATCTCACCATCCAACACCCTCAGGATTTTTCATTGTTATCAGGTAGCTTATCACAGTGTTTTCTTAAATAGCTCCGTTTCAAAGAATAATTCTAGTTCTAGTCCTTATGCTAATAAAATTTACATCTCCCTACACACATGGAAGATGATAGGTGATAGATAGACAGACAGACAGATAGATAGATAGATAGATAGATAGATAGATAGATAGATAGATAGATAGATAGATAGATAGATAGACAGGCAGACAGACGATAAATAGAAATGTAACATTCTTTAAGAATATCACATTTTCGAGATTCCAGGATAATACGATCCTATTTATTTTACCGTCATTCAGAAGCTTCCAGTTTATGTGGCAGTGTAGCCCCCTCAACCATCCCTGCCTTTTTTGAGATTTCTTTTAATTGGTCTATAACATTCGATATCAAATCCCGGAGACACAGCTGAGTGAACAGCACGTCATTTTGACAAGGCATTTTACAGCGAAACGCAGATAGCCGTGCATTCAGAGCGCACATCCAACCCATTTGTGGGGTATTAAATATTCAGAAAATGGGAATGCAGCATTGGCCTCTCCAGAGCTCCCTCAGAGACATCACGGGAAACCAGGTGGGTGTACGCAGCCTCCAGCTCCAAGTCCATCCTAGGGGCAGATTCTGGAAGTACCAGGAGACCCATATGTAACTTTTCCTTCTCAGCAATATTTAAAACTTGCTTCTCGACATGATCCTGAATTGCAAAGTCTGCTATTAGAACAGCAAAACTCCAATAAACATAGCTTTATATTCGGCCTCTTGCAGGACACGAACTGTGAGGAATCATGAGCATCTTGTAATTTGTTGCCGATTCGCTTTCTATTTCTATTATTTAGAAAATGCATTCATCTGTATGACTTTTGTCATTGTGAATTAAAAAGAAGACAAGAAAACACAGGAAATGTCGATCACTGGCATCTGTCGGGGGCCTCATCAATTCTGGGGCGAAGCCCCTGGACTGGGTTGGGCGCCCTAAGGATGGGTTTGAGGTCCATGTCGGGCTTGGGGGCCATTCTGGCATAAAAGGTGTGCTCAACATTATCTGCCATTCTCTACAGAAATGGCTACAAAGCCCGGGAAGGGTAGGGCCGCAGAAGGGCCCACCCCGAAGAAACCGGCTGTTTCATCAGCGAACATGACTAGAAGCTGTCCCCTCTGCCTGGCCCATCCACGTCAAATCTAGACCCACAGCTGAGCAAAGAGCCTGTCATTGCAACGATGCGTTTTGGAGTGAACCTCCCCTCCCCCTCCCCCCCACGGCTCACTGTTGTTCAGTTGTTGTTCAGAGACAAACCAGCGAAGGAAGAGGAGGCGGTGGCTGAGAGGGAGCCAAGGAGGAGCCCGGGGTCTGGAACTGAGTGAGAGAGGCCAGCTCAGTGGCACGCAACGTCCCTCTGGTCTGTGAGGCCCTGATGCACCCAGGTTCCTCAGCCATGCCATCAGAGTGTCTGGAGCCAAAAAATAAAAATAAAAAGAGAGAGAGAGAAAAAGAAAAACCACATCTCTGCTAACCTGGCACAGTCCTGTGGTCTGTTCTCGAGTCATGGGGTGATGTTTTCTGAAGCTCAGGCCCAGGGGGAGGGCCCCATCACTAGATAGGGTGGTGGCGGCATCTGACGTTGACTGAGTGCTTTCGGGCAGTGTGCCAGACCCTGGATTTGCTACAGGCTGAACTGTGTCCCCTCCAAAGTCATGTGTTGAAGTCCTAACCCCCAGGACCTCCTCATGTGAGGAGACAAGCAAGTCAAATCAACACATACGGTAACTACACTCTGTGTAGACACTGTTCTCAGCACAGCGGAGGGTTCCAGCTAATAAAAGACATAGTCCCGATATTTAAAAAGATGATAAATAAGCCTGCCAAAAATTTGAATAATTCTAAACAACAGCTAAAGATAACAATTGGGAGGATACCATATGGCAGTTCAAGAATAATTGCTAGGTGAATTTTAAAGACAAAATTTCTATTTGTAGACTATCGAACTGTAGACAAACTCCCACAGACATTGAGAAAACAGACTTCGAAGCAGGATGAGTCACAAGGACCGAGTCGTAAAGTGGCCCGTCACTCAATCCTGGTGACAGCTGTCATTATTAGAGCCCTTGATAAAAAATTATTACGTTTCCTTTTCCTGGGACACAGCGTCCGTTTCTGTTTGTTTCTGTGTTTGCTTTTAACCAAGGCCCAACTAAAGGAAGGTAGACTCCCCAATTTGTGGATTTCTATTGTAAATATTAAGTGGCAGGTTTTCTTCCAAAACGCCCTTTTGGGAAGCATTTCCCGTGATGCGCAGCATCACCGGGGCCTAAGGAAAATGTTGGGCGGGACAGTGGGAGGCCCAGAGGCTGACTCGAGAGCTAAAATTAAGCCCATTAGGTTCGATGCCCGTTTTGCCTTATCTTCCTCCATTACCTCCTCCATTAGCACAAATAATTTAGTTTTATAAAGTCCATCGAAACCGTTACGCAAGTATGAATTTTGTAATAAACTCTTTCCTTAGCTCTGCCGGAAGGTTTCCATTTCCAAGCAGACATCAAGTGCTTTTCCCAGAACTGCCTCTTTCACCTTGGAGAGAGAGAGAGAGGGCTGGCAGCAGTTTGGAAAACGAGTGACGTAATGCAGACGTTCTCACGCTCGACCCCCTGAGTTACCCTTGACCCGGTGATGCGGCAGGCGCGACACCATCCAGGGCTTTGCCGGGGCATGGCAGCAAGCCCCTGATTCTGGTTGTCACTCTGATCTGTCTCCTTCTGCAGCAAAGCCAGACGGACGCCATCCTGAAGATAACAGCTCTCATTTATTTTAAAGTAAACCATTTGCCGACTTGGGTCCTTTCTATCTTGCCAGCAACAACGTCCTGGGAGCACAGGTCCGTAGGATGCCCTCGGGTGTTGCAGCATCCCAGATGGAAAGAGCCGACATAGGAAATAGAAAACACCCACTCCTGTCATTTAAGTGACAGGGGGGAAAAGGAGTGGCATTTATTTTGCAAGCAAAGACATGCACCAAACTTAAGCCCAAAGTCTCCTGGAGAGCCGGGTGTAGACGGTCTTAAGAAAACACGCTCTCTCTCTTACCGGGCAAAGTGATGAAAAGCACCAGCTATGGGGGACCGCGCTTTCCAAGCCCGAAATTGGAACAAGTCTGCAGC
>NW_011888985.1:709807-712051 GCF_000151845.1 Pteropus vampyrus | reverse complement strand
AAATGTATTTAAATGAGCAAATTATTTGGCAGTCGCCATGCATATTCGCATGCTGTTATGTAGCACATAAAAGTTCTGAATATGACGCCATCATTCATGTCTTCTTTCATCCAATCCAAACGGACTGAGTGTAGGACACTGTGGGACACAGAGGCAGGCGAATCCGAGCACAGGCTTTGCCTTCCTGTCCTCACCGATGAAGGAATCGGAAATAAGCCTGGCATTGCGGTCTGTGGCGAGCACCCTGGAGGAGAGTGACAGGGCCTGTCCCTGCTCTGTGACAGAGGGCCTCAGGCTGGCCAGCCACCCCGGTTTGCCTGCGACTGTCCCAGTTTCATACCCAAAGCCCCTGGGAAATGCCCAGTCCTGGGCAAACCGGAACAGTGGGTCACTGGCGGGTACTTGAATGAGGCACGAACGGCCAGTACTAGGAGGGAGTGAGGGGCAGGGTGTGGAGACCGTGGGGTGAATGCAGCAGGAATGTGGATCGGGGCGGGGGGGGTCCTTAGTTGGTGTACCAGTGATAACAAGAGTGGGAGCAGGGACCGCGCCCCGAGGGAGGGTGTTGATGGCTGTCTTATCAAAGTGCCCCCTGGAGATGTCTCTACCTTGAATTCTTTTGCTGACACTAACACATCCTCCCTGGCTTCCTTTTTAGTTCTTGCTTCTGATAAATATTTGCCTTTAATTATCTGTTCTCAGCCGTCATGTCTGAGGCCTGACTTTCGCAAGGAGCATGTCGTTGGATTCCATTTTTTTTTTTCCTTTTTTTCTTTTTCTTTGGGGATTTAAGCCATTTCTACTGGTCGCGATCATTTGTGTTGGGTCTCGCTCTGTCATCTTGTCGCCTGCCCTTCTGTTTGCTTTCTATTCCGTTTGGATGTCTCTCCGATTTGCTTTTGCTGTATAGATTTTTCTTAGTCATCTGTGAGGTATTTCAAGTCCGTGAATGGTTACATCAAAGATGTTTTAAATGCTCTGAAAAATGCATTTTTTTAAACTTAAGGAAAACGAGCCATCGTAGTCAGTAAGAAACCAGGCACGGGAATGTCCTTTGACGAAGGGAGTGGGTTTGCCATGTGGAGATTAACTTATGCCTCCTCGTCTCCCTGCCCCCACCCACACAGCCCTCGTGAAATTCATTGGACTTTTAAACACTATCATTTTGATTTCACCCTGCAAATTACTTCCTTCAACAACAAAAAATACTTTTTGAAATACTACTTTAAAAATTATACAGCGTTACCTCGGTGTGTTTAACTGCCCACCACCTGCATGTTTCCAGTAATCGTTTCCTGTTTTGAGTTCTGTTTTAAGCGTGATTTATATTTTATTTCACTCTTTCTTTAATTATCGGATTTGCTCCAGCTCCGTTCTGGACTCTCTTTCTGGAATGCCATCAGCCGCCATCTTTAGAGCTGTCGCCTGTACAGTCTTTCTTTGTCTCTTAGCTCTTGGTCAGCTCAGGTTGTTA
The DNA here is from genome assembly GCF_000151845.1 of Pteropus vampyrus. Taxonomy (NCBI): domain Eukaryota; kingdom Metazoa; phylum Chordata; class Mammalia; order Chiroptera; family Pteropodidae; genus Pteropus; species Pteropus vampyrus. Next base: position 710,577 of record NW_011888985.1, on the reverse strand, counting down.
TAACAAAAACCACAGACGGGGCCCACTAAGTCGACCAGGCCGCATCTGAGATGTCCTTCTAGGTCACTCCTCACGTCAAACTCTACAGTTCCTCCGTGTCTGCTCCCTCCGCCTGTGTTCTCTGCTTTGTCGCCACTGCTACGGCTCACGGCACTTCCTGTCCCAGCTTCTGTGACTCCCGGTTGACCACCGTCCCTGAGCTATATCTCGTCCCTCTGGTCCGCCCTCCATATTCCTGACAGAGGGGACTTTCTACTTCATTACGTTCCATTCTGCTTTGAATCTAGAGTTTTCAGTACAAATCACTTGGGAAAACGACCTGTCCATCAGATGCATTCCTCCCAGACACACACACACGTGTGCATGTGCACACACACACACGTGTGTGCACTCATGCACGAGCACTCATACACGTGCACTCACACGTGCTCTTCCATTCCACTCCTGAGGCACCACAGTCGGCCTTCGCAAAATCTCTTACTGTCTTACGTCCCCGTGCCTTTCTGCCTGCTTGTCCCTCTGCTTGTAACACCCAGAACTTCTTCGATTCATTTATGCCTGTCATCATTCGAAATACAACCCCAATCTGTCAAGTGAATTCTGGCACGCACACACGGGAAAAGCTACGTCCATTACGAAGAAGAAGGCACAGCTCTGTAAATTGTAGAACCATCATTAGGATATTCTGTTGATGCAAAAAACAAGCTGCAGAATGCTATGTATGGGATGCTCTCGTTTGCATTAAAAAATGAATATTAGAAATATAATGG
>NW_011888985.1:707104-709757 GCF_000151845.1 Pteropus vampyrus | reverse complement strand
TATTGGGTCTCGCTCTGTCATCTTGTCGCCTGCCCTTCTGTTTGCTTTCTATTCCGTTTGGATGTCTCTCCGATTTGCTTTTGCTGTATAGATTTTTCTTAGTCATCTGTGAGGTATTTCAAGTCTGTGAATGGTTACATCAAAGATGTTTTAAATGCTCTGAAAAATGCATTTTTTTAAACTTAAGGAAAACGAGCCATCGTAGTCAGTAAGAAACCAGGCACGGGAATGTCCTTTGACGAAGGGAGTGGGTTTGCCATGTGGAGATTAACTTATGCCTCCTCGTCTCCCTGCCCCCACCCACACAGCCCTCGTGAAATTCATTGGACTTTTAAACACTATCATTTTGATTTCACCCTGCAAATTACTTCCTTCAACAACAAAAAATACTTTTTGAAATACTACTTTAAAAATTATACAGCGTTACCTCGGTGTGTTTAACTGCCCACCACCTGCATGTTTCCAGTAATCGTTTCCTGTTTTGAGTTCTGTTTTAAGCGTGATTTATATTTTATTTCACTCTTTCTTTAATTATCGGATTTGCTCCAGCTCCGTTCTGGACTCTCTTTCTGGAATGCCATCAGCCGCCATCTTTAGAGCTGTCGCCTGTACAGTCTTTCTTTGTCTCTTAGCTCTTGGTCAGCTCAGGTTGTTATAACAAAAACCACAGACGGGGCCCACTAAGTCGACCAGGCCGCATCTGAGATGTCCTTCTAGGTCACTCCTCACGTCAAACTCTACAGTTCCTCCGTGTCTGCTCCCTCCGCCTGTGTTCTCTGCTTTGTCGCCACTGCTACGGCTCACGGCACTTCCTGTCCCAGCTTCTGTGACTCCCGGTTGACCACCGTCCCTGAGCTATATCTCGTCCCTCTGGTCCGCCCTCCATATTCCTGACAGAGGGGACTTTCTACTTCATTACGTTCCATTCTGCTTTGAATCTAGAGTTTTCAGTACAAATCACTTGGGAAAACGACCTGTCCATCAGATGCATTCCTCCCAGACACACACACACGTGTGCATGTGCACACACACACACGTGTGTGCACTCATGCACGAGCACTCATACACGTGCACTCACACGTGCTCTTCCATTCCACTCCTGAGGCACCACAGTCGGCCTTCGCAAAATCTCTTACTGTCTTACGTCCCCGTGCCTTTCTGCCTGCTTGTCCCTCTGCTTGTAACACCCAGAACTTCTTCGATTCATTTATGCCTGTCATCATTCAAAATACAACCCCAATCTGTCAAGTGAATTCTGGCACGCACACACAGGAAAAGCTACGTCCATTACGAAGAAGAAGGCACAGCTCTGTAAATTGTAGAACCATCATTAGGATATTCTGTTGATGCAAAAAACAAGCTGCAGAATGCTATGTATGGGATGCTCTCGTTTGCATTAAAAAATGAATATTAGAAATATAATGGTGGAAAGAAAAAAATTCAGTAGAAAGGACAAAGAAAGAGAAAATTGATAAGGGGGAAAAAAATAAGGAAAATCGGAAGTCAATCCAGGAGGTCAAACTTGCAAATAATAGGAGTTCCAGAAAAGCAAAGTGGAGAGACAGTTCAGTTCTCATTTTATTAAAGAAAAAAGTAGGGATAATTATTCACGATTTATGTGTTTCCAGATTGAAGGGGCTAGACCCAAATTATCTATCGCAAATCATAACAGTTGAAAATAAACGACATGGAAAGGTATCTCAAGAAAGTTCACAACCCTGGGAGCAAAGAGTTTGTACGCACGTCGAGAGAGACAGAAAAACACATCCGTTGTGGGCTCTGCACGTCAGATGTACAAAGGCCGGTCTCTCTGGACAAAGTGGTAAAATTCCAGTTAGAGTAGCTAATACATTTACTCACAATATACTCTGTTTTCCTTTCTCTACGGTTGCCAGGGAGCTCGGAGTTCAAGTTCGTGCTCAACTGCAGGCCTGCTAATCCGTACAGTTTTGCGGGATAAACAACTCCTTCCGTGCTTAATTCACATTACGAGGCTCTTAAACTTTATCTATTTTCCCTTTAATGGCTTTGTGGCTCCGTATCATTTATCCCTTTTGAAGTCACGTGGCCATGAAAAATAAGCCTTCTTTCCATCATACCTTTCCAGGTGTGTCCCACCTCTCCCTAGGAGCTTACCTGCAGCCCAGGGTGTCAGTTTATGGCAACAGCCCCCACCCCCAGGGGCTCTTTCTTCCCTTTGAATGCTTGATGGTTGTTGCGTTCGCAGCAAGGAGAAAGGAAAATGACTAATCTGGACGTGTTTGCGCGGTTATTTATGGCCCATTTCCTTCACCGGGCGTGGCAGTCTGTGGGAGCATGCCCACCGCTCTGCTCTTGGTGGCTGCGACACGGCCTGGGCCCTAGTGAGCTCTTCCGTCATAGCAATACAGCACAGACTGGGCACCTTACCCAACAGACGTTTTTTACTTCTTCATGGTTCCAAGGTTGGAAGCCCAACATCGAGGTGCTGGAAAACTCGGTTTCTGGTGAGAACTACCTGTCCAGCTTGCAGACAGCACCCTCTAACTGTGTCTCCACACGGCCTTTCCTCCGTTACCATGGAGAGAGTGCTGTTAGGTGCCGCTTCTTCTTATAAGGACACTAATCTCATCGGATCATGGCCCCACCCTTATGACCTAGTTTAACCTTAATC
>NW_011888985.1:702796-707054 GCF_000151845.1 Pteropus vampyrus | reverse complement strand
GCGTTCGCAGCAAGGAGAAAGGAAAATGACTAATCTGGACGTGTTTGCGCGGTTATTTATGGCCCATTTCCTTCACCGGGCGTGGCAGTCTGTGGGAGCATGCCCACCGCTCTGCTCTTGGTGGCTGCGACACGGCCTGGGCCCTAGTGAGCTCTTCCGTCATAGCAATACAGCACAGACTGGGCACCTTACCCAACAGACGTTTTTTACTTCTTCATGGTTCCAAGGTTGGAAGCCCAACATCGAGGTGCTGGAAAACTCGGTTTCTGGTGAGAACTACCTGTCCGGCTTGCAGACAGCACCCTCTAACTGTGTCTCCACACGGCCTTTCCTCCGTTACCATGGAGAGAGTGCTGTTAGGTGCCGCTTCTTCTTATAAGGACACTAATCTCATCGGATCATGGCCCCACCCTTATGACCTAGTTTAACCTTAATCGCCTCCTGAAAGGCCCCCTCTCCACGTGCAAACACATTGGAGGTTAGGGCTTCGACACAGGAATTGGGGACAGGGGGAGGGGACACCAGGCAATCCATACCAGCTCTTACATATTTGTGAAATGAATAAATGAGTCTGGAATCTTGGGGCCTGAGGGGACTCAGAGATGTGCACCTGCTTATTTGACCCAAACTTAGAGAAGAAAGGTGACCCGTTCGGGGCCACACGGGCAGTAGGGACACACCCGGGACCGCTCAAGCTTACTCGTGAGGGAGCAGTGCAGGTTCAAGAGTTGCTGGTGACGAGGGGCTGATGCTAAAGAGACCTGAGGTCAAGTCTCTGATGTGCCACCTTCAAGCCACGTGTGGGCTGAAGGAAACTTACTAAATCATCGAGAATGTTTTTTTGTAGAAATAAAAATAATATGAGGCAAAGCCCGTGGCATAACATCTGGGACACGAGAAGCACTCAAGCATTGTTAGTTAAAACTGACTCACTGTTTCTTGGGGCAGATGCTACCCTCGGAAGGATGTACAGGATCCTTAGGTGACAGAGACAGTCGGTGCTTTTGACCAACTCCTTCTCAGCTGCTCAGAAGCTAGACCCAAAGGCGCAGGGTTAGAGTCCCCAAGCACAGGCTGGTGGGCCTCCTGCAAGATGCAGAGCAGAATATACGTCGAGAGCAGCTCCCTGTGGAGCCAGCTGCTAAGACTCGGAATTCAGACTGCATTTTGAGCGAGAGCGTAAACGGAGCCTGTTACTGGGCCTGTGCGTCTTCCTCTGAGAGGTGCGGGTGACGAGGATCTAGTCGTGGGGTCCTTGTGCCGGTGAAACAGATCAGGTTTTGCAGAAGACGGGGAAGCAGCCCAGACACCAGCGTGTTGCACCACGGTCACTATCAGGGGGAGCTGGAAAGTGGTGTCGGACACTGGGGTGTCTCAGTGTGCAGTGTATTGTGGTGCACTGTGAACACGGCACACACAGTTCTGGATCCGTGCTCAAGGAGCAAGCGCTTTGTTGCTGTCTAGAAGACTTTTCGCATGAGACTCCACAAGCTGACGATGCCCGTGCCCTGCCCGTGAGAGCTTAGCATCCGATGCTCAGAGCGGAAAACAAAGAAGCCCCTTGACTCTCTTTCCAGCCGCATCTGGACAGAGTCTGTCCAGTTGCTGGCCCATGGTGGCCCTCTCTGGACGAGCCCAGTTATCCAGAGCCAGAAGCAGAGTTCCCTCATAGACTAGCTGCCACCTGTCCTCTGCCCTACCTGAACCCTAATGTGGCCTTGTCTAGGGGCGTGACTGGAGCCCATGGGCTGATACGCTGAACAATCAGCTCAAAGGGATCACCCCACAAATAAGCCCATAGCAGGCCACCTCCCAACACTGTCCCCTCCTCCCATGTCACGGTTTCAGCGATGCCTGGCGCTCTGCTGACCAGAGCAGGTCTGCCCACCCGCTTCAGGATTCCTCTCCAAGAATGAGCTGTCCACTTTCATGCAAGTACCGAGGTCTGTTGGCAGCTGGGGAGGACCGAATCATGGGCTGTCCCCACAAGCACGACCTCTCCTTGATGCCGAGTGGGCTGGAGAAATGGGTCCCCGTGCACCAACGATGGCCGGAAGCTCGGATTTTGGGGTGGGGCAGACCTAGAGTCAAGTTCTGTCTTTCACATTCTCTGAGCCTTGGTTCCTGTATTAACCATGTTTTTTATTTTCTGTATTGTGATGCTCTGATGCCTGGGGCCAGTGCCTCGAGATGGGAAACGGCTTGCCTGCAAGCATGCGAGCACTGCCAGGCTCGGCGCCCGTACATCCAGTCTCGTCGTTCTCAGCCCACAGACACATCCCACCCAGCACCTCACTCAGCGAGCCGCTCGCCCCCGCAAGAGCCCACACTAGCCTCCATGCTTTGCACCCGCAGATTCTGCCCAGGACGCCCCACCCCCCACCCCAAGCCTATGACAAATCACACTCCCTGGCCACCCAGCCCCGAGGACACCAACCCCACCTGCGACCGGCCTGGGTTAGGTTTCCATCCTGACACCTATCTGACTACTTATCACTCTATAAAGCAACTGTTTGTTCCCATAGCAGAGTAATTCTTAGATAGAAGCGTCTAGAACGTACTTACCTTCCCGTCCCCAGTTCCCGGCACCCTGCCTGGCATACAGTAAGCATTCTAGATATATTTGTTAAATGGATAACTGGATAAATGAGCAAGGACATGAATATTCATTTAGAAGTATTTCTAGAAGTTTCCTGAAAGCCACAGAACTCCTTTCAGCTCGCTATTTCGTCTGCGTCCCTTCTGGATTCCTCACTGGAGAATCACGCGATCCCGTGATAACCTAGTTATGCCCCTGTGTGTACGAATGAAGGACAACCAGCAGGACAGTTGGCTCAGTGTCACAGCGTTTTAGGGTTGGAAGGATAGAGGCTTCCCAGAGTGACAAATGGGTCATTCAGCATTTTCTGACTGAAACAGAGACTCACTCTCTCTCTCTCTCTCTCTCTCTCTCTCTCTCTCTCTCTCTCTCTCTCTCTCTCTCTCTCTCTCTCCCCCATAGCCAGCGCCTTACTGAATTCTCGGCAGAGCAGCTGTCCCTGAGCTGCTGGGGCAGTGGCCGAAGACGGAGCAGCCCCCGAACTCCCGGGAGCCTCCATATCCCCGCACAGCCCTGAGCTTTGGGGGCCCAGCACATGCGGATCTCTCCGGCCTCACCGCTCACCACTCTCCACCTCTTTTTCTCTCCGGCAGGTACAGGTGTCACTGCAGTTCCACAGGGCGCGAAGCTTTTTATAGCCTCCAGGTCTTCGCACCTGCCGCTCAGCTGCCTGCACCTCCCGCCCTGACTCCTTTCACTTGGGTCTGATGTCGCCTTCTGGGGTCCCTCTCTAGAGGTCCTGCCTGAGACAGGTGTCTCGTTTCCTTTAGAGCACTTGCCACCTGCAGGCTGGTCCTCTCTTCCCGCCTCGTGTCACCACTGGAGTCCCAAGACCTCAAGAGCCGAGCTGCTTCTGCCTCGCCCAGCCTCATAGCCTCAGGGCGGCGCCCAGCGCCCGACACACAGTGAATGTCCAGTGAGTATTTCCTGAGTGCAGCAGCCATGCCATCCTTCAGGCTTGTGAATCATGCAAGAAGCACCTTCTCCCTCAACTTACACTCAACAGAGCATATTTATCCAACCTGGAGGTTTCACAATTACCTCCCCCTCCGCCTCCCCCCACCCCCACCTTCTGAGTCAGAGATAATGGATTTGAGATACTACTCGGCCATACTGATCATCCAATCTCCACCGCTACAGACTCCATCAGAAACATACCTTGCGCCTTCTGCTCTTCCTCTTTGCTCCCTCAGCTGTGCTTTGTATCTTTTTATTCTATTTTCCTCCCCCCCGACCCGGGCATTTCGGCCATTACTGATTTCACTTCACCTAAGTGTTGAGAACGCCTTTGTCCATAGAGATACTGTTACAAGGGGCCCACGTGTGATCTCTACTTAACTTCCTGATGTGAAATGTACCTTATTGGTGGCCGAATGCTGTAACATGTTAGCAGCTTTGGTAGAGGTCGGGATACTATGTGTCCAGGGAGAGTTATTCCTGTTTGAACTGCTATTTCTGGGAGTGTTGTATCTATTTTGAGAAGCCTCTAGGATGAATCTCTGGTGGTGGTGGTTGGTGTAGATTAAATTTAAACTATTGCTGATTTTTCTAACAGAGATGTCATGTTGACAGTCCAAACCCACCCCACTCCACTAACTTCATGCGTTCTACTTTCTGACGCACAGAACACTTCCTATAATGTCATTTTTCCTATGTGCT
>NW_011888985.1:701084-702746 GCF_000151845.1 Pteropus vampyrus | reverse complement strand
TGTTAAGACGGACCCCAAGTTGCTCAGGCCTGACGCTTGCCCATCCGAGGACTGCAGAGGCCACGCTGATCCCAGAGGGGACAGTTAGTTCGGGGAGAGGGACTCGGAAAGTGCACAGACCAGGCTCCTGGGGGTTTGTTTCATGGCTCACTTGTTTGCTAAATGAACATGACCAGCTCATGCCCGGCCTGAGCGGCTTCTGTGAGCTCTCATTTTTTTTCCTATTGGTCCAGAACTCGGACACTACACTTCAGCGTCCTTTTGAAAACAATCAGTAGGGACTCTTACCAGTAGTTAATTTCAGGGAGAAAAGCCGGGTGGGGAGAGGTGGCTCACACCTTTTGTTCCCCTCCCACGGAAGGCATGGTGACGGATCTTGGATCTTCTTTCTGTAAACCGTCTCACGGGCTCCACGTTGTCATTTGATAGTTTCATTTTTTAATTGTCGCGCCCACCAATGCTTTGATCCGGCCCAAGGTCTAGTAGCTGATTGCAGCCCAGACATGCGGTTTCCGGAAGGACCCAGAAAGTGGGCTGGACAGAGAGGCCGCTGATAAGTGTCGTGGCTGGGCTCATTGTCTGGTAACGTGCTCTTCCTTATCTCGGTGTCCGAGGAAGGGGGAGTCGAGGAAGGGGGAGTCGGGCTGCATTTTTCCTTTGCTGTTGTTTGTGAACTTGCTTTCTCCTCACCGGCAGCCTGGGAGTGTCTTCCCCCAGGCTGCTGGAACAGACATCTTTCTTATTCTAATGTTGATTTCTGGTTTGATAATAAGATATGCTAATGGCGAATGGGGTTTAAACCCTGGGATCCGCCAGTCTCCCGTGGGAGGTGTGTATGTGCTGGCTCTTCTTCCTGGGTGGCCTTCTGGCTTCCGCCTCTTCTAAGGGGAGCCCCTGGCCCACACAAGGGAAAGGGGCACTGAGTTCAGCCCCACTGACCTCATCTCTGGCCCGGGCAAGCCCCCTCGGCCCCCGTTGGAGGCTCCAGCCTCCTTTGACTGAGTAGAAGCTGTTCAGCAAGCAGGCCTTGGGCCAGCCATGTGGGTTTCCTGCAGCTTCGATTCAGATTCAGCACCTGGAATGGGCCATTTTTCTTCTGAGACTTGGAGTCGGGCCCCTGGGGTGTTTTGTTTCCTAAGGCCCTGGAGATGGGCACCCTGGAACTTCTTTACCCCGAGGTCACCGCCCGACACCCAGAGACTGGGAAGGGTCACCGAAAAGCTAAAGCAACTTCAGAGGGAGCACCGCCAGCTCCGCTCCCGGCCGCCCGGGATGTACAACAGCTTCCAGAGCTGGGTCCCCTGGCACCCCCGCCGTTCGCGCAACAGAAGCCCCACATTCTGCCGTCGATCTCTGGAGGGTGGCAGAAAATTCATTCACCGAGCACCCCCTCCCCCCCCATTCCCACTACACAGCCAGGGAATGATCCAGCTGCTTCCTCAGCATCTGTGAGGAGCCCGACGACAGCCCCATGTCATCACAGCGCCTGATGGGAAGGGAGAGGGTGCTTTAGAAATTAAGGGTGTGCATGGTGTGTGTCGGGGAGAAGGATGAAATCCCGGGCGATGCACACAGCCCTCTGCCCGCCAGGTGAGCACGTACCTTTCTCAAACTGTCAATAAGCACCTATGGATTTGAGCGAGAGAACACTGGACCAAGTTC
>NW_011888985.1:697247-701034 GCF_000151845.1 Pteropus vampyrus | reverse complement strand
ACTCAACAGAGCATATTTATCCAACCTGGAGGTTTCACAATTACCTCCCCCTCCGCCTCCCCCCACCCCCACCTTCTGAGTCAGAGATAATGGATTTGAGATACTACTCGGCCATACTGATCATCCAATCTCCACCGCTACAGACTCCATCAGAAACATACCTTGCGCCTTCTGCTCTTCCTCTTTGCTCCCTCAGCTGTGCTTTGTATCTTTTTATTCTATTTTCCTCCCCCCCGACCCGGGCATTTCGGCCATTACTGATTTCACTTCACCTAAGTGTTGAGAACGCCTTTGTCCATAGAGATACTGTTACAAGGGGCCCACGTGTGATTTCTACTTAACTTCCTGATGTGAAATGTACCTTATTGGTGGCCGAATGCTGTAACATGTTAGCAGCTTTGGTAGAGGTCGGGATACTATGTGTCCAGGGAGAGTTATTCCTGTTTGAACTGCTATTTCTGGGAGTGTTGTATCTATTTTGAGAAGCCTCTAGGATGAATCTCTGGTGGTGGTGGTTGGTGTAGATTAAATTTAAACTATTGCTGATTTTTCTAACAGAGATGTCATGTTGACAGTCCAAACCCACCCCACTCCACTAACTTCATGCGTTCTACTTTCTGACGCACAGAACACTTCCTATAATGTCATTTTTCCTATGTGCTGAGTAGACGCCGTTAGAGACTGGCCCACGCTGACGATGAGACGGGCAAGCGAAATCCTTTCATGAAGTCTGAAGTTCACGTTCATGGACGGACTGTCTCATCAACCCTTTTCGCTCAGGGTGATGTGCTCAGCCCCTTGATAACTGCAGTGGCTGGAAAAAAGACATTTCTATATATAGCATGAATGAATGATATAAAATGAGGACCATTCTCTTGGATTTTATGCGAAACAAAGAATAACTTACAAGTGTGTATAAATAATAGCGACAATAGCTTATACTTAAAATGACATCTGCGCTGTGTGCCCCGCACTTCACTCAGCAATCTGCATGCATTATCTCATTTAATCCTTGCAAGTACTGCACCCCCTTTAAGATGAGAAAACACCCAGCCATCAAGTGGTTGAGCTGGCATTGAACCCCAGGCAGGCCGACCTCAGACCCCATCGCGCTGTCTGTCTTTCCCTAATTATTTGTGCATGTGTATGTATATATGTGTATATATATACACAACACTCACATCACACACATGCACACACATTAACATTTATACAAACACTAAGTAAAAGGTTCTGGATAGAAATATAAAACACTTTTAACTGTAGGATCTTGCGAGAGGGTATGAGATCAGATTGGCGCCTACTTATTCTTCTACTCACTTCTCTCATCATCTAAATCCTTTAAAATAAATATGCATTATTCTTGTACCTAAAAAACCAAGTTATTGACTTTGCTGTACATGTCCCCACTAGACATGCTTACTGAATAATTGAACGATATGAGAAGCTCATGTTTTTTTTCTTTTCTTTTGTCTTTGGAAAGGTAAGTAATAAAAACGGGCGGAACAACAGAGTATAAATTAAACAAGGGAGCAACATCTTCCAAGACACGGAAGACAAAATAGTCCACAAATCACTTCCACCTAAATGTGCAGTACTGTCTCCCCAGCTCTTACCAGCCTCAAGTGCGATCGAGCTGTCGCGGTAACAGCATGAGATATTTAGGTCCTTGCCTTTTTTTGCTACTCTCTTTAAACATTCTGACCTCCATAAATTCCGCTTCTAGGATGCGGGCTGGTTTGAAGATGCTCACGGCACTGCCATACCTAGTGTTGTTCACACAACTGTGGACTCCAGGAGGCTAGGCTCTTTGCTCCCCTCCCCAGGGGAAAGGAGCAGACGCTTCATGTCCTCACAGGGTACTCTGGATTGCCAGAGCACTTGGTCCTTTGTGACTTTAGTGGGAGGTCTCCAAGACCGCTTTTCCCAGGCTGGGCTCCAGCTTTATTCGACTGTTTTTGTGTTTCGCCCTTGGTCTCTGCATCGGTGTGGCTGTGAAGCTTTCCACGCTTTGGGCCATTCTGGTGCCTCTGAGAATTGTGTTCTCGTTCCTACCTTCATCCATTTTCTATCAGCTTGTGTTTTGCAATGCATTAGAGGCATTTTTTACACAGTGACGATGTTAGTCATTTGAAACGGCAATAATAATAGTAGACAATCTATTGAACGCTACTCTGTGCCAGGCACTCTGCTAAGTACATGCTGTATTCATTTTTCATACTCATTTAGGAAACTAAGTCACAGAGATGCAAAACAACTTTCCAGCGATTCCAGCCTGGCAGACAGGCTCCAGAGTCGATGCTCCTAACGCGTCCCTGTCCCTGAGCCTCCATGTGCCCCCTATACCCCCACCTCCTCTCTGAGGCTGCTCTACCTGCTCCTTCAGGATAACTGCCTTTCAGAATCTGCAGCATACATTGTAGGGCTGCCCAAGTAATACAGACAGAGCCGCTTTCGAGTGGAGCCAGAGCTGCCATGCCGGAGTGACTGCCTTGTGCATCTTATGCCTCAAATCTTTGGAATGTTAAAACAGGACAAAATAACCTTTGGACTGGGCCTACAAAGGCACTGTATCGGGAAGAGTTGTTTGCGAAGATGCCAAGAAGCCGTTATTATGACTACCGGCCTGAAAGTTAAAAACGTTGTTTAGAATTAACACCACTGTGTTATCTGTACCAACAGAGACGCCTTCCTTCCATGATTGTAATTGTCCCCCTTCCCTTTCTTATAGATACCCCTTCGCTCTCTCTCCCCATCAGAACACTAGCTGGGCTTCGATCTGAATCGGTGCATCCCAAATAGCCATTCTCGCTGATCTCAAATAAATGCTCATTGCTCCTCACTTGGAAAGGATCTTTTACTTTCAGGTTAGCAGGGCTATTTCTATCCATTTTCAGAAGCTCAGTGATTCCCACGTAGATGACTCGAAAATCAGAACGCCAACCTCGACCCTTCCAGATCCATGTATCCGCCTTCCTGCATCTCCTTCCTAAAATGGCACGGGCTTCAATTCGAGAAGCAGAAAGTTGGATTCCTTAGGTAAAGGGAAGTCTCCAAGACAGAGGAAATCTAAAAATCCTAGGTTTGAGTTTACACTCGCACCCCCATGTGATCATGACACTGGACGTAAGGTCTAATGACACCTATAACATGTGAATAATAAAGCTGACTCATGAGGAAACTTGAGGGGTGATTCAAAGGGTGTCTAGCTCCATACCTGAAACAAATGTTAGCGTTTCTCCCCCTGAAGACCCACCAGTGTCTCCTCCTACTTCTGCGTTGCAGGGAGCCCCCAGCCCAGCAGGGAGGCTTCAGTCCCTGCAGTGCTTAGAGTCCAGTCTCTAGTTGGCCTCTGGATCAAATTCTGGTTCTACCACTTTCTGGCTGTCAAATCAACTCTCCAAGGTTCAGACTACTCACTTGCGAAATGGACTAATGAGAGCAGCCAAGTGTGAGATTTTCTGATGATTAAGTGTGTCAGTCCACGGAAAGTGCTTACCACACAGTAGGTGGTGAGCACATTTCCTGAGCGTTTATTCAGTGCCTACTACGTGCCAGGCATGTTCTAGGCGCGCCGGGGACCGGCAGTGTACCGACCACAGCACGTGGGAACGGGCGTGATGCTGTGTAATCCTTCTGCATCCTGCTCAGAGGGAAGTTCGCCTTCTTTGCAGTTTTCAATGAGATTGCCTTTTTCTTCTCACTTTTTAACTTTGCGCCGGTCCGTACGGCCTCCTACTTGCCTTCCCTCCATGGTCCTCGATAAGTGTGTTGTAAGCAGGGTTCT
>NW_011888985.1:694920-697197 GCF_000151845.1 Pteropus vampyrus | reverse complement strand
CCCCCGACGTCTGCAGGCCTGAGAGGACGCGCCCGTCTACTGCTCTAGCTTCTGCAGTGTGTGAGGCCCTCGGCCTGTCGGGTGCTGCTTAGCCTGCTCTCTGAGGGGGAAAAAAAAAAAAATGACAGCCTTCGTGGTGGCATCTGCCAATGACCAGGGCATAAATAGCTCTCTTCATGATGGACCTCAAGCCACCAGCGTTGGGGGCTGCAGCCTTACTATATAGGTGACAGCCTGTGTGAGCAGCAAGAGCCAGCGCCAGCTCACCTTTCATGCCCTGAGTCCACCTGCCCAGCCCCCTCATAGAATGGAGGAAACGGCTGGCGTCCGCGTGGACCATGTCTGCCTAGGCGCTGTGCGCAGACCATTTGTTTGGGTGTCACCGAGTAGCCGAATTCCGCCAGCAAGAATAGAATGCGTCAAAACTCAGACCACGCGTTAAAATCGCCGGGGAACTTTAAAAACATTAAAAAACAAAAACAAAAACTTTTGCTGGCCCCTCTCCCAGTTGAATCAGAATTCTGAAGGCGGGGCCTGGACATGACTGGTTTTTAAAGTAGCTCCCCGCTAATGCCTATCCAGGGTCGAACTCCAGTGACGTAGGGAATTTGTGTAAGAAGAAAGTGAGTTTCTGTAAGAAACGTCCAAGGCTGCATAGAATTTCTTTAAGCGTTTTTTTGAGCCATACTGGGAAGCAGGATCTCAGATGCTCCGGAGAATGACAGACTCGTGGTCTCTTTTATGCGTTTGGAATTAAGGAGGGGCGGTGAGGAAGATTACTTTAAGGGGGGAGCAGGCCCGGCGGGGAACCTCGGTGACTGGAGTACGAGCGCTAAGGTTCTGTGCTGTGAGGGTGGTTGCCAGCAAGAGCTCTGAAGCTGGGGCTTTTCAGAGGTGCAGTGACCCAGGCAGGGAGGGCCTGCTGAAGGCCAAGATAAACTTTTCTATGGGCCTGGGGTGTGGCTACCCACCATGACCTGCCCGGGTAGGAATCTGTGATCAGATCACCACCCCGCGAGGTTACTTTCGGCCAATTTATTACAGAGCCCTGTTTTCATCCACGAGGGGGTTTGGGGCCAGGCGTCGCAGACCCTGAGTTTGAGGGCAAGCGGCTGACACTTTGCCCTGTGGAGCCAGCGAAGGTTTTCCAGCGAGGGAGAGGCAGCAGAGGCCCAGCTGCTGGTCGTCGGTTCCACGGCGGCCCTTTTTCTCCACCATGGCCGTCTGCACACTCGCCTGCTGGCCTAGGACAGGCCTGGAGGAGCTAGGCTGCGGACAAAGTGAGGAGATGGCTCCTCGGGCGGGCCTGGCCAGCTAATCCCGGACGTTACAGCAGAGAGCCGCAGTCCGGAGAAGGCCCCGGGACCCCAGGCGAAGAACGGAGATGCTCGACGGCTGAGGGTGCCGTGAGAGTCCTTGAGCTCGGTCGAAGCCGATTACTTTTTCTCGATCGTAATTAGCAGTAACGTTATTTTAAAACGTGGGAGCTTTTCCTTGGAGGCAGCGAGCCCGTGGGGAGTGAGTGCCTTTGAACTTCCGAGCCAGTCTTATTAGCAGATCTGGGACTAGGGAGAGGCCAACCAGGCCGCCCGGGGTGCAGCATTTAAGGAGGTGCATGTAGGGGCCGCCCCGCCGGTCAGAGGGGCCGGATGGAGAGAGCGAAGACTCGGGCCTCGTTCCCTTCGAGTTGGACCCGTGGCGTGGAGGAGCTCAGGGGAGGCTTGACTTTAAGAGTTGCCTGGACACGCGCTCCCGGGTCAGCCCGTGAAGAACGGGGCAGGAAAGCCAAGGGACAGGCGTGAAGAAGCCACTGGAGGTGGGGGCACACGCCGCGTGTGTCCCCAAGGCCCGGAGAAGGTGGGGGATGTGGCAGAAGGCGCTTGGAGCGCGACGCAGACAGGACGGTTCTGGGTCATGAATCATCAGAGACGGAGCAGCCCGAAGACTGGGGGCCGCTGGGTTGGCTTAGATCTGTGTGATCGTGGTAGTGGGAAGCTTCTAGAAAAAGCAGAGAATACAGAGCATGGCCGCAGAGAAGCGTGTCAGTGATGAAATGAATACAATTGTCGTTGGAGGGTATCCCGATCGGAGGGACCTGGGTTGGGTCAGAGCGGCTGGGGTGCTGGGGGCCGGGGAGGTCTGGCCGGGGTGACATGGAGTGGACCAGCAGGGCGTGATGGCGGGTCCAGTGAGTGGGCGAGTGGCCGGACGTGGCGTGAATGCTTGTCTTCAGGAGGAACAGGTTTAGGAGGCTTCCCCAGACGCCCTTGCAGGCGG
>NW_011888985.1:693658-694870 GCF_000151845.1 Pteropus vampyrus | reverse complement strand
GACCAGCAGGGCGTGATGGCGGGTCCAGTGAGTGGGCGAGTGGCCGGACGTGGCGTGAATGCTTGTCTTCAGGAGGAACAGGTTTAGGAGGCTTCCCCAGACGCCCTTGCAGGCGGTACACCTGCTTCCGGTGTTCGGCGGCCTTTGCGCGGTGCCAGCCAGGGCCTCGTTTTCCCCTAAGACGCAGCCCCCTCGGGCTCCCTCCTCGGCGGGGCCTGCCCTGACTCCCCGGGCAGAGCGCTGCGGGGCGCGGAGCTGCATTTCATCTCTCGCCACGTCCCCAGCGTGCAGACAGACGTCCCATGAATGAATGGACAGGTGAAGAGGTGCTGGCCAACGCGAAAACCTAGGGCGGTGACTTCCCCTACAGCCACAGAGCTACTACGCGGACCTTCTCTTCTCAGACAAACCTTAGCAGCTTAAAGCTTCCAGTATCTGACCGAGGTAATTTCTGGCCTGTGAGTAGTAATCCGCGTGGCCATCCCATGGTGTTCAGCATGGCTCACCCACCTCTGTGTGCCCGTCTACGCTATTGCCATTTTTGAAAGAGTTTGAATTTTTAATGTAGTTTTAGGATACAAAAACATAAATGGAATATCCTAAAAATGCACACACATTTAAATAAACGTTTTTAAATTGCTTTCACCAGTGGTATCAGATAATTTGTATGTGTCCGGGGCGTAAATGGGAAATAAAGGTACTGTGTTCGGACTGAACTGGAAGGAATCATTGCAGCCGATGTGACACACGCACGTGAACCACGCAGAGGGCCAGGCCCACGGCCGGTGAGCAGGGCCACGCGGTAGATGCTGTGGACGTGGGGGGGGGCGGGGAGGGAAGACACAGCAGCCTGCCGTGGGCTCACTTTCTCTCCCCTCCCTGCTATCCCCCCCAGATCTCCCCACCCCACATCTCCCCCCAGATCCCACCCCACCCCATCACCCCTGGCAGAAGCCAGGAGGGTTTTTCCCCCGTTGTGGTTTCAGAAGCGAGTGTTCCAGGTTCTTCCAGGAGGAAAGCTCTGATCGGGTTTCGTGCAGGTCGGCGGCCGTTGGGTGTCTCACCTGTGTGGCGCTGGGCTAGGAAACCAGCATTTCAAAGCTTGGCCACCTCTCAGGCCCATGTCGGAAGGTGCCACCGGAGATAATGTCACCGGCTGGACAACAAAAATGGATTAGCGTACATTGTTGGCTTATGTTTTATTAGAACCAC
>NW_011888985.1:693132-693608 GCF_000151845.1 Pteropus vampyrus | reverse complement strand
TGGCCCTCCTCGGCACGGGGTCGAATATGGGAGTGCGCACTCGTGGGGCACCCCGCGGCCGTGGGGCACCCCGAGGGCTGGAGAGGCTGGGGCGCCCCCTCGCGCGGCCCGAGGCGGGGGAGGGAAGGGCGCGCAGTCCCGGGTTAAACTTATTGGTGACGATGCATATTTCAACTTCGGAGATCCCTCGTTTAGGATGGAAATGAAAAGCCAGGTTTCTGGCGTGGCCATCCGGCGACCGAGCAGCCGTGAGGTGACAGCGCCGGCGGCCGGCGGGTGGGGACAGCTGGGAGAAGCACGTTGTTCTCGAAGTGAGGGTTCCCGGGAGGCCCCCCCGCGGCGCGGAGCGGTGGTCTGCAGCATCCCCGCCTTGGCGTCCGGCGGCTCCTAGTCCCGGGCCTGCCCGCCAGCCCCGTGGCCCTGCCTCGCGGTGCCCAGCGGCCGGGAGCAGCCGCGGGAGGGCGGCCGGGCTGTGT
>NW_011888985.1:685674-693082 GCF_000151845.1 Pteropus vampyrus | reverse complement strand
GCCCATGTCGGAAGGTGCCACCGGAGATAATGTCACCGGCTGGACAACAAAAATGGATTAGCGTACATTGTTGGCTTATGTTTTATTAGAACCACCTGAGATTTCAGGACTGTTCATTTAGGGGGAAAGCCTGTTCGCAGAGACAGATGGGGGGGCCGTATGTTTGGTGGACAGCTCTCCCAGCTCCCGGCCCGGGCCGCCCTGGTCGGTCCTGGGGAGGTGGGGGAGGGGCACGGCTGCCAGGAGTTCGTTTTCTCCAGGTGGGAACCAGGGACTTGTCGATCTCCTCACTTACATTTTATTTTGAAATATTTTCAGAGACTCAGAAATTCTGGTTTCAGGTAATTCGACATTTTGATGCTAATCTCTCAAATAGAGTTACTCTTTGGGGACACACACACACACACACACACACACACACACACACGAAATTCTCGTATTCGCCTTTAACTGGGATTTTCCTGTGGTTTCACGTGTTTGCTGGGCTCTTCCCCTGTGCCAGGCTCTGTGCCCAAGCCTTCCACAAATGGCTCTTTCTTTTCGGTCATTCGAATGTAAAACAGCCCGATTTGCGCAGTCGAAAGTCATCGTCCACGATCGAGGAAAGTCCCTGTTAAGAATTGCGTGACCGAACACCCATCACGTTCCGACTTCGTGGTGTCGGGCACCAGAGGCCGCTGAGATGAGGCCCTCAGACGGGACCACAGCCAGTTCTTTTATCGGGGGGTCTCCGATGGCTCTTCTTTGGGACCCGCTTTTTTCCCAGTGACCACGGGGCATCTCAGTGCCACATGCCCACCTGGGTTTGAATGTTTGGCTTCTGTTACTTCTAGTTTTGACCCTGGGCAAGTCCCTAGACTTCTCTGAGGCTCGGCTTTCTTTTCTGTAAACCAGTGTCAGTGGTGCCCCCGGGCTAGGGGACGGAGACGGGTATAGTGGGCTCTGCCGCGTCACCTGGGCTTCAGCCCCACGCCTGTGGGGAGGCCGTCGTCACCGTGGCCCCTTCCGAGTCTCTGTGCACTGTAGACTATTCATCAGTGTCAAGTAAACAGACTTTTTAATGTAATGTTTTGCCATTTGAATTTAACAGGAGTGTAGGAGTTCGGTATTTTTAGATGTTCGATTTGACCTTTAAAAGGTGTTCATGCGCCGACGGGCAGGACCCCTAGTCCTTGCCCCGTTCCTCACGGTCCCTGGGAGCAGGAAGTGTGTGAGATGGAGTCAGCACGTAGCACCCCAGTCTCAGACGGGGCTGGAGTGTGCCTCTGGCTGAAGTAGCATGAGGGGACAAGCACTGAGTCCCCTGAGGCCTCTTTCCTTGGGTTCCTGAGGAGGCCTGGTCCTCTCTGACCTCCTTGGGGTATGGGGGCGGGAGGTGAGGAGCATCTTGAGTCCAGCAGAAATGCTTTCTAGATCCATGAACTGTTTCGAGACTAGTTTCTTAGGACTTTTCTTTCTTTCCTTTAAAAATCCCCTCTCTGCTTAAGTTTTTTTTTTTTTTTTTAATTTTTCAAATAATTGCACATTCATTTTAGAAATGTTACAAAGTGCAGAAGGAAAAAAAGTTCAAACTCCACCACCCGGGGTAACCACTCTGGACGTTTTCCCGAGAGTCCCTCAGACGTCCTCACTTGTAAGCCTAGACCTTCCGAACAGGACGGGCGGGGAGGTGAGCGCTTCCTTGTTCACTTGGACTTGGCGTGCAGTAAACTCTTCAATTGGTGTTTGTCCGGTGGAGACTGTGCTTTTTAAAATCTGTTATCTAAAATCGCTGGTGACATGTTTTCAGATGAGTAAATACAGATTTGGGTCCTCAAATGTACTGTGAGACAAGTCCTTATTTATAAATAGCACTCTCATAAACATCTTGACACGTATGTCTTTCCGTGCATGCAAGACTCTCCTTGGAATGAATTTTTTTTGCATTTATCGTGCTTAAAAATCTATAAAGAACTTCGAATTGTGTTGTCACTGGGTGAATGTGTTGTCGCTGCTCAGAAAAGCGCCTCCAAAGGCGGATGTCGGGGAGGGTTTCCAATCCGTGATGTCAGATTTCGTGACCTCAAGACCGGTCTGAGATTTGCTGGCCCCGCTTTGGCGGGGATGCGTTTCTGATGGGTCAGATCCTAGCATGCTCACCTCAGTTTTTGGACGCACACATATATGCCAGTTTCGGGAACACCAATATGTGGGGGACCGTGTGCTCCTCCTGTGAGGAACTGGGCCTCACAGGAGGAGATGAGAGGCAGGCCAGTGAGCAAAGCTTCAGTGGTGTGTGCTCCCCAGCGCTAGCATCAGCGCCTCAGCTCCGCCTCAGATCCTCAGGCATCCGATTCCCATGGGAGCACCGGTCCCTGGTGCCACAAAGGCTGGGGACGGCTGCCCTAGAACACAGGAGGTATTTCTGTTGAGAATTCTGCAGGGCCTACCCCCTCCTAGAAAAAGGTGAGTGATTTCCTTACGTTCAGCTTCAGGAATGATCATTGCCAAGTTCCTCCAGGGTCATGTCATCATGGACGGCAAGAGTGATTTGTGGGCTGTGTCCCTTGATCAGCTGTGACAAGATGGGCTGCAGTTTGAGCTGGCACACGGTAATGGCACAGACTTGATTTTTCAGAACCTTTAGGTTTATTAAGAGGAGAAAGTGCTTATACCCTTCACTGAGGATAAGATAAGGCTGTAGTTTTAATTTCTAGCTGTGGCCTGGTCTCAGTTCTCCATCCTGGCAAGAGAGGGAAACTGAATTATGGGCGGAATGTTTCGTGGGCCGTCTCCTGAGCGTGATTTTTGCACAGGGGCCTGGCTGCCGCCTCTGGTCTCGGCACCAGCCGCAGTATCGTGTGTCACCGTCCACCTATCGGAACGTGAGGCGGCACTTTGGGGGCTGCTGGGAGGCAGGAGGACAGCTCAGTCGCTCTAGTTGTTTGTTCCGGGTGCTGGGTCCACCTCATGGGGTTTGGGAAGCAGAAGCCCTTAGACTGGGCCTGAGAGCTGAGCCCTTTTATAACTCCCTGGACCTCTCCTGGCGCCTTCCCCTTCCTTCCGGTCAGCATCTGGGTCACTTGAACTTCATTCCCTCGCTGCGCTGAGCCCTCTGTGTGCCAGGCGGCGGGGTGGAGACAGCACCAGAGATGGCTTCTGTCTGGGGAGAAGGAATCAGGGTTCGCGAGGTCTGCTGGGGGGTCAAGACAGGCTCCCCGAAGAAGCCCCACTAAGGGAGACGACAGGAAGGGATTGTGCAGGTGCACGCAGCGGGTTCGGGGACAGTGGGTGGTCGGGTGAGAGCAAGGAACCAGAAGAGGTGACACCTTTCTGAGAGCACCTGCGGGGGCTGGATGGACGGTCCTTCTGGGCTTCAGCTGGCTTTGAACTTCTACCTCAGGGCACTGGGGAGACGTGATTAAATGTGTGAGCATGACACCTTATCCTGGGTCCCTCCTCACAGCTCCCAGCCCCCTGCAGCCTTTTGGGGCTCCTAGGACCCCACCATGGGACCCACAGTGGTGTTTCTTTTGCAGCCCATGGCGGGAGGCTCAGGAGATCATCCGATTAAATGACCCTTCTGCACAGTGTTAAGAGTTACCTTCATTATCAAAAATGACACTTGGGAAGGGAAGCCGACTGTGGGATTATTAAGGGAGTCGTGGCATTTTTAAATTCCAGAAAGGAAAAGGTGCCGATGAGGAAGAGATTTTCAGTGGAAACGACCCTGAGTGACCGGCGAAAGGGTCTGACTGCCGCTCCCTGGTCCCCGGAGCCCCCGACCGTCGGAACACACCTGCCCTCGACCCCCAACCCCAGGCCCCGGCACGTGGGGCACCAGGCTGCTGGACGGGTGCTGGGCTTCCCGGCCAGGTTCTGAAGCTCGGCAGGCTGGGCGGTGGTCCTCTCCCGACAGCCCCCTCGGCAGGCCCCCCGTGAGCCACCGCGAGGCTGCGGCTTCCTGGCCGGTCGTTGGCTTTCTGTGTTTAACCCACGTTAACCTGGCTAATCCCGTTTCTGCTTCCGAGGAAACCGCTGTGGGACCCGGTGGCTCCGTGGGACAACCAGCTGTCCTTGCCGCTCGGAGTAAAAGATTAAAGGAAAATAACTAAGAGCTGGAAAATGACGTCATAAACGCCGCCTTTTTTTTTTTTTTAATCATTAGTGAAACTGTCAAGAAATTGGCCGCTTGCTAAATGGGGTGTCTGATTATGATTCTGGGGGAAAGTGGGGTTATTTTGATGAGCAGGAACATGGAGCGAACAGCAGTGATTCCTGGGGGGGGTCAGAGGATGGAGGGGGTCAGGTGAGTGAGGCATTGAAGTTGAAATGCTGCTTTGCGGCTTAGCCGGTGATTGTGTTACGGGAACTCGTGACTTTGAACATGTCAGGTTGTTTGTGGTTGTCCTTTGCCTTCAGATTTTGCTGCTGGGACTTGCAAGTAGACAGCAGCGTGGCGCTAGCAAGCGGGGCCGGGAGGGAGAACGCAGAAACACAGTGTGGGTGCGAACATGGGCCGGCGCGGTTGGAGGGGGGCGGGCCTCCCCTCAACCGCTCTGTCGTCTGTAACAACAACAAGTAAACTGTACATTTAAAATGTTCGCTGAGAAAGGAGAAGTCGCAGCTGGTTCTTGCGAAGCCCCTACAGGCAGCCACTGTGCTAGGTCCCTGCACTTAACTGACCCTCCGGAAACCCAGTGGGAGTAAATGGCCTCGTTCACATCCTGCCGGGGGCCAAGCTGGAGCCAGAGGATCGCTGTGCGTCCGTGGACGCAGCGAGTGCCGAAAACACCGGGGAGCCAACCGCTTCCTGGGGCCCGTGGCCGGATGCCAACCGAGGGGGCGTTCACCCGAAGCCCCGCGCGCCAGGCTCCCAGTCAGCGGTGCCACGAAGCAGGTGTTCGGCTGCTGGGCGTCCTCCGGAGCGGTTCTCGGGTCAGCGTGACGGGGCAGTGACTGGGTGTCCGCCACCCGCCTCCCACTTCCCTGCTCCTGCTTTGGACACGGCGTCTCGGATTGAATTCCATGCTGATTTCGCATCCCGCACGGGGGGACGTCTGTGCCTTCGATGCCCTTACCTTCCTTTGAATTCCGAGGATTCTCAGAAACGTCACGGATAAAGTCATTTTCATTGATGGCAAACTGATGTGAGCATCGCCTGTCTGGCAGAGAAAGTGTGACCACTCTGCTTAATTAAGCGGACGTCTTGCCCGATTCTAGGAGAATCAGAACACGGAACCGCGCTGAGCCGCCCGGCTGCACCCATGGGTGCTCCCCCTCTCCTCGATGGGCGTTGCGGTGTGCTTGTTCTGTGCCATGCAGTGTCTTGGCTCTTGACCTGTCGACGCCTCGTCCTTACATCTCAGGTGAGGCGAGGGGCTTTTGCAAGGCCGTGTCACAGGGAGCTGAGGCTCCAGCATGGTGAGGGGCTTGTCGGAGCTGTGAGTGCAGCCGCCAGGATTCGAGTCCAGACTGTCAACCGTTAGGCGGATCTGTCCCCCTGGGTGCCAGGTCTCCCCCGGGTTGGGAAGTCCCGGGGCGAGCAAGGGGCCTCCCAGCAGGCCCGGGAGCAGCGTGGGGTGGTGCTGGGGGGAGGCAGGCGAGGTGAGGTCTCAGGTACGATGAGGATGGGAGGCTGATAGCCAGGTGTGCAGCCAGCAGGAGCCGAGGCGTGAGCCCCCAGGAGAGGCCCTGTGCTGGGCGGGAGGGGGCTCCGTCCGCTCCCGCCACCGTGCCCTCACACCGGGCGAGCACACATGGGCCCTGCTGGGGTGAGGTGTGGTGCTGCGTCCACACCGCCCCCCATCTCCGTGGAAACTGTCATTCGTCTGGGTGTGTGCCATGTCAGGCACCGTGCGGGACACTGGGAGATAATCACGGGACCCCCCACTCCAGCGGTCGCTAAATCTTCCCGCCCAAGAAGCTTACTCTCGGGCACTCAGTCGTGTGGTGCTTTTCTGATGAGCCTCTTTATGCTCGATGAAGAATTTGTCAGAGGGTGAAGCCACCCACTCAGACGGGCCGAGATGCCTCGGGTTTTCCTGCCACCTGTCCATCCGGTGAGGGCGGCCATGCCCAGGGCCATGGGGTCCTCGACCAGCCCAGTGGATGGAATGGTTGATGGGGCGTCTGCGCCCTAGTCCACCAGAGGTCTGGGACTCAGGCTAGCTTGGTGACAATGGCGATGGACTGATGGAAAATTCTGGAATTGCCTCTTTGGGTGTTCGAACTCCAAGGGACGATTCGGAGGTAGCAACCCCACTAGAACCGTGCGGTGTGGGGCAGGGGTGGTTACCATGCACTTCCCTCACTGGGGTGTCCCAGAGAGTCCCCGGTGATTGCCCAGAGCCCGGTGGACCCCAGGGGCCCTGGTCCTTTCTAAGGAGGCTAGTTTTTATTTTAATATCCTCTTTAACCCGAGTTATTTTTTTTAAGTACTTAACTTTTTTCTTTCCTATTTTTTTGTCTTTCTTTCCTCTTCTTTTCGGGTTAACTTCTGGTGTCGTTGCAGAGGGGGCCAGCGGGTGTCCGTTCCGGTTTCTGCCCTGGGGACTTTCCCGGGGTTTCGAGAACGCCTCCAGCATCGGCAGGCGTCCTCGGACACCTGCACAGCGTTCTGTCCGGGCACATGGGGTGTGATATGGATCAGCCGGACCAAGCTCGTTGGTTCCGCGTGTCTTCCGTTGTGTGCCATCTGTTCTGTCTGTCGGGCTGTCAGATTTCGAGAGCTGGGCACGTGGCTCCTGACGTGACTGGTTTTGTCATTGTCTCTGTATCGGCACTGGAAGTTTTTCTTCGTCTGTGTTAGTTCTTTCAGCACGGTGGTCAGATCTTCTGTCATTTTATAGTTTTGTCCATGTAAATATCGTCTCGTGTGCGTGTGCGCGTGTTCAGTGTTTCCGGCGACCCTTCCTGGGTCAGTTTGTTGTAGATTTATTCCACGCAGCACATAAGCGATTCTTTCCACTGGATCAAAGCTCCCTCTCTGGATGGTTCGTATTTGGCGTCATAACAGGTGAGATTGGTTTCATCGCCGCCTCTTACTGGACGCGTTTGCTTCTCGGGCTCTCTCGTTGCATTTCCTCTGT
The DNA here is from genome assembly GCF_000151845.1 of Pteropus vampyrus. Classification (NCBI taxonomy): domain Eukaryota; kingdom Metazoa; phylum Chordata; class Mammalia; order Chiroptera; family Pteropodidae; genus Pteropus; species Pteropus vampyrus. The sequence continues at coordinate 686,012 of NW_011888985.1, read as the reverse complement.
GACTTGGAAGTTAGACCAGGTACCGGCGCACTGGTTTACCTGGCTGTTACTTTTAGTACCAGGAGACCACCTCAGCCGAGAGTCCTTGGTGAGCATCAGGAACAGGTGCAACGTCAGAGGTCACGAGGTCACGGTCACCGCTCCTGAGCACAGTGAGGACCTGGTGGGAGGCGGCCTCCTCCCTCTCTGTTCCCAGGGCCCGTGGGCACAGTCTTCACTGAGAAGCTTTCGTCGTGTGTTGTTGAGTCTGCCAAGCCCACTGCAGTTTTCTGCTGTGTGGAGTATTTAATTAGTTGCTTTTTCTTGCAGGATCGTGTGGTTTTGGTGCTGCATGTTTA
>NW_011888985.1:683544-684864 GCF_000151845.1 Pteropus vampyrus | reverse complement strand
TAGTTTTGTCCATGTAAATATCGTCTCGTGTGCGTGTGCGCGTGTTCAGTGTTTCCGGCGACCCTTCCTGGGTCAGTTTGTTGTAGATTTATTCCGCGCAGCGCATAAGCGATTCTTTCCACTGGATCAAAGCTCCCTCTCTGGATGGTTCGTATTTGGCATCATAACAGGTGAGGTTGGTTTCATCCCTGCCTCTTACTGGATGCGTTTGCTTCTCGGGCTCTCTCGTTGCGTTTCCTCTGTGACTTGGAAGTTAGACCAGGTACCGGCGCACTGGTCTACCTGGCTGTTACTTTTAGTACCAGGAGACCACCTCAGCCGAGAGTCCTTGGTGAGCGTCAGGAACAGGTGCAGCGTCAGAGGTCACGAGGTCACGGTCACCGCTCCCTGAGCACAGTGAGAACCTGGCGGGAGGCGGCCTCCTCCCTCTCTGTTCCCAGGGCCCGTGGGCACAGTCTTCACTGAGAAGTTTTCATCGTGTGTTGTCGAGTCTGCCAAGCCCACTGCAGTTTTCTGCTGTGTGGAGTATTTAATTAGTTGCTTTTTCTTGCAGGATCGTGTGGTTTTGGTGCTGCATGTTTAATACCTCGACCGAGGGTGACTCTGGGGCGTGGCGAGAGTCTCGGGCGCATGCCCACACTTCCGGTGTGCTTAAGCCTTTTTATCAGGGCAGTCAGGCCTTCTGTCACAGTTCCAAACGGTAACGGACACCCGGACACTGAGACGCGGCTCGCTCTTTGCCGCCGGAGCCGCCGGAGCCGCTGTCCTCGGCTGGGCCCTGAGCAGCTTTCCCGGGACAAGGCTTTGGCCTCTGGGCCTTGCCCTCCGGGGACGATTCCTCGGCTGCGGCAGATTCTTCTGCTGACTGTGCCGTGAAGGCTCCCTCGGCTATATTCCCAAGTGGGTTGAGGCCTGTTTCCTTTTTTGTCCACTAGCTTGGGGAGGCGGGATCACTTTTTGCCTTGTGAAGCAGTTGCAGAGGGGGTTGTGTTTTTAAACTGCTTTAGACCCGTCCTGGGCCCCAGGCCCCAGGGGAGAGGAGTTAGCTGTGTGTCGCTGCAGGATGTTGGCAGGCTAGAATTGTTTCAGACGGCTTCGGAAGCTGCCTGAAGGAAACAAGACAGGCTACTGTTTAGGACCTCCCTTTCTTCTTAAAAATTTTTATTGATTGATTTTTTAATCGTGGTTAAAAAAATACCCACGGAATTTAAGATTTACCGTCTTGGCAGTTTTTAAGAGGACAGTTTGGTCGTGTCACGTGTGTTCACTTTGTTGTGCAAGAGATTTTCGGGGCGTTCTGTCTTGCAGAAGCGACTTGCC
>NW_011888985.1:682757-683494 GCF_000151845.1 Pteropus vampyrus | reverse complement strand
TCCTGGGCCCCAGGCCCCAGGGGAGAGGAGTTAGCTGTGTGTCGCTGCAGGATGTTGGCAGGCTAGAATTGTTTCAGACGGCTTCGGAAGCTGCCCGAAGGAAACAAGACAGGCTACTGTTTAGGACCTCCCTTTCTTCTTAAAAATTTTTATTGATTGATGTTTTAATCGTGGTTAAAAAAATACCCACGGAATTTAAGATTTACCGTCTTAGCAGTTTTTAAGAGGACAGTTTGGTCGTGTCACGTGTGTTCACTTTGTTGTGCAAGAGATTTTCGGGGCGTTCTGTCTTGCAGAAGCGACTTGCCCATCAAACTGCATCTCGGCGTCCCCCACCCCGGCCGCCGGTCACTCCACTCCGCCTTCCGCGTCTGTGGATGTGACTGCGTTAGACAGCTCGCGACTGGAGCCACGGACTGTCTGTCTTTTCGAAACTGGTTTGCTTCTCAGCATATGTCCTCGAGGTTCATTCACGTGGTGGTGCGTGACAGGATCTCTCTGCTTTCAAGGCCGATTCCTAGTCCCTTGTGTGATGGACCACATTCCCTTTAGCCGTTCATTCGTCGGTGGCCGTTCGGCCCGCCCCTCTTGGCTGGTGTGAACAGCGCTGCTGTGAACGCGGGTGTGCAGATACCTCTTTGAGTGTGTACCCAGAGGGGGCATTGCTTGATCGTAGGGTAGTTCTATTTAAAATAAAGTTCCTTTGGGATCCTCCGTCCTGTTTCCCGCCCCGGCTG
>NW_011888985.1:682291-682707 GCF_000151845.1 Pteropus vampyrus | reverse complement strand
GCGTCCCCCACCCCGGCCGCCGGTCACTCCACTCCGCCTTCCGCGTCTGTGGATGTGACTGCGTTAGACAGCTCGCGACTGGAGCCACGGACTGTTTGTCTTTTCGAAACTGGTTTGCTTCTCAGCATATGTCCTCGAGGTTCATTCACGTGGTGGCGCGTGACAGGATCTCTCTGCTTTCAAGGCCGAATCCTAGTCCCTTGTGTGATGGACCACGTTCCCTTTAGCCGTTCATTCGTCGGTGGCCGTTCGGCCCGCCCCTCTCGGCTGGTGTGAACAGCGCTGCCGTGAACGCGGGTGTGCAGATACCTCTTTGAGTGTGTGTGTACCCAGAGGGGGCATTGCTTGATCGTAGGGTAGTTCTATTTAAAATAAAGTTCCTTTGGGATCCTCCGTCCTGTTTCCCGCCCCGGCTG
>NW_011888985.1:681863-682241 GCF_000151845.1 Pteropus vampyrus | reverse complement strand
CTTTGGGATCCTCCGTCCTGTTTCCCGCCCCGGCTGCGTCATTTCCCGTCCCCACCAGCGCCGTTCGGGGTCCCAGAGCCTCCGTCCTCGCCAACACTCGTGACTTCGCCGTTTTGGAGGTCGTCACCCCGTGGGCGTGAGGCGATCTCGCCTCGCGGTCTCGCTTGCTTCCCCCAATGTCTAGGGATGCCGACTCTCTCTTCCTGCGCTTGTTGGCCGGCCCGCCCTGTTTTAAACAGCGTTTATTTACTTAGATTTTCGGTTCTTGACCAGGCTTCTCGTTTGTCGGTACTAAAACCGCTCGCGGTGAAGATGGAAACGCACCGGCAGCGTTTCGGCTGTCGTGGGCTCCTCCCGTCCCCGTGTGCTGCGGGAGCT
>NW_011888985.1:677898-681813 GCF_000151845.1 Pteropus vampyrus | reverse complement strand
CTTTGGGATCCTCCGTCCTGTTTCCCGCCCCGGCTGCGTCATTTCCCGTCCCCACCAGCGCCGTTCGGGGTCCCAGAGCCTCCGTCCTCGCCAACGCTCGTGACTTCGCCGTTTTGGAGGTCGTCACCCCGTGGGCGTGAGGCGATCTCGCCTCGCGGTTTCGCTTGCTCCCCCAATGTCTAGGGATGCCGACTCTCTCTTCCTGCGCTTGTTGGCCGGCCCGCCCTGTTTTAAACAGCGTTTATTTGCTTAGATTTTCGGTTCTTGACCAGGCTTCTCGTGTGTCGGTACTAAAACCGCTCGCGGTGAAGATGGAAACGCACCGGCAGCGTTTCGGCTGTCGTGGGCTCCTCCCGTCCCCGTGTGCTGCGGGAGCTTGTCTCCCAGCGGTGCGGTCCTACGGAGGCTTTCTTTCCAGGGAGCTGGGACCAAGCCTCCCCTGGCATTGCTCCCAGAAAGCCACCTCCTCCCCCGCCCCGCAGATTGTTTAAAGAGTCCATATAGTTAAAGCCTGTTTTGTGATGAATAACCGTGTAAAACACACTTGTCACCTTGTAGACTTGAAATCTGAGAAGCCACCCCAGCGACTCCCAGCGACTCTGAAGATTAGCCATTTTGTCGTCTTTCGTGTTTGTCTGTGAGTAATCCATGCTTATCCAAAATTTGGAAAATACGGACTGTGGAAGAAATTAAACGTCGTCAGACTGTCTATATAACTCCGTTACCGTGAGCTAAGTCACAGGGCGTGACTTCAGAATGGGGTCACTCGCGCCCACTCCTGCAGCCTGCTTTCCCACTCAGCCGTCGTGGGGCACAGCCCCTGCTGGCCGCACCGACGTCACCTGTGTGCCATCCAGCGGCTTAGCCGTCCCTGCCGAGGTGGGGTGCCACCTTCCGGGGCGTCGTGTGCATCGCTTCTTCGTGACCCCCGCGTGGATGTGCGTTGGTAGCCGCCCGCCCCCGAGCACCCCCCGGTCTCAGCGTCGCCCTCCCAGGCTGCTTTCTAAGGTGGAGTTTCGGCGAGCGCCCCCGGCCCGACAGGCAGCTCCCCGGCGGGAGCCGTCCCAGAGCTGTCCCAGAGTCGAGTCCCTTTCTGTGGCAGCCTCAGTCTCAAAGCGACACCTGTGTCCAGGGGAGAAACGCTTCCTCTTACGCCCCCACCGCAGGCGGCCGAGCGGCCCTTCTCCCTTCCAAAGCCTGGATTTGGGGGGCTGTAGGTGGCACTGCCCGCGCAAGCTGTCCACAGGCTGTCCATCGCGAAGTGTTTTTTGGGTCTAGTTTGGGAGGTGTGGTTTGGGACAGTCACCTGAACCCCGGAGATGGAATGTGTTCACTTGTCCCAGGGGATCAGCCCCTCACCCGCCATGGAGAAGCTGGCATTGAGGGATCTGTGAGAGTCATGAACTTGACCCTACTCTGCACTGGGTCGGTCGCTCTCTGGACACTCAGCCCTCTAAGGATGGTGTCCCAAATCACATCCTGGGGTATGCTGGGCCGACTTGGAGCTTGGAAGCTTCTGGAATCTTGGCCCTGAGGCTCCTGCTTTAATGCGGGGCTGGCCTTGCATGTCCCGGGGGGCCCCTCAGCTGCAGGGAGCCTGGGGGCTTGTCCCCGAGCTCCTCCACGTCCCACTCCTTACCCGCCCCCCGCCCCCATGCACCCTGCTGGTGTGGGGGTGCTCTTTGGCCAATGAGCGGGAGGAGGGGGGGTAATTAGGCGGGTCTGAGCCCGTCAGTGTGCCCCATGGGGGGCGGGGGGACGCGGTTCGTTCTTAGCCACGGCAAGCCGGCCGGCCCGCAGCACATGGCCATTCGTAGTGGGGACGATCATGGGGCTAACCCTGATGACAGGGCGGGTGGCGTGCACCTGGCACACGTCTCGGCCCCGCCCCTGGGAGCAGGCCGAGCCGGGCCCAGGAGGCAGCTGCCCAGCACTTCGTGGGATCAGGGACTGGAGGGTGAAGGTTGGAGTGAACTGGATTTCTCCGAACCGGGGTGACACCAGAGTGGAGTGTTCCTGGGCGTCAGTAGCCTTGTCCCCGGGGGGTTCGGTTTTGGGTGAGTCGTCAGGTGTCCCTAGGCCGAATCCTTCCGGCCTCTGAGTGACGGTGGCCGTAGTGGCGGCAGCTCCAGCGTGGCAGCTCCGTGTCGGGGCGCGAGGCTGTGCTGGGCGCTGCCCGGAGCCACTGCTCCCCTGGGGAGCCAGTCACCTGCCAAGGTCACAGCCGAGTGCCATCATGGGACAGCCATCATTTCGCCAGCCCCTGCCGGGGGAACTCAGCGTCATTCTAGGTCCTACCTGTGGGGCAGGCCCCGTGAGCATCTTCACTCAGCATAAGGGGAAGCCGAGGCACGGGACAGTTCACCCAAGCTTGGAAGGTCATGGTGGAACCAACGTATGCTGACCTGGGCATTCCACCCCGACTCCCCGGCCCCTGGCAGCTTCCCTGCTTCTCTTCCCAAAAGGAACTTGGAAGAGCATGTTTCGTCTCCCCCCTCATCCTCAGGTGTCCCCCGGCCTGGTGTTCCAAGTCCCACTCACACACCGACCCCTCCAAATTGAAAGATGGCCCCAAAGCCCAGGGGCCCTCGGCTGAGCTCATGCCTGGGCCGTGGTGCGTCTGCTGTATGCGGACCTGTGTGTGTCCCCTAGGGCCCCATGAAGGACACCCAGAGACTTGAGGGACCCTATCAGGTAACCCGTCCACCCCAGCAGCAGCTCACCTGGCCAGGTGTGCTGGGTACTTTTCTTGGCTTGTTTCGTTGTAAATAGAGAGGCTTGTGTTTCCCGCCTCTGGCTGGCAGTGGACCTGGGGAATTCTTTCCGCAGAGAGGGAGGGTTAATAGACGCCAGGTGACTAAGGTCGACATCGACCGCATGAGTGGTGTTGACAGTGGGTCCTTGACGTGAAGAGATGAGAAGGTCAGTTCACCTCTGTGGTCTTCCTCCCCAAACCCATAAGCCCAGAGTAACCCCGAGAAAAACGTCAGAGGCAGCCCCCCCCGCCGGGGGGCCCTAGCAGACAGCTCATCGCTGTCAAGGTCGTCAAAAGCAAGGAGTGCCTGTCGCAGCCAGCTGGGGCCTCGGGAGACGTGAGCGAGTGTCACGTGGGGTCCTGCTGGGCGTCCGGGAATGGAAAAGGCACCGGGGGAGTGGACTTCGGGTAACGGAGAGCGTCCGCGTCGGTCGGACGTATGTGCCGTCCTCGTGCCAGATGTCACGATCGGGGAACTGGGTGCCGGGAGGCACGTGGGAAGAACCCCCCATCATTTCTCAACTTTTCTACGATTTTTCTTCATTTTCTCTTTTCTTCATGTTTCCTGTCTCAGCTCCAGATTTTCGTTTTGTGGTCACCATTGGGATTGTGTAAAATGTTTCATACGTACGAAAGCTGTTTCTCGCCACAACTTTTCTATAAGTCGATCAATCTTTTCTAAAAGAAAGAGTTTATTTTAAGAAGAGTGGCAGGGAGGGCCACTGGGTGGCAGGGTTCCACGGCATGGCGCTCTGCACCCATGTCTGCTTCATGCGGTGACCACGCTTGTGTCCAGGTCTGAGTGTCCTGCCGGGGCCGGCCAGCGGTACCGGTACCGGGGGCCCCTGCCAGGCAGAAGTCTGGGGCCGCCGCGCCCCGGCCAGTGCCAGCGCAGTCCCGCGGGGCCAGCTGCCGTGGGCCCTGCCTCACCCCATAACACTGTCTCTGTTCTCTCCTGGACCAGACGTTTACAGGTGAGCTGCTCTGTCGGCCAGGGAGGGAGCCACTTTCCAAACACAAACACAGTCAACGTCTTGCCAGGTGAACTTGAGAAAGGCAGCAGATGCGCTGGGGACAATGGGCCTGTTTATCAACTGCTCTGAGACTCGGAGTTCAGAGCATGAGGCTTGTGGGGGTGGGGGTGGGGGTCAGATGCTTAG
>NW_011888985.1:664218-677683 GCF_000151845.1 Pteropus vampyrus | reverse complement strand
GAGGGACCCTATCAGGTAACCCGTCCACCCCAGCAGCAGCTCACCTGGCCAGGTGTGCTGGGTACTTTTCTTGGCTTGTTTCGTTGTAAATAGAGGGGCTTGTGTTTCCCGCCTCTGGCTGGCAGTGGACCTGGGGAAATCTTTCCGCAGAGAGGGAGGGTTAATAGACGCCAGGTGACTAAGGTCGACGTCAACCGCATGAGTGGTGTTGACAGTGGGTCCTTGATGTGAAGAGATGAGAAGGTCAGTTCACCTCTGTGGTCTTCCTCCCCAAACCCATAAGCCCAGAGTAACCCTGAGAAAAACGTCAGAGGCAGCGCCCCCCAGGGGCCCCTTAGCAGACAGCTCGTCGCTGTCAAGGTTGTCAAAAGCAAGGAGGGGCTGTCGCAGCCAGCTGGAGCCTCGGGAGACGTGGGTGAGCGTCACGTGAGGTCCTGATGGGCGTCCGGGAATGGAAAAGGCACCGGGGGAGTGGACTTCGGGTAACGGAGAGCGTCCGCGTCGGTCGGACATGTGTGCCGTCCTCGTGCCAGATGTCATGATCGGGGAACTGGGTGCCAGGAGGCACGTGGGAAGAACCCCCCATCATTTCTCAACTTTTCTACGATTTTTCTTCATTTTCTCTTTTCTTCATGTTTCGTGTCTCAGCTCCAGATTTTCGTTTTGTGGTCACCATTGGGATTGTGTAAAATGTTTCATACGTACGAAAGCTGTTTCTCGCCACAACTTTTCCATAAATCGATCAATCTTTTCTAAAAGAAAGGGTTTATTTTAAGAAGAGTGGCAGGGAGGGCCACTGGGTGGCAGGGGTTCCACGGCATGGCGCTCTGCACCCATGTCTGCTTCATGCGGTGACCACGCTTGTGTCCAGGTCTGAGTGTCCTGCCGGGGCCGGCCAGTGGTACCGGTACTGGGTGCCCCTGCCAGGCAGAAGTCTGGGGCCGCCGCGCCCCGGCCAGTGCCAGCGCAGTCCCGTGGGGCCAGCTGCCGTGGGCCCTGCCTCACCCCATAACACTGTCTCTGTTCTCTCCTGGACCAAACGTTTACAGGTGAGCTGCTCTGTCGGCCAGGGAGGGAGCCGCTTTCCAAACACAAACACAGTCGACGTCTTGCCAGGTGAACTTGAGAAAGGCAGCAGATGCGCTGGGGACAATGGGCCTGTTTATCAACTGCTCTGAGACTCGGAGTTCAGAGCATGAGGCTTGTGGGGGTGGGGGTGGGGGTCAGATGCTTAGGGCCCTGCTCATCCTGCTGTGACTCAGGGTCGGGGGTGGGGAGGTGCGTGGGAGACGGGACGAGGTAGCTTCTCCCCCAGAGACGGTGAATGAAGTGAGCACGGAGTGAGCACGGAGTGAACGCGGCTGCAGAGCCGTCCGCTCCTCAAGCTGTTTCTGCTTGTGCCATGAGCTGGCGCGGGAGGGAGTGCGGTTACACGCCCTGCCCCGGGGCGTCACCCGGCACAGGCACCTGGAGCTGAAAGCTTCTTAGAGGAGCTGTGTGCAGGGCCCAGCAACAGGGGCGCGGGCGGGCAGAGGCCAGGTGCAGGCCTCGGGAGCAGGACCTGCGCCTCCTACCCCACCCGTTCCCGGGCTCCTGTGCCCTGGTGTCCCATGTGGTGCTGTGAGAACGCAGAGTCTGACCCAGTGGGCCAGAGGAAGAGGCCGCAGGTCCGGGTCGCACTTCAAGTGGCCAAGGGCTCCATGACCAGCAGGTCTGCCGTCTGGGCTGGCAGAGGGGTGGCCGCTGGGAGGGGCGGGGCTTGTGCCTCACTCCGTGGGGGCTAGTGAGAAATTGGGAGATGGCCTGAATGTGAGTGAAGGGAGAGCTTCAGCTGGAAAGAGACCGGGGTAGCGGGGGCAGGAGCCGCAGGAGCGGGTGGAGGTGGCCCGCGGGTGCACGCGCGCGGTTTCGTGATCAGAGAACAGCCGTGAGCGCTTATGCGGCGCCGGCTGTGAACCTGGAGCTGTTGCAGGTGCTTCGCACACGGCCCCTCCCCACGGGGGCTCCGGCTCGGGGACAGGGCAGGCCTGCCGCCTGCTCATGGCCCCGCCGGCCGGACAGAGTGCGGGCCGGGCCCCTGGGCCCTGGCCGTCCACCGGCTGCTCATAAGCACTGTAGCTGCGGCTACTCAGGTGGGACAGGTGGCATTTCTCAGGTGACATGGCAACGCTTTAGACCAGAGTTTACGGTCCTCGTGCTGGGTGAGCAGAAGCCTGGGAACTTCTGGTGTCACCCTTCGCTTATGTGATGTGACAGAGAGCCACGTGGCCACTCTCATGTCCTGACTGCACCAGGGGCCACTCACTAGCCCCTTCCCTGCTGTCAAGACTTTCCAGAAGCTTCTCACCACTCTTTGCTTCTCAAACCCAGGCAATCCGATCTTGTCCCTAAGGTACACAGCACATTTCAGTTAAAAAACACATTCCCCATCTAAATCCCTGACGTCAGGGGTCCCCAACCCCGGGTCCTGGACCATACCAGTCCATGGCCTGTTAGGAGCCGGGCCGCACAGCAGGAGGTGAGTGTTGGGCAAGCGAGCGAAGCTTCATCTGCATCTGCAGCCGCTCCCAGCGCCGGCATCACCGCCTCAGCTCCGCCTCAGATCCTCAGGCGTCAGATTCTCATAGGAGCCGCGGTCTCTGGTGCCACAGAGTCTGGGGACCGCGGCCTCACACGTTTAACGTGTTAGAGAAAAAACAATTCTCGTTCCTTTCTCAGCTCTTCAACAGGAGCAGGCTGTGCAGATTCTGGAGGATTTTTCTAGAGAGGGCCTGGTGTTTAGGTGCTGGACTTCCAGGGTGTGTCTGTAAGATGTCACCTGGAGAGCAGGGTGGCCTCCATTGCCCGGGGCCTCACAGGGGTCTGCTCTCCTGCTGCTGGGAGCCACTCCGTATCCCGGGATCTGTTTGTATTTCGCATTCTGTCACTCCATCTTAAACGTTGGGGAGCCCGAGACGTTGGGATGTGGAGGGGCGGGCAGAATCAATTCAGGGCCTGGGCACCGGCCCCACTTTCAGCCGTGGGCTGCAGGGACCAGATACTGTCTCTTCGTGCCACCCCAAAACCCCGAGGCCAAGCCGGCACGCTTGGATAGTTCGTGCCCCGGCCGATGCTGTGGGCTCTGGGCTCGCTCCCCGCTGCAGGTGTCACGACTCTGTGCAGAAAGCCCTTTGTTTAGCAGTATTGGCAAGGTCGAATCAGCTCTACGGCCAGACAGGATGCGGCCTGGGTGGCTCCCAGCTCCCAGCCAGCGATGGCTCTTGTTTTCAGATGCCTCGAGAGGCCCAAACCCTCCAGCCACAGGGACTCCGAGGCCTTGGCAGGGAGCCCTGGCCTGATGCGGGGAGGCCAAGGTCCACAGAGCCCACGACCTGCACCCTTAATTACGGGGGGCTGGGGCGAGTGGCGGGAGCGCGCCCGGTGACGCTGGAGGCCTCCGCCCTTGCTGTGGCCAGGAGGACGGGAAGGATTCCAGGTGGGGCCTGGCTTCCAGGTGGGGCCGGTCCCCTTCTTTGCAGGGGGAGGTGAGCGAGCATTTTCCAAGGGCCGCAGGGCGCCAGGCGCCTGTCCTGACTGTCCCCTGGGCGTCAAGCCTTGTGGCCCCTACAGCTTGAGATAGTCATAATACCTGGAAATACCCGAGACGCACAGAAAAGCACAGAAACACTGAACACTCCCGCAGGCTCGCGTAGCCGCTGCGGAGCGAGAACTTTATCGTACCCGCGAAGTTCCCGATGCCCAACCCCGTCTCCCTCACCAGCTCCCCGCTCCCTGCCCCCCGGAACCGTGCCCTCTCTGTTTGTGTCTGGCCAGCTCTCATAGGGCCCTTAAGGATCTCACTGCCCTATCCTCACCCCCTTGGGACCCCTCCCCTGACAGGGTTGGCCTGGCAACCTGCTCCTGACGGACAGAATTCATCTAGAGCGATGGATGGCGGTTCCGTGATTAGGTTACATAAGAGGGTGACTTCCTTCTGGCTAACAGACTTTCTGTCCTGCCAGTTTCGATGACGCAGGCAGCTGTGTATGAGGCCCGCGTGGCAGGGAGCTGACGCCCTCAGCTGACTTGTCACCTTGGGGGCAGGTCTGATGGATGTGAGCGGGCCTCTGTCAGACTCGTTTTTATGCTGGCCTCATTATTAGCCTTAGACTACTACTGTTCCCCATGCAAAAATCCTTCTCGTGGTTCTTGCCCATTTTTTCTTATCAAATTGTAGTTCTTCGAATTTTCTGGAACATAAGCCTCGCTCGGCTACGAGCATTGCAAACATTGCCTCCCACTTTGTCGCTTGCCCACATGAGCTTCAAAAGCCCGATGAGGCGCTTTCTGAATCCTGTCCCAAAGGGACAGCCTGCAGGATTGTTTTTGAGGTGTTCCCGTTTCTGGCTGTGGTCCCGTCTTCTGCTTATCGTAACTATTTGGCGCTGCCTTCCCGAGGCAGAGTTGGCCCCCTCTGTCCCCCACTGTCCCCCACTGTCCCCCACTGTCCCCTCCGTGCCGCGCTTTCCTGTTCGAATGGCGTGTTTTGGTCTCCTGGTCGTTTTGGAGAGAGCCCGTGAGTCAGCATGGCACCGTGGGGTCTGCCTCCCGGCCAGCAGCTTCAAGTCTGCATCTCGTTGATTCTGGAGGTGACCCTTTGACTAAAGGAATGTGGGGCCCCGGGGAGAGTGTGCCCGGCCCTTCAGAGGGAGCGCATTCCTGGGGAAAGTTAAAATTAGAAAGAGCCGCTACATTTCCTGCCATTCAGTCCGTGTGTTTGTTTTCACAAGGATTCTGGTAACAGTCTCTCCTCCTTTCTGTGGAATGGGAGGTGAAGTCATGATTTTCAGGACGGAGGTGATCTGTTTCCATGGCAGTCTTTGTTGCTGGAGAGCTGCTGCTTTGTTTGTGAATTCCTGCCGAATCATGCCGGAATGGAAAATATTATTGAAACAACCCCTTTTTATAGGTAGCAAGAAATACTTTATTTTTTCAAATGCTCTCCAGTTGGGAAGCTAATATCACGGAGACCGCGTCCTTGTCAGTGAACTCTGGAGGAGCGGATGTTAGCCCCGTGGTGAACTTGGCTCCCGATTCCCCTCCCCCCACCCCCAGACCACCTCCCACCTCTCCCTTGAGACTGGAAGCCTTAGGAAACCTCCCTGACTGGCACAGTCTGGGGGGGGCCACCCCTGTGCCCCACCTAGGGGTGCCAAGTTTAGCCAGTAAAACTGCAGGACACCCAGGTACATTTGACTATTTGGGACGCACTTAACGTGAGTAGAATCGTTCCGTATGTGACGTTCACGTTTAGCTCGGTGTCCCGGATTTTACCTGGAGACCCTCATCCCTCCTCGCCCCCGGCGGGACTTTGCTGTTCCTTGTCTCACTCTCTTGTGGTGCCCGGGTCTCTGCCAAGAGCTGACTGGGGCACTTGTGGGCAGACTCGTGGCGTCTCCAGTTCCCTTCCGTGTTTGGACACCCCCCCCGCCCCATGCGGGCACCGGGCTGGCTGCTGTCCCGCCATGTGGACTGTGGATCGTGCTGTGCCCGATTTGTGGAACGCGTCCGGTGGCATGTGGCTCATAGACGGCAGAGTCAGTCGGGGCTTGGCCTCCCGGCCTGCCTGGTGCAAAGCCCAGGAGCCAGGACACCGGAGAACGTGATGTCATCTTCCCCAGAGAGCCCACCCCAGGGAGCGGGAGGCCTGGTCGGCTCGCTGCGCTGGCCTGCCCAGAAGCGCGTCCCTCAGTGGGGGAGGGAGACGTTGCGGTGGGTGGAAGCTGGGCCTGCAGGAGGAGGCGGCTGTGTGTGTAGGGCTTAGGGTGGGGTGGCTGACCAGGCTGGAGTGAAGAGAATTGGCAGTGGAGGCTAGGGAAGCTGGAGCTGGGATGAGGCCAGGTTGGGGGAGCCCTAAAATGGGGCAGGGAGGCCTGGCCCCAAGGTGGGCAGGTGGCAGAAGGAAGCAGGCCCTTGGTGTTCATGAGCGGGCGAGCAGCGTGCTGAAGGTGAGCCAGCGGGAAGGTGGGGAGATGCAAGTGGGACCACGTGGGAGGCAGGTGGTCAGTTGCTCCAAAACCAAGCTGCAGGTCCCCGGTGTTGGGGGACCAGGATCCAGCTCCTGCTGTTGGAGCATCTTACTAGGCGTCGCAGGCAGGCCTAGGGGCCACGATGGATCAGTGGGACAGGTGGGTTTCTGCCCCCGGACCATGCGACTTTGCTTATTACAGACGCGGACGCGAGTTGCTTGAAGGGGTTTGACTCCGAGTGCCCGCTGCGTTCCGTGTGGTTGCAGGTGAACAGGGCGAAGTCCTTGCCTTCGTGGAAGAGAAAGGAAATGAACCAATGACAGACATAGAGTGCGGGAGTGATGAGCGGATCCAGATGGAGGAGTGGGGAGTGTGAGGTGCGCCCTTCGTGATGGGGGTGCGGTCGGCTGAAAATGTCCTCCCCCCTCCCAAAGATGCTACATCCTCATCCCTCGATAGAACCTGGGACTGTTACTCTAGCTGGCAGTAGGGACGTCGCAGGGGTGTTTAATTAAGGATCTTGAGATGGAGAGATTACCTTGGATTATCTGATGGGCCGTGCAGGTCATGTCAGGAAAACTGTCCTTTTGAGAGGGAGGCAGAGGGAGGTCTGACTGCAGGGGTCAAGGCCATGAGATGAGAGAGCCGCTCGGAAGGTGGAGGAAGGGACACACGCCAGGAGTCCGGACGCCACCAGGAGCTGGAGGAAGCGGGGAACCGGGGTCCCCCCGTGGAAGCTCCAGCAGAAACCATACCTGCCAGTGCCTCGCCTGTAGCCCGGTGAGACTGGCCTCCAGACCGAGAGAGAATAAATGTGTGTTTTAAGCCACCGAGTCGGTGGCAGTTTGTGGCAGCAGCCCTAGGAAAGTATAACACGGGCCCGGGGACTCGAGGAGGTGACGTCTGAGCGGAGCCCAAAATGTAAGTGACTCGAGGTCGGAACGGGCGGCCTCCTCAGAAGACTGGGTGGGCTTCCTGCTGACGTGTGGCTGGCCCCGGGGGGCCTGGACTGGGATCCGGGCCCAGCTGAGAGCCTGGAACTTCTGGGAGCCGTGAGCTTGGATGGCCGCCAGCCTCGATGCGAGCCACAGTGCGTTTCTGTACTTTTAATGTAAAAATGTCAGTTGCAGTATACCTTACCCTTTGCTTTTCTCAAGATTAAGTGGAGCATAAATGTATCTTATCGATGGAAGAAAATATTTCCTTGGCCTTCTGAATTGGGAACGTCTGACACGGCGTTCAGTAAAAGAGCCCACTGGCCTTGACCGGAACCGACCAAGAAGGCCCGTATGTGTCCCCAGCTGTGTCTGCGTCTTGGCCAAAACGCCCCGCGTCCAGGGCCCGTTTCATGTTTGCCGTCTGTTCTGGTTTGGGACCCCCGAATGCCAAGCCCGAGGCAAGGACTTGGGGGCTGATAATTTGGGGAGCAGCGGTCTCCCGAAGCAGGAGTGGGGGCTGGGAGAGATGAAGAATGACGAAGCAGAGGCAGCGCTCACGGTCGCCGTGACCACTGCGGACCCCCTGAGGAGCTGTGAGAGTACCCCTCAGCTTCTTCCCCCTGCAGGACGGGGGGCGCAAGCACCAGTTCTTCCCGGGGGACCGTGTTCCTGCAGGCCGAGTGGGGGCTGGGAGCTGGGGGGCTGTGCTCAGGGCAGCGTCTGCAGATTGCACCCACCCATCTAGAGAGCATTGCAGCACAGTGAGGGGGTGACTGATGTACGTGGACTCAGAACAGTGTGGCCTCGGGAAGCCCCGGCCTGACCGTTTCACCAGGAGCTGAGACAGCCGGCAAGCTCCGCCTTCGTGGCCGGCGGCCAGCAGTGAGGCAGGTGACCTCAGAAGATCATCGGAGAAGGTTCACACGTGTTGGGATCACGGGGACACGGAGACGTGTCCCTCACCGCAGAGGGGCTTTGGCCTCTCGTCTGCGGCACCCTCTCCTGACGACACCTGTTTGGAGCCCAGTCAGCCGAGGTGGTGCCCCCTCCTCGCCCCGGGCTGTGCGCATCCTACGAGCAGCATCATATCTTGGTGGCGTCTGTCTTCAGCCTCGTCTTACAGTCGGGCACCCGCTTCCTCTTCCTTTCTAGAGTGTGAGACCCACGTTATGTAGTTATTTACCGTGCCAGTCCCTCTGCCGCGGGCAAGGCACAGAGCCCGGGTGAAGATTTGTCGGATGGTGGTGTGATCGGCTGACACAAGCCTCGCGTCCCATCCCTCGAAGCCAAGGGAGCACCGGCCCCGAGAGCAGGTGCCGCGTGTCCAGCCGCGTCAGCCTTTCTGGCTGGTGGACGGTTGCTTATGCCGAAGGTGGGAATAAGCCAGCATCTGGAGCCGTCACCGGGTGGAGAGACTCATTCACACAGGCTCGGGGGGCCCCAGCAGGAAGCGAGTGATGCCAGCAGAACCCGCCTCTCACGGCCCCGATAGCTGCCTGGGCTGCCGTGTTCCGACCAGAACCTGTTTCGCACGTTTCACCCCGCTCTTAGGAGCTTGGGGAGCCGTCAGGGAAGTGACCCCAGGTAGCCGTGCCCTGTGCCCAGCCTCACTGTTGGGCAGGGGGCGGGGTGGTCACCCAACCCTGCAGCCGCCAATGACAGTGTCTCCCCACATGCAGACCACTCCAGCGGACGGCTTCCGTTGGGCTGGCTTCTTCAAGTTTGCGTTTAAAAACAAAAAGCAAAAGCATTTTTTCTGAGATTAGTTTTTGAAAAATAACTTGTTTCAGAAGGAGGGTCTCTGAGGCTGGGGCCGCCTCGCGCTTCCGCCGCTCGTCTTGACGAAGAGACCGGAACCGGAGGGTTCATTTTGGGGAACGGTCAGACGGTCCTCTTAGGACTTTATTTGGGTTCGGGCTTCAGGAAATGTATGTTCCGGCGGTTCTGTTTCTGACCCAGTTTCCACATCGGCGTGTGAGGGTGCGGCTTGTTGTCTGGAGCGGGACGGGTAGCTGGTCTGACGCGTAGTCAGGTAATGAATTATGCGTCGTTTGACGGCCTCTTATAAAATCCGTCTCCTGCCCCCTGCTCTACCCCTTTGGCTGCTTCACTGAACAGTGGGTGTCAACACGGCCGTGACAGCCAGGCGGGCAGAGGGCCCCGTGCCCCACCTTTGTGAAGCTGAATGGGGCCGGGGCCTCCTAGGGAATTGGGACCAGTCAGTAGGCCGACCGGGCTGCGTTTCCCCCAGTCCCGCCTCCGTCACCGTTGCTGGGGTGACGGGTTTCCGGGTGACCCCCATGAGGGAGAACCCGAAAGGACAGATGGCTCCCCCTGGGAGACGCATCTCCCTTCGAGGACACTCCAAGGAAGGGTTGGCTGGGAAGGTTCCGGAAGGAAGGAACCGGCCGGGGCTTGGCACCACGCGTGTGGGGACCAGGGCTGCAGGCGGGGTGGGTCCCCAGCCCGCCCAGCGCCAAGGGGCTGGAGGGCGAGTCCGGGTGAGCAGCGAGGGTGAGGGTGAGCGGTGGAGCCGGGCGCGTCCGCGTTCAGATGGGGTCTGAGCTTTAGCGCGCTAGCCCGTCCTGAATGTCGTCAGCCTCCTCAGCGCCCGTGGGGAGGCCGTGTACCCTTCGCCCTCTGCCAGGACTCACAGAAACTCCCTGCGGGGTAGGCGGGGAGCTCACTCCTTCCCACGTCAGAGGACGCGGGAGGGTTTACAAGCCCCGTCGTGGAGCAAGGGCAGCGGGACGCGCGGTGCTCGGAGATGTCCCGTCTCACTGCGCCCACCTCGCCGTCTCCGTGACCCCGTGTGTCGGAGTCACTGGCGCTGGCCGGGCCGCTGCATTGGGTGCGATCGATCCCAGCTTCCCACGTGGCCTCTGTTGTCTCATCTGCTGCCACGGGCACGGTGACGCCTGCCTCGCCGACCTCACGGTGCCGTCAAGAAAAACAGCAACAAACAGAAAAGCACATCACCCGTTACGCGTGATGCCGGGGTGAGTGTCCTTATGTTTCCAAGGAGAAAAAGGCGGAGTCCCTGCCCTCGGTGTGGCGCACCGGCCAGCAGCAGAGAGAGACGAGAGAGGGCCACGCTCCGTGGGGGTGCCCCCGCCTGGCGTGCAGAGCCCTGTGTTACCCCTGAGGAAACCGAGGCCCAGGATCAAGTTAGGTGACTTAGCAAAGGTCACCGAGCTAGTAAAAGGGGAGGGCTGACATGTGAACCCACCACGTGTCTCTGCGTCATCCCAGAAGCCCTCATTGACCGGCTGCCGTCTCCCCATTTGCTCATGGGAGATGTCACGGGGTCAGAATGGGAAGTCTAAGGACCTCCCTGGGAAGGTCCCCTTTGTCACCTTTTAAGTGGCAGTTGTCAAGACCTGGGACTTAAATCTCTAGCCCCACCGAGGGATCCCAAAACAGGGAGCTGGGTCGCTCTGCGAGGTCCTGGAGTAACTGGTCAGCGACTTGGAAATGTTAGTCAAAACCTGGAAGAGAATTATTTTAAAAAAGGAAAAACCCAAACGTCCATCTTCCATTCTTTCTAACGTGGAGCGAAGGTCCTCTCTGAGTGTGGTCTCACAGCAGCGTCTGGCCGGAACCGCAAGCGGAATCCATCCTGATTTCCAGTTTAAAATCGAGCCACGACCCAAGGACTCAGTGAAGCAGCTCGAGGCCGGAGTCGCTCCTGAATGTGGTCGTTTGCCAGCCCGCTTTTGAGTGAGTCACCTTCCTCTCAGGTGTCGTGGAAGCTGCTCTCGGGTCACATGTGGTCATCCGTTTATGTAATGATTAAATACGTAAAGAGTTTGCAGGAAGGCCACCAGCTCCAACCAGAGAGAGCAGAAGCCCAGTGGAGGAGGGACCACAGGTGTGGGAGTCCCCGTAGCTCAGAGACACAGCGGGCCTCCCGTCTGCACACGCAGATGGACAGAAGCCTCCACCGAGGCGGGAGGGACGGTCAGAAACACCGGCCGCCCACAGCGAACTGCACCCCGACTGGACGTGTGTCAGGTGCCAGCTAGGACCCCACAGATGCATAGAGAATGGACAGGCCCGCAAGGAAACCATCATGGGTGTCTGGCCGTTTATCTCAATAAACCCTCTCCTCGTGCTTGATATTCAAATCGGTTTGCTATGGGAAAGGGGGAGGGATGTTCCTTATCACGTACCATGTAGAGTTTTAAGTGTGACGTAATTATGGGGGAGGTAAGTGAGCCAGTTCTGTGTTCTGTGTGGGAAGACCGCCGCACGAGCCGGGTGAGGCTGGAGGCTGGAGGGCCGAGGTCCAGGGTGGGCAGGGCGGGTGCCTCCTGACGCTGTTGGGGAGACGGTCCCCGGCCGCTCCCCTCGTCCCTGTGGGTCTGTGGGCGGTCCTCGGTGTCCTCGACTTCCGGGCCCTGTGTGTTTCTGCCTCCACGTTGCCCCTCTGTGAAGGTGCGGGTCGTCTTGGATTAGGTCCCACTCTAATGGCCTCATTTCAGTTTGATCACCTCTGTGAAGACCCCATCTCCAAATGAAGTCACATTTGGAGGTCCTGGAGGTCAGGGCTCCCACATACGAATTGGGAGCGAGTGAAGCACCCCGGGAGCTTGCAAGCCCCTTGCCCAGAAATGCCAAGTGGCTTGGCGCTTAAAGCAGCAAGAGCGAGGCAGGACGTTGCATGTGGTGTGAACAGCCCACCTCCCGTGCTGGAGGAAGCTGGCCGCTCTTCGGAGACAACCAGGCAGCGGTCTGCAGCTGCTCAGCCAGCTTGGACTTTGTCCTGCGAGACAGGCTTTGGCAGCCTGGGGTGTGATGGGGGCGGGCGGGGGGCGGGGGGGCGGCCGAGTGTCCACAAGGATGTCGTGGGCACAAGGAGGTGCTCTTTCCGGGGACTCGGTGGCCTCGCCAGCCCCCGCCTACCTCCTGCCTCCCGTGAGGGGCCTGCTCGTGGACCGGTGCGGAGGTGAGATCCAGCAGCACTGGCGCCCCATGGGAACGCAGCCTAGGTTTGGGGGGTCGGGGCAGAAAGGAAAGCAGACATCCAAGTTCTTAGGTTGGTAGAGTGACTTTTGAGGAATGACTTAAAAATCAGAAGGGAAAAAAAGCACTCGTTCGTTGTCTTGCAAATCGGGAAAACTAGGGAAGTCGAGGAAGCAGAAAAACACCCACGAATGCAGATCCTTTTCCGCTTTTTAACGGGGGGAGGTCCCCGGCCGTCCCGTCCTGACACAGACTGGGAATCCGTGAGCTCGTCGACGCGCATTCTGAAGCGCTCGTAACGCGCCGCGTCTTCCTCGGACCTGTGAGCCACGCGGGAGACTGCATCTCTGCTAGGCTGTCCTCCCTCCCGGGGACGTCCCTCCCTCCCTCCCTCCGTTCTGTACCTCCGCCTCGAAGCCCCAGGGGAGGCAGTGCCCTGAAAACCAGCCAGCTGTCCCGCGTCACAGAAATGACCCTCGTCTTCTTGCGATCTCGTTTTGATTGCATTTGAATTATTTACACGGAAGAGGGTCAGTTCTGGGCTGTCTGTCCCTTGGGGGAGTGGGGAGCCCTTACAGGCCGAGTCGCCTTGATTTAAGGAAGGTGTCCTGAATGGAATGTCCGCCTGCCCTCCACTCCCTGCCGAGGTCCAGGATTCCTGCGAAGCTCCAGAGCCCCTGCCAGTCTGGATGCAGATGTCCACAGTGGGGGATCACAGGCCGGCGACCCTCAGTCCTGCTCCTGTCGCGTCATCGTCCTCCTTGTTGAAGCGGTCGCAGACGCGGCTCGCGGCTTAGTGCCGTGGGACGCGAACCCCCTCCTCGTGACCCGGCTGTGTGGGGGGCGGGGCGCGCCTCTGGCAAGGCGGCTGGAATGTCTTCAGGGTTCCGCTGATAAGGTGGTTCTGTTGGACTAACACTCAGTCTTCGTGGCAGAAGTAACAGCAGGTGAGGGCAGGTGTACAGCATTGGGGGAAAAAGTAGCAAAACTCTCTCGTTGCGGACTGGGCCCCCGTGAAGCCAGCTGACACGGGTCACTGTGCAGGGCGTCTGTTGGGGTCAGCACCCCTGGGAGGGAGGAGGCAGAGGGAGAGCCCTTGGAGACCACCCCAGGAGCTCCGACCCCGGCAGCTCCTTCAGAGAGGCCAGTGGTCCGAGCAGGCGACGGTCCGCTCCCGGCCTGCACGGCCGCCCAGGAAGCAGCTCTGGGCAAGGGGCCTGCAGGCCCCACTCCCGGCGGCTGGGGTGGAACGGGCATCCGGGTGCCACGGCGCAGCGTCCACCGCTGTCCTCGGCTCGCCACGTCGGTTCAGTTTGGTTCCGCACGTGCACGCGTCTTGGAGGGGGTGCGGGGGGCAGCCATGGCTTCCTCGGCCGAACGCAGCGGAATCTCAGTCCTGGCTCCTTTTGTCTCGCAGCAGCTCCCTCCTTTTCTGGACGGAAGGTGGGGACCCGGGGCTCCGCCTCTGACGTCAGGGCGCTGGTGGCCTGTTGCAGGTAAGTGATGCAGACGAGGCGTTTGGACGCGTCACTGAACCAGGGCTGTGTCATGTCC
>NW_011888985.1:658972-663010 GCF_000151845.1 Pteropus vampyrus | reverse complement strand
CTGGGGGACGATGACTGGAGTTCGTCCGACTTGCTCCTCTCCCCACTTTTTGGTCCTGCGTCTTTGTTTTCTGGTTTCCCGCCTGCACTTTGGGATGGAAGGAATGTTTGGCACAGGCTTCCGGCTGCGACCCGGGGGCTTTTGAGAGCGAAGCGAGGAATCCGGGGGTGTTCTGGTGCCTCAGCACCGAGGTCTCGGAGCCCCGAAATGCGTCTGCCCAGGAAGCGGGCTGCGGTGGGCCCTGCCCCGTGGTGCAGCCCCCTGCCCCGGCGGCTGCTCTGTCTGGGCCGTGGCGAAATCTGGGGAGAGGCCTCCGCATTCCCGGCATTCTTTCGGCAGAGGCCGGAATGCTGAAATCAATCACAGTGTGCAGTTTGCGTTTTCTCTCTGGGTCAACTCGATACCGGGGGTTTAGGTAACGCGACTCCCTGTCTGACCCGCACGTGGTCTCACCTGTGGACCTGGGGCTCAGCCTGCCCGGGGCAGGCCCTCCCTGGCTCTGGCAGTTTCCTGGGTGTCATTCATGTGGTTTGATTTTTTTCTCTGGCACAGAACCAGAGCTTCCAGGGCAGCTCGATGTCTGGGAAGAGGAAGTGGGAGGGCAGGATGGGGCCCCGGCATCTCGAGAGGACCCGGGTCAGTCTCCGTCTCGGCGTAAAGGGCGCCTGGGACCCGCAGAGGAAGCAGGTTCGTGTTCACCGGCCGTGGGGATGGCAGAGCGGACCCCCCACTGACTCTGGCCAAAAATGGGATCTCGACACATTTGGCCAATTTTTGTGGCTTTTTCGCCCCAGAAACATAAATGCGGCATTTTCTCTGTGCTTCTTAATAGTCACGGGATTTGTCCCAAGGTCAGTGTGGGGCGAGGGAGCTCCCCGGGGTGTGGGGTGAGGGAGCTCTGTGGGGTTTCGGTTTCCGTGACCAGAGCTCGGCTGGTGCCTGGTGTCAGGGTTTGCGTGTAAGCCCAGCAGCTCCGGGTCAGGGTCTTAACCTGTTCCCGATCCCACGGTTCGTCACCATCAGACATGGTTTATTACATGCCCACGGATGCTGCTGTTCCAGATGGTGGGCCCCGGGTGAGGGGCAGAAACGGTGCTGGCACCTGCCTCCTTCACTTAAAGGCCAGTGTGGCGGCGGACGTGACATAACTGGAAATGATAGGACTTGGTCCGGAAGCTCTCGGGGGCCTGCCAGCCCCGCATGGAGCTCGGTGACGGAGGCGCAGCTCGTTCTCAGGGCTCAGGTGCTCATGAAGGCGGAGTCCAGCTCACGACCCTTCAGTTAGCGCCCTCTGCCTGGATCACGTACCCCATCCCTGGAACACTGCCTCCTGTCCGTTTCCTAGACAAGAAACGGGACTCGGGGTTCAAGATCAGAGGATTACTGTTAGTAAGTACCGAAGCCCAGGATAGAGGCTGCATCTGTGAGCCCCAAGCCTCTCAGTGCTTCTGGTCACCTGGCCCGTGACAGTCCACTTTTGAGGCTTGAATTGGACTCCAGTCTGTATGTAGGGGACATCCTGGCTTCCACCTGTCCTCGGGATGGACCAAACTAAGGCCAGCGCGCTTAACGTCATGACAGCCAGGCCTGCGTGGACTGTCATGGGCCAGGTGACCGGAAGCAATGATCCTGCCCCTGCCGGGGCCTTCATGGGCCCCTCCTGAGATGGGGTCTGCTGACGTCAGGACATGCAAACCTATGGAGAATTCTTATAAAAGCGTGTTAGAGCCAAACAGAGGATAATCCTGGAAGCAAGAGCTCAACAGACTGGGGGAAAAAAGCTTCATCGCAGCGGCAGTTTGCAGGCTCTGTCAGGCGTTTGGGATGAAGGAGGAAGCGTGAGGGAGGTTACGTGGAGCTGGGAGGAAGCCGTGGGGGCTGGAGGTGGCACTGGACTGCAGGATGGTTAATGAGACTGGGCTCCTTGAGGGTGGTTTGGCTTCTGAGGGGTCTGCAGAGAGGCGTTTCGAGCGCGTGTGAACCTCGACGCACAGACACGGGCAGGGCTGCTTACGGCGAGAAACCTGAGGTATAGGCCTGGGCACGAGCCGCCCAGGCAGGAATCCGTGATCAGGTCACCTCTTCAGATGCCTCCCGTGCTGCTGCTTCCTTAAGTAAAGGGCTGGCACGGAACGTCGATGCGGTCCCGAGCCACGAAGCGCAGCCTGGGCCGTCGGACAGACCGGACACCCAGCCGCACCCCCAGCCACGCGCTGGGCCGAAAACGGCGTCGCGCTCTTAAAAGCCTTGTGTTTTGGCTCGGAGCCCGCCTACCTTTTCACCCTTCTTAAAGCAGGTGTGTCATGAGGACAGCGAGGAATTTTTAACACGTGGGGGGCTTTGGAGATCAAAGGTGCGCTAGCAGAAAGGTTGCACCGGTGTTGATTTCCGGAGCTTCCGGCCTCCTGGCGAAACCTGCCGGGCTCCGGAGGACCTTTCCAGTCTCATCAGAAACCCGGTTTCCCCGTCTCGCTGGCTGGACTTCCCGCTCTCTGCCGGTTCGTTATTTAAAGTCAGCTGGGCAGGCTGCAGCGTGGGAAAGGCGGAGTGAGTGCGCTTCATTCTCGGGTCAGAAAGATGTCTCTGCAGAGAGCCGAGAGCTTTAGTCTTGTTTCCCAAGGATACGGCGAATTTCCGTGATGAGCACATAAGCAGCTTCTCCCTCGTCACCCGGCCCCCGCCGCTCGCTGGCCAAGGCACCACAGTCCTGTGCAAGACCCACGCCTGGCCCCTTTGCATTCCCAGCTCCCAGGCCTCAGAAGAAGGCGGTTGGGCTGAGTCCTCAGTCACTGGATCAGTGTCCATTGCTGAACCATTGCGGGGAGGGGGCAGGGCCGCAGGGGTGTCCAGGCAGAGGCCGTCCCCAGGCCAGGGAATGATGGCGATTGGTGCCGCCAGGAGAGCGAGGAGGTGGCATGCTGCTTCCTCGCCTGGGCCTCGGCGCAGGCTTCCCGTCCCTCCTCTCCTCCCTCCTTCTTTGTGACCTCGCCACAACCGCCTGGCTTCGGGCGAGCCAGGCGGCCTCTCCGGGCCTCCCCTTCCTCGTGGTTTCATTGCGAGGCCCCGAACATCGGTCCTGCGGCTTCTCCGTGAGTGTGCAGCTGATGTGGCCGAGGGCCCGGCCCCGGCCAAGACGTTTGGGTTCGGCTCACGCCTCCTCTTAAGCACCTCGCCCTCCCGACCTCCGTCCACCCCAGGGGCCGGAGAGGGATTGACGCACATGACCCGCTGGCCAGAGTGGGTAATTCGGGGCCCCTCTTCCCAGGCAGTGAGCGGCCGGCCGCAGGGGAGACTGAGCACGACTCACCCGGCCCTGGTGGCGTGTGCACTCGGGGAACCCTGCTTGATTCTTCTTCCTGGTCACCGCCCGTAAATCCTGCTTACACTTGCTGCGTCTGTCTGTGCGTGAGCTGCAATGCACGACCTCGCCTCCGCCTTCAGGGTTTGATGACCTTAAGTAGGAAAGCGTCGCTCTGCTCCGGGCAGGCCAGGTGCCCTCTGATGGAGAGCCGCCGTCTGTCCGGGGCTGGGCCCCACATTCGCAGTGTTTATACGTCACAGAAGGAGGCGCGTTTCTACCCTGATGGCCTCTTGGCAGGTTCCTTGTAGAGGGTCTGCAGCAAAACTTCACAGTCCCGGGTGGTTTTCTCACCACAAAGCCCTTATCAGATTCCTCAGAGGATTCCTGGCTTCAAGGAAGTTCTCAGCCCTGACTTGGAGGGAGGCCGAAGACCCGCTCGGAGATAAGGGGACGTGGAGATAAGCTACGCCAGGCTGGCTCTGTCCCCCTTGGCTGGGGCGCTGTGCTGAAAACATGAGACTTGACAGAAAGCAGTTAAAACTCTTACTTCCTTTATCCGTTTATTTATTTATTTATTTATTTTTTGCTTTTCATTAAGTCAAGATATTATGGACTCATTTACAGAATGGGGAAGACTTGGCTTACGAAAATTATCTTTGGATTCTTGTTGAACTTGGACTAACTCTGAATGAAACCCGAACATCAAAGGTGCTCAACCAGGTGGTTAATCAAAACCC
>NW_011888985.1:650001-655627 GCF_000151845.1 Pteropus vampyrus | reverse complement strand
TTTTATGAGCCCAAAAGGAGGCCTGTGAGCAGTCACTCGACACCCACCCTCCCCGCCACCCCACCCCGGGCCCCCAGCTGCCGGCAAAGGGGAATGTTCTGTCTGTGCCTCCAGAGTTGCCTGTTTCGGCTAGTTTGCATAAGTGCGATCATACAAAATGTGACATTTGGAGACTGTCTTCTTCTGTTTATGATTTCAAGGTCCATCTACGTTGTGGCATGTGTCATAATGTCCTTCCCTTTGCGGTAACATTGCATTTGTTGGTGTGTTTGTCCATCAGTGGACAGCTGTACTGTCTCTGCCTCTTGGCTCTGGGGAATGGCGCAGCGCGGATTCGTTATGTTTTGGGTCCAGTTTAATTCTGGGAGGTCTCTTATTTCCAAGTTCTTGGAGAGACCCCTAGTTTTTACTCCTGTTCCCTTCACCTCCTATCCCCAGTATTCTGGAAATCTCCAAGCCAGGGCTTGACTTGGCCTTGAAATCCCCGCCAGTGTGGACCAGCTTGGCCACGGTCACACAGAGGCCAGTTGGCTGCCGTTCAGCTGTGAGTTGCCACGGCAACGCCAGGTGAGTCGCTCTCAGGAAGCGCTGCCTACCGAGTGGGTGTCCACAGCAGATCTAGGCCAGGTGTTTCTCCAGGTGTGGCCCTTGGTCGCCTGCATCAGGATCACACAGAGGCTTGTTTTGAGAAAACAGCCTCCGGGCCTCCTCGGTCCCCAAGCCTTTGCACACCTGCTGTGAGGTAGACCCGAAGTGACAGCAGCAGCTGCCTCCTCAGGGGCGGGCAGTGCAGAGAGGACAGGCTGGAGATTGGGGGGGGGGGCAGGGTGTGCCCTAGAACGCTCTCTGGTCTCCCCGACCCAGAGTCCCTGTCTCCCCAGGTTCAGGTAACCGGTCTCCCCTTCCCCTCGCCCCAGCTGCCACGACCCCCAGGGCATTCCTGCATCTCACCCGCGTTCTGTACATTGTCCCTTCACGACACTCACCTAAGATGGTGCTAACCTGATCACCCGGTTCCTTTCCGGTCGGGACTCAGTGACAGCTCAGCCTGTTCCCCCAGTGAAAACGCAAAGCAGGGCCAGGAGCGAGCCCTTCACAGACAGCTCCTTGCAGCTGGGGACCACCGGCCCAGGTGGTCGCTGACCTTCTGAGTGTCCTTGTTTCTAGCCCCCGGGCTGACTGCTCCTGTTCTTCTGTAGAGCAGCGGCCAGAGCAAGCAAATGCTCACTGAACCTTCGCGTCCAGATTCTGGAGGTGTAGGACTCATCTCTCAGGCAAAATGGGGTGCGGGGGCGGGGAGTGGGGAGAGAGACAGAGCCGGCCGGCTTTGGGAAGGATGGCCCGCCCCGGGGTCCTCTCCTCACCAGCACTTGGCTTCCTTTCACCTCAGGGTGGGAGGCGGGGTGGGGAGTCCCTGCAGCTGTTCGCACCCAGCCTGCTTGCTCCAGCCGTGTGTCCAGCCCTGGGCTGGCTGGAGCGGAGGAATCCCGCTGCCCTCTCTGCTGGGCCCCAGCTCTTCCCACTTGGGGGGCGAGCTGGAAGGACAGCAGGTGGCAGGTGGGGAGCCCAGCCTGGTCTCCCGTGACTCTCCTTCCTTCCTTCCTTCCTCTTTCCTTCCCTCTCTCCCTCCCTCCCTCCTTCCTTCATTCCTTATTTCCTTCATCCCTTAGGGATGGACATGTTTAGAAAATCTCGGAAGGGCCACCTCGCTGCCTTGAGGGTATCATACCCTCAAGATTCATGGGTTTTAGTAAAAACAGAGCAGCTGGAAATATGTGGCACCACGTCTGTGGGAAGCGTCCCCTGTCATTTGTCATAGATCCTTAACTGTTACACACACCCCCCAGGGAGGGGGCCAGCCGGATAAGGGCACCAGCCTCTGGGCTCCGTGCTCACCGTACTCTACGTCCTCACCCGGGCCACCCAGGCACGGCGTGAGCCTGCCCGCAGACAGGAGGGTTGGTCTGTGCCACCGCGGGCCTCCATCCTGTGGCTGTGCCTGTGGTTCCGAGAGTCTGGGGCAGAGGGGGGCCGTGGGGGAGGGCCAGGTGGGGCCGCAGCGACGGCAGCACGTGACCCGCGTGGTGTCGAGGCTGAGCTGACGGTTCGGGCCCCATGCAGTGTCTGCATGTCCTGGGACGAGCTATCTGTCCAGATCTGCTTCATCGTCTCTACTCATGGAGCCCGCTTTGCGCTTTGGAGAGCTAAATCGGTTGGTAAAGCGTTCGGCACAGGGCCTCCTGGCCCGTGGTGCAGGGTGCCACTGGACTGGTGAGGACTGGAGTGACTTGTGTTTTTCTAGGGCCAGGGTGGACATACTTGGGGGTGGGGGATTGAGTATACGTGCAGGGGTAGGGGGGAGGGAGCAAGCACAGGCAATGTGGGACTGGGGGCGTCTGGAGGAAGGCAGAGCAGAGGCTGGAGAAGGACCTGGCCAGAGAGCAGGCTGAGTCTAGCACAGTGGCCACCAGTGCGGCCTCGGGACCGAGTGGCCACATGCCGCGTGCCGCCTGTTTTTGTAGGTGAGGCTTTCTCGGAGCCTAGCCGTGGCCCTCACCGCCCAGGACTGCCTGCCTTCCCAAGGTGGGGCTGGTGGTGCCAGCGGAGGCCGGAGAGCTCAGAGCCTAAAATAGTCACTGTCTGGCCCGCTGGGGTCAGCGGGGACGTCTGGCAATGTCGAGACGTTTTTGGCCATCACAGCTGGGGTTGGGGGTGCTCCTGGCCCCTTGGTGGGTAGAGACCGGGGTGCCATCCCGTGATGCACAGAAGGGGTCCCCACAGGAAACGCAACCAGGCCCCAAATGTCACTCTTATCGAGGCCGAGAAACGCTGCTTCCTAGAGTTTGCTCTTTCGTCTGGAGACCTGACTGGCAGGCGGGGGGGTGGGGGTCCAGGGTGAGGGATCCCAGGCGGGGCCCTTTGCCAGGATGGGGGGTAGGCGTGCAGGCCGGGCTGCGGGGTGCAGATGAGGCCAGCGCGTGGGCCGAGTTGGGGGGCTGGGGGGCTGTTATGTGACATGCTGCTGCCACAGAGGCCTGGGTCTGGGTATGGGGAGACTAGACGGCCCTTAGCCGCATCCCGTGGGGTGGCCTGGCTGTGGCTAGGCCCCCTAAGGAGAATGCCCCACGTGAGCCGAGCAGAGGGAAGGGCAGACACTGGGGACATGGCACGCTCCAGGGCAGGCAGGCGAAGAGAAGTCTCTGAAGGAAGATGGGAGGGTCAGTCCCGGGCACTGGGGAGACACCTGCAAGATGGGTCCTCGGACATCACCTCAGAGAGAAAGGAGAAGGTCGCCCCCTGCACGGGGGCCACGAGCGGTCAGCGGTCAGCGGTCAGAAAGCGCCCTTGAGACATCGGGCTCCTTCTCAGTGAGGACAGTGTGTCCGAGCCTGGGGCCGGGAGCCACTTCCGGGGGTGGGGGCCAGGGCCAGGGCTCTGTGCAGGAGGAAGGGCAGCCACTTGGGGAGCAGTGGGGAGCAGTGGGGAGCATGGGGAATGGGTGCCGTGGAGGACGTTTATGAGCCGGACGGAAGGACGGCTGAGGCCGCTGCTGCCCGGGGCTCAGGGCGACTGCCGGGGAAGGTGGCGCTGAGGCTCGGCTGGACGTCTGCTGTGAGCCACGACGCACAAAGCAGGGACAGAGAAAGAGCCGAGGGGGGGCTAATTATTCTCATCTCCTGACTCCGTCTCATTCTCCGTGTAAATAATCATCCTCGGGGACTTTAGCCGGAGGCGGAAGGAAGCTTCCCCCAGCCGCTCTGGGTCCTGGCTGTGTCTAGGCTCCAGGTCACACTGGCTCCTTGTCCCTATGCCTCTCCTCATGTCACCTTCAGAACTGCAGGGAAAGAAACTGAGCTAGCAGAAGGCCCGGCCCGGGTGCCGAGCGTCTGCGGCCTCGGTCCCCGGCAGGACGCCCGTCGGTTCAGCGGAAGCCCGTTTGCTCCCTCCGTGGTACAGGCTGGTAGCAGAAGCCGTGTGGAAAAACGGGATGATCCCTACAAGGCTGGCTCATTGATGCTTTGGTTTAGCAGAAACTGGGGGCAGAGGTCCTGAGGGCCCCGAAGCTCTGCCACAGCGGTGCGAGCTGAGGGCCCCGCTCTGGGCCCCGGGCGCCAGGTGTTTGCCCAGCCAGGCGGGTGAAGAGACAGCTCATGTTCCCGGAATGATCTAGAAATGGGCTGATGCGTCCGGTCCTGGGGCTGGGCTCGGGCAGCAGGCCCCGGAGCCACTCGGCCCTGCCACTCTGCTCGGCGGCTGGGAAACCTTGGGCAGGTCACCAGGCTTCTCTGCACTTGAGCTCCCGCGTCTGTAACACGGAGGTGATCACGTGTCTGTGTCGGAGGCGGGCCGTGACGTGCGAACGCGTGAGCACACGGAAGGCACTCAGGTAGTGCCTGACACTCAGTGTCCAGCAGAGGTCGTCACGTGTGCCAGTTTCCTGCGTGTGCTCGGGCGGTGTCACAAGTGACCATAAACCATGTGGCTTAAAACAGCAGAAATTTATTCTCGCACCCTCTGGAGGCTACAGGTGTGAAACCAAGGTGTGTGCGGGGCCGTGCGCCCTCTGGAGGCTCCGGCAAGAGCCCGTCCTTGCTTTTCCCTGCTCCGGTCGTTCCCTGCCGTCTTGGCGCTGCCTGGTTTGCGGCCACATCTCGCCACCCGGCCACCTTCCCTCTGCGTGGCCGTCCACGTCCCGAGCCGCCTCTTACAGGGACGTCGGCGGTTGGAATTAGGGACCACCCTAATCCAGTGCGACCTCGTCTTAACTCGATCACATCCGCAAAGACCCTGATTCCAGATCAGGTCAGGCCCCCAGGCACTGGCACCCTTTTGGGGTCACCATTCAGCAGATGGCGGCGGGCGTGGGCGTCCGCGTCACCTGCGCCGTGCGTGCTGCCGCCGTCCAGGCCTGTGTCTTCGGCGTTTCCGTGAGCCGCTGGGAGCAGGAATGGTCTTGCTTTCCTCTGTGAACAGCGGCCGGCGAGCACTCAGTGCTCGTGTGGCTGGTGACTTCAGGAACACGCCAGTCCTGACAAGCTTTAGGTTTTCAGAGCAGAAACCTGCCCCGGGCAGGCAGGAAGACGGTCTGGGAGGCCCTGTGGGGGCTGCTGGGGCTGCCAAGAGACAGACGCTGTCCTTGCTGACCCCGAGCTTGTAGCCTGGCTGCAGAGACGCAAAGAGGAAGTCACAGTCAGTTCATTAGGCCCTATTGTAAGGACGCCTCAGGTGCCAGGGCTGGTGACCCCAGATGTGGCGTTGACTCGCGGGGTGTCAGGACTGGACAGCTTCCCTTCCTTCCACCCCAGCGTGGGGTCACCGGGTGCTGGCACAGAGCACCCCAGGGGAGATAGAAAAACCAGTAGCTGACAGGAAGGTCCCTTGACCTCTGCGGATGGGTCCCATGGTCCCCCCCGCCTTACGGCACAGTTCAGTGATTGACGGTCACACCGAGTGGGCTGGGGTCTTCACCAGAGAGCAGGTCATCTGAAGAGTCTATTTGTGCTGGTTGGCGGTGGCGGAGGGGGGGGGGGCAGGGACGTAGTTGAGAACATGCCCCCTAAAGTTCTTTCGATGGGAGCTCGGAGAAACCCAATGGTCCCCCCGCCTTACGGCACAGTTTAGTGAT
>NW_011888985.1:646963-648785 GCF_000151845.1 Pteropus vampyrus | reverse complement strand
TGCCCCCTAAAGTTCTTTCGATGGGAGCTCGGAGAAACCCGAGTTACCTGCCAGGTGTTCGCCCTTCTCGTCACTGTCCTCCCCCGCGTGTGTGTCTTGCACGAAGAAAGCTCCAGAACATGGAGCTTTCATATCTCAGTGGGGCATGTGACCGACTTCGCTAGAAAAGAGTGTTCTTCCCTTGGTGGCTAGTGAGCCGTGTGTCCCTCAGGCCTGGCCGCACCCCAGGCTGCACTCTGTCCCTCTCCGCCTGCCCGGCTGGCCTGGCCAGGACCCCACGGGGCTGCTCCGCTCCCGGGCCCCCCATCCGGGCCTTCGTGATGTGGTGAGTGTTCTCGAGCATTGGGTTCACATGGTCTGGCTGCTAAACCGTCCCAGGAGAAAACCTCAGACGCACGTGTGCCCAGCGACGTTCATGGGGACCCATTGTGCATGCAGCGCAGTCACCGCACCAGGAAGTGGGGGTGCAGGGCCTCCCAGGCCGGGCCAGGGCCCCAGAATTTCAGAAGCCACACTGGGCCGCTTGTACGCACGCCCAGAATGCGGCTGCAGGGTCACCCAGGGGCAAAGGTGCCTGCGGGAGAGCAGAGCGGGCAGCTCTGGGCGTGCCCGGTGCAGCTGACGGGGCACTCGTCCCGAGTCCACGTGTGCCTGGCACACGTCTGCGGAGGAACCCCGCCTGCGGAGTGCAGCACGGTGGGCGTGTCGGCCCAGGAGCTTGTGCGTGCGTGACAGCCGGGCAGGGCCGCCGTCGGGTGGTTCGTGGTGGGGCCGGGGCTCGGCCACAGCAGAGTGGTGCAGGGAGACGGAAGGACACACGGGTTTGGCCAGGGGTGACAGGGCAGAGAGAACCTTCCAGGCCGAGGGAGCAGTGCGCCCGCTGAGCCCGCGGCGTTCGGGTTTCCGGCGGGAGGGGCCGTGCCAGCCGGTCAGAGGTGAGGCCGACGTGGGCGGTGGCGCTTACAAGGACCGTTGCCTCTGGAATGCAGGGTGGGAGGCGGTGTGGACGAAGCAGAGAGTAGCTTGGCTGTCGAATGAGTGGATTTTCCCCAAGGAGCGAGGGCGTGCAGAGTGGGACGTGTAGATGGCCTTGGAGAAGGGCCAGTCCTCACAGGTGGAAAGCGTGTCTGGGCCTGGGGGACCCGGGGGGCCACGTCTTGGGCCACCGCCTGTGGCCGAGGCTGAGACTGGAATCTGGGTTCTCGGTGGGAAGACGTCAGTTCTTCAGTGGGCGGGGGGTGGGTCCAGGTCGCACGGCGACTCCCTGTCCTGCCTCCGAGTCAGGATTACGTGGGCGCTTTCTACCCGTCACAGTGTTGCCTGAGATCTCTCCCGGGTGTGTGTCATCAGCTCCCCGGCTGAGAAGCTGTTACTCTGGAGCCGTTTGGGGCACAGGCCTGGGGGCGCGGCTGGGGGGCGGGCCACCGACCGGGAAATGAGAGGGACAGGGGCAAGGACGGGCGCTGCACGCCAGCCAGCGGCCCGGCTTCTAGGGCGAATCACAACCTGCACGGCAGCCCTCCCCAGGGACCGTGGTTCTGCCCCACCCCCACAGGGGGCGCTGGACCGTGGCCGGAGACATCCAGGGTAGTCTGAGCAAGGACGCTGTCTACACACCCTGCAGGGCCCAAGGCGGCCCCAAGCGGAAACATTAATGGTGCCAAGACTGGGAACCCCTGACCTGGCATCTCACTGAGCGCTTGTCACGTGTTCCATCCACACATTTTGAAGGGGCAGACGGTAGTGTCGTCTCGTTTTGTAGCTGAGGATGTGGAGGCACCAGGGAGTTAAATAACTCTCCCATCCGGGGACTGTAAACGGA
>NW_011888985.1:645909-646253 GCF_000151845.1 Pteropus vampyrus | reverse complement strand
CGGCCCGGCTTCTAGGGCGAATCACAACCTGCACGGCAGCCCCCACCGGGGACAGTGGTTCTGCCCCACCCCCACAGGGGGCGCTGGACCGTGGCCGGAGACATCCAGGGTAGTCTGAGCAAGGACGCTGTCTACACACCCTGTAGGGCCCAAGGCGGCCCCAAGCAGAAACATTAATGGTGCCAAGACTGGGAACCCCTGACCTGGCATCTCACTGAGCGCTTGTCACGTGTTCCATCCACACATTTCGAAGGGGCAGACGGTAGTGTCGTCTCGTTTTGTAGCTGAGGATGTGGAGGCACCAGGGAGTTAAATAACTCTCCCATCCGGGGACTGTAAACGGA
>NW_011888985.1:643698-645177 GCF_000151845.1 Pteropus vampyrus | reverse complement strand
TTTTTAGTTGGGGCATGTACCGCTGCAGACCGGCTGGGCCCCCCAGAAGGCACGGGGTGGAGTGTGTTCTCAGGTAATCCCGCCGTTCAGGAAGCCCCAGTATTTTGGTGAAAGTAGCTGTTTCAAAGCCCTGTTACTTGGTTACCACTAAAAATGCCTTTGCAAGCCTCTGGAGGCAGCTTGGCAAGGTCTGTACGATAATGCTTGGGGTGCAGAGGTGTAATTACCCGCTGCCTGCCAATACCTGACTCACCCTTCAGGAATGTATGGTGAGCAGCCATCGGCCACGGCCTGCTAGCTTGGGACCTTAGGCGAGAATGTTCCGGAAATGTGGAGACGAGACCACAGTTCGCAGTCGCGGCCGTGACCCTCTGTTTGGGGAGCTTCGCTTTCCTCTGCTCGTTTGCGTTCCGGTTGTATCAGCCGCGTCAGCGGACGGGGAGCTTGGGGACAGGTGCGCTGGGGAGAGGGAGGCCACGCCCACGGGGAAGAGGAGAGGCAGGTTCCGGGAAGACGAATCCGTGTCCACACCTTTCGGTTCCAGCCTCTGGGGTGTTGTATTCGTTTCCTGGGGCGCTATGACAGAGTTCCACAAACCGGGGGGGGGGCCCTAAAACAGCAGAAGTTCCTTTCCCCACAGTTCTGGGGGCTCGGCGCCTGAGGTCACGGTGCCAGCAGGTCGGTTCCATTGAGGCCGTGGCGCAGAATCTGTCCCAGGCGCCGCCCCTCGCCTGGGAGATCCCAGCTTTTCCCTGTGCCTCCCATCTTCCCTCTGCCCGGGTCGCCCAGTCACATGAGGACACCAGTCCTCCTGACCGCTTCGTCGGAGCTTGATCTTCTGCAGAGACCCCATTTCCAAGTGAGGCGACATTTGCAGGCGTTGGAGGTTAGGGCTGCAACACCTTCGTGTAGGGGGCGGGGCCCAGTGCGTTAGAAAAATTGGAACATACGTGACATCTCAGTATCACCCCCTCCCTGGCCTGGTGGCTTTTAGGTTTTCACCAGAGGTACTCACTCACGTGCAGGGTGTGCTGTGTGATCCTGAAACCGGAACCCCTCGGCTGGGCTCTAAAGAGCTGACGGTCGCTGAGCTTTCCCTCCGTGCAGCCCACGGATGGGGTTAACTAGCGGTGGAGCGAGGACTTAGGAAGTGATGAGTAGTTCACAAGAAATGAGACCAGCTCATTCTGTAAAGCACCTAGAAACCCGGCTAGGTTTAATTCTTCGCCGCAGCAAAAATCTTAGCCTTTCAGATCGCGGGGGTGCCGTCGGGCAGCAGTGACGCCGGTAAAAAAAACCAAAAACCAACCAACCAACCAAAAAAAACACGTGTGCCTTGCACGGACTTGGAGCTCGTGTGGATGAGAAGCGCAGGGCTCGTGCGTGAGCCAGGTCATGAGCTTCCCTTCTGAGCTCTGTGGCGCGTTGGTTCACCGTGCTCCAGGCCCTGCACACTGTGTGCGCACATGATCTCACACG
>NW_011888985.1:639349-643648 GCF_000151845.1 Pteropus vampyrus | reverse complement strand
GGCTCTAAAGAGCTGACGGTCGCTGAGCTTTCCCTCCGTGCAGCCCACGGATGGGGTTAACTAGCGGTGGAGCGAGGACTTAGGAAGTGATGAGTAGTTCACAAGAAATGAGACCAGCTCATTCTGTAAAGCACCTAGAAACCCGGCTAGGTTTAATTCTTCGCCGCAGCAAAAATCTTAGCCTTTCAGATCGCGGGGGTGCCGTCGGGCAGCAGTGACGCCGGTAAAAAAAACCAAAAACCAACCAACCAACCAAAAAAAACACGTGTGCCTTGCACGGACTTGGAGCTCGTGTGGATGAGAAGCGCAGGGCTCGTGCGTGAGCCAGGTCATGAGCTTCCCTTCTGAGCTCTGTGGCGCGTTGGTTCACCGTGCTCCAGGCCCTGCACACTGTGTGCGCACATGATCTCACACGTGGGCCTTCACTGCTGTTGTCCCTTCGTCTTGCAGGTGGAGACAGCGAGGTGCAGAGAGCTCGGGGGTGGGGGGGAGCGTGGCTGCATTGGTGACCGGTCGGATGGGGCCTTTCTGACGCAGTGACGTTGACCTGAGACCTGCCTGACGAAAGTTGGCAGCAAGTGAAGTTTGGGGGGACAGAACTTGCAAGCCAGAGGCAACTGCCAGCACCAGGGTCCTGGGGCAGGAATGAGTGAAACTCAGAATGAGTTCCCCAGGGAGGAGACGTACAACTCACAGGCCGTCCCAGTCAGAGGGCTCAAGTGACGTCATCACAGGGAGATGCTACTGCAGAGGCTTGATTTGTGAAAGGCCCTGGCTCTGAGCACAGTGGTTGAGTTGTGTGTGTTTGGGGTGGGTGGGGTGAGCGGCGCGGGACCAGGGGGACAGGTGGCCGGCCGCTGCGTTGAGTCCAGGTGAGGGCTGAGGTGCTTCAGTAGCAGCGGGCGGTAGAGAGAAGGCTGAGGCCCACATCCTGTGGGGGCCGAGTGCTCACTGGCGGAGTGGCCCGAATGGGAGAGCGGGGCGGGGAGGGGGTGTTTGGCAGAGAACACGACGCCCCCGGAGCCTGCCCTGCTCCGTCCCTTTGCAGAAAGGGTCTTCCAGGCCCTGCTCCGTCCTCCTCTGGGACTCACTTTTAAACAGAGGGAGAAAAGAGAGTGGTGTAAAGACGTCAGTTCTCACGAATGCCGTGCCAGCGAAATCCTAGAGGGGTCACTTTTTTGAAAAAGGAAGGAAGAGATGGGAAGACATTTTATTAAATTATTCCAAAGTTCATTTGGAAGAAGAAAAATAGGTAAAAATGACTGATCGGAGACTTTGAAATAGGAAACAAGCCCTTCCTGAGAGCCAAACATGGTAAAGCGGCTATGATTCAATAAGGGCTGAGGATGTCACAAACACAAGCTGACTAACGGTGCAGAATCGGCCCGATTCGAACCCTGGTGTCCGTACATGTTTAAAATGTTAAGATGACATCGCATCAGTCAGGGGGGCACAGATTGTTCGTTCAGGAACTGATGCACGAGTGATTGTTTAGCCGTTTACTAATTAATTTTGTAAAGTTCCTCACTGAGCAGCGAAATAAATTCTTTGTACGTTAACGTCAGCACACAGCCCATTTTTAGATGGGACTGTTTATCGGATTGTTCATTAAGGGTGGCCTTTCCGTGCTGCGAGGCGAAGTCACAAAGGAAGGACGGGTGCGGTCACACGATCGAGACTGAGACTTCATCACGGTGGCAGACGGGTTGCTGCCCTGAGGAGCAGCGGACTGGGGAAGATGTTTGCACCTGTCGTGTTGACTTTGAGACCGTCATCGAGCAAAGGCTCCAACGCGATAGTCACGAAGCAGAAACTGAGAAGGAGTAGAGATTTGGAAAAACTGCTGGCTGACGGTCCACGGAATGCAAGCTTAAACGTGGATGATCCGGTCCCCACGTGTCAGACTGGTTGCCCGGGCCGCTGGGGACGGGTGGGAGGTGGACGCCCACGGCCGCGAAAGCAGAACTGGCTGCCGCGTTCCAGAAAGGCGTCTGGCGGTGCCTCCTGCAGCGCCAGAAGGCCGTCCTCAGGAGACGAGCCAGAATGCCGATGAGGCTTAGGCACGAAGACGGTCGTTACGGCCCCGCCATCTGGAGCCGCGAAAAGTTGGGAGCCGCTGGGAGGAGCAGGGTCAGGCGCTCTCCTGCCGCATCGAGCGTAGGACCAGGCGGAGACCAGGCACGTTTCTGAAACACGCTGGTGCCGACACTGCCCCTTCTCGATTCGCCTTTTCTCCCGGTAACAGTTCTGCACCCAAATCTAATTTGTGCGGGCGTTTTCCCCACACTACCAACTCCCAGACACCAGCGGGGCGCCCTAGAATTCAGCTCAGTTCTGGCAGGGTCTGCCTGGACGGGGCGTCCAGCCCCACAGGGCCAGCGCTCTGTCCTGCGAAACTACCCCCCCCACCCGCACCCGCACCCCACCTCAGTCAGCTGGGCTTCTCGGCTGGGCTTCGGACCGACCTGCTGTAGATGGGCGGTTCCGGTGGCCCCTTCTTGGGCCTTGACCAGTTTGCTAGACCAGCTCACAGAACTCAGGCATATACTTTCCAGATCACGAGTTTATTATAAAAAAACGGAACCCGGCAACAGCCAGTGCAGGCGATGCACGGGGCAGGGCGTGGGGAAGGGGGTGCAGAGCTTCCACGCTCTCCCCCCGGCTCTCCTCCCTCGTCTCCGCTGCTCACCAACCCAGGAGCTGTCCGAACCCCTCCTTTTGGGTGTTTATGGGCCTCGTTACATAGGCACGAGTGACTAGAGCATGCGCCATTAGCCATGATCCAACCTCCAGCCCCCTCCAACCTCCAGCCCCCTCTCCCTGCCCCGAGCTCTAGCAGAGTCATCAGCCCAGGAGTATCTTCTATTTTCATTTAATGGCGAATGAGTCCCCAGTTCACAGAGCCGGGACTGAGAAGCCTGGATAGACGTGCCCTGGGATTAATACACCATTATCAGTTCTGAGTCAGCCTCTCACACGGCATCCTTTTATATTGGCTCAGAAAATGGCCTGGCAAGTTGGAAAGACCCTACTTGGAATCATGGCCCAGCTGTCTGGAAGTTTATTTTAGAAAATGAATTTTTAATTGCAGAAAACACAAAACTGAAGAAAATTAAAGGACAGAATTGTTCATACGCTTGCCACCTAGACATAATGTCAGCATTTAGTGTGAAATTTAATCTTTTTTTCCCCTAGCAAATATAGTTTTTTAAAACAAAATGGAATGAGATTTTATTACAAAATTTGTGGGTTTAATTTCTCCTGATATTATGTTGTAGGGATTTTCCATCCTATTAAATATTAGAACATGAATTTAATAGCTATATAACCGTCATGGAGATGGAACGCCCTCGACCCGTGTGTTGCATAATTAGGTTGTCTCCTTTCATATATTAGCAGCGAGCAGAGCAGTCTGTGAGTGAGTCACTTTATCCACATCTCCGATTTCCTTAGGACACAAATTTGAGGGGCAGTGAGATGGGAGAAGGAATGAGGATCCTATCTTCTCTCATTTCTTTGATACATATCGACGACCTATATAGATGTGTAATTAATTGGTTTATTGCCCTAGATCTATACCGTGGTTAGTGAGGCACGGATAGGGTAGGTATTCAGCAAAGAATCGCATTGGCTGTTTGCAGTGCTAGATGCCAGGTCCTTGGCAAACTGGTGCGAGAAACTGAAGTGGTCCCCCCCGGGGGCTGAGAGGCAGCACCAAACCGGTGGAGTGTGGAAAGACAGCTCAGGGACAGTGTCCACACTCTTCACGCTGAGAGCCCTTCCACAGTGGACCTTGGATTAGGATGTCAGGCACCCACTGGCATCTGTCAGTTTTCAGTTCTGCCGTTTGGCTGCTTCAGCTGTGGAGCTTTGCAAAGGTTGTCACTCATCCTTGTGTCCTTTTTGGTTTCGGTGGCTCCTGTCTCGAACTTGAGCCTCAGGCATGGCAGGTGGAGAACTGTCAGTTGGCTGGGGGAGCGGAGCAGCTCAGACCTTAGAAGCTGCCGCGCCTCTCTAGCTTGTTTGAATCCTGCGTTCTAGTCCGAGTCTCGTAAACGAATCTCAGGGAAAACCCCTTTCAATCAGAACCAAATAAGCCTCAGTTTCTTCATCTTTACGCTGGGTGGCACCAGCCACATCTGCCCTTCTCAGAGTGTCATCTAAGCTGAACTTTATACTTTTTAAGTTAACGTATACTAGGAAAAGGATATGTCACTCCATCTAGAGGCCAAACATCCTCTTTAAAGCAACAGAAAGCTGCCTTTAAAACAACTGCCTTGAATAAACAAGCTGACTTAA
>NW_011888985.1:635643-636879 GCF_000151845.1 Pteropus vampyrus | reverse complement strand
GCCCCGCCCCCTCGGGCCTGCTCCTCCCCCCCACCCGTCCCCGTGGAGCCCGCGGGTGGGCTCAGCTGCCCCTTTGGGGGAACAGACGAGGTGGCAAATGTGCGTGTACGACATGCAGAGCCTTCGTGCTCCAAGTTTACGCGCTCATGCTCGTCTCAGACGTGCGCCCTGAGCACGACGCTCCTGCACTCCGTCCCCCGTCCCAACAGCTGTCGCGCACAGAGCCATTCCCTAGGAGTGGATGCTCGGCAGGTGCTTGCTGAGGTGACCCTGCGCCCTGCCCGGGAGCTGCCCACCTTCCTCAGACTCGGGGGGCGGGGGTGCGTCACCCCACACAGACGGCCTGCCGGGTGCTCCGAGCAGCTGCCGCCCCTAAACCAAGCTCAGTCATTGAACCAAGGTGAAGTACACTCCCCATGACACTGGTAGACGGGGCCAGCTCCCCCTGGGGACCCTCCAACGGGGCCATGCCCTCCTCCAGGCCACAGGGCGGCAGTTCCGTCCTGCGCTCCAGGGGGACGCGAGGTGAGACTCCGTCACGGGAGAAGTCCCCACGGCGGCAGGAAGGCTTCGCGTGTCACTCTGCAGGGCCTGCCTCGTAACTGGAGCCTGTGCCTTCTCTGTCAAGGGAGGGAGCGCCTGGAAAGGGGACACCAGTCACGTGTTGGCTTTCCACTTGGGCTGCTGCCGGTTGGGCCAAAAATCAAGAGGCAGAGGGAGTGGGGTGCTGCGGAGGCTGCGGGGCGCCCTCCCCCCGCCCAGGGCTGTTTCCTCAGGGGCAATGGGATGCTGAGACACTCGGAGGCACAGCCGGGCCTGCTCTGCCTCGCCGGGTCACCACCAATCCACCTTCCTTCCGGTCTCAGTGTGACTCTGAAGGCCAGGTGTCCCCAAAGCCCCGCTCTGCGGGTCAGGAGCCCGGGGCATTGGATTCCAGGCGGGGGTTTACAGGAGGACAGGTCAGCCGGGAAAGGGTGTCTTTGGGTGACTTTGGCAAGTGAGTGAGGCAGGCAGACGCGATGGAGTTTCTGTGACAGAGCCTGGTGACCGCAGCCACCGAGAGTGGGTCGGAACTCCTGTTTTTTTGAAGCTGGAGGAAATCTGATGAAATCAACGTGACATTCCTGCTCCAGAAATGAAGCTGCAGCGCGGAGAGTGAGTCCTGCCGAACGAGGCAGGAACAGAGCTGGCTGGGCAGCAGCCCAAGCGCTCTTTATGCCCAGGTCCTCCTGCAGG
>NW_011888985.1:632647-635495 GCF_000151845.1 Pteropus vampyrus | reverse complement strand
CCCCCTCCGCGGTCCCCGCCCCGCCCCCTCGGGCCTGCTCCTCCCCCCCACCCGTCCCCGTGGAGCCCGCGGGTGGGCTCAGCTGCCCCTTTGGGGGAACAGACGAGGTGGCGAATGTGCGTGTACGACATGCAGAGCCTTCGTGCTCCGAGTTTACGAGCTCATGCTCGTCTCAGACGTGCGCCCTGAGCACGACGCTCCTGCACTCCGTCCCCTGTCCCGACAGCTGTCGCGCACAGAGCCGTTCCCTAGGAGTGGATGCTCGGCAGGTGCTTGCTGAGGTGACCCGGCGCCCTGTCCGGGAGCTGCCCACCTTCCTCAGACTCGGGGGCGGGGGTGCGTCACCCCACGCAGACGGCCTGCCAGGTGCTCCGAGCAGCTGCCGCCCCTAAACCGAGCTCGGTCGTTGAACCAAGGTGAAGCACACTCCCCATGACACTGGTAGACGGGGCCAGCGCCCCCTGGGGACCCTCCAGCGGGGCCATGCCCTCCTCCAGGCCACAGGGCGGCAGTTCCGTCTTGTGCTCCAGGGGGACGCGAGGTGAGACTCCGTCACTGGGAGAAGTCCCCACGGCGGCAGGAAGGCTTTGCGTGTCACTCCGCGGGGCCTGCCTCGTAACTGGAGCTTGTGCCTTCTCTGTCAAGGGAGGGAGCGCCTGGAAAGGGGACACCAGTCACGTGTTGGCTTTCCACTTGGGCTGCTGCCGGTTGGGCCAAGGGTCAAGAGGCAGAGGGAATGGGGTGCTGCGGAGGCTGCGGGGCGCCCTCCCCCCGCCCAGGGCTGTTTCCTCAGGGGCAATGGGATGCTGAGACACTCGGAGGCACAGCCGGGCCCGCTCTGCCTCGCTGGGTCACCACCAATTCTCCTTCCTTCTGGTCTCATTGTGACTCTGAAGGCCAGGTGTCCCCACAGCCCCGCTCTGCGGGTCAGGAGCCCGGGGCATTGGGTGCCAGGCGGGGGTTTACAGGAGGACAGGTCAGCCGGGAAAGGGTGTCTTTGGGTGACTTTGGCAAGTGAGTGAGGCGGGCAGACGCGATGGAGTTTCTGTGACAGAGCCTGGTGACCGCAGCCACCAAGAGTGGGTCGGAACTCCTGTTTTTTTTAAGCTGGAGGAAATCTGATGAAATCAACGTGACATTCCTGCTCCAGAAATGAAGCTGCAGCGCGGAGAGTGAGTCCTGCCGAACGAGGCAGGAACAGAGCTGGCTGGGCAGCAGCCCAAGCGCTCTTTATGCCCGGGTCCTCCTGCAGGTGGCCGTCCCTCTGCCCCGCCAGCGGTCAGGGCCACCAGAGAACCTGGCACACTGCCGTGCACTTTCCAAAGATGCCCGTAAGCTGTTATTTTCCCTCATTCATTCGTTTTTAAATTGTTACTCAGAGGGGACTCCACACGAACACTCTGTGATTCTGGAGCTTGCGAGCCAGCCAGTGGGCCAGAGTGGCCAAGTGGCCACGCTCAGGTCTCCGAGTTTGCCACCGGAATCTGTGTGCACGACGCCGTCATCTGTTCAGAGGTCAGCCTCCTAAGTTTCTGGGGCGGAGCTAGAAACAGGATCTTTTCTCTCTAAATGAATTGGCGTTATACAAGAAAAGGAAAACTCATTAGTTATGAGTCAGATACAGTAAGCGAGTCTGGGCAAGGCCACGGGTTTGGAGCTGCAGGGAGGAGTGGCCCCTACAGCCCGCCCTTCTCAGATGTCCCGAGGTCCCGTGCTGGCTGCCTCAGCCAAGGGTGCATGCAGCTACAGGCTGTTCTGGAGAGGTGACCGACCTCTGAGGCCTGCAGGTGAAGTCCAGTCCCTCACGGAGGCTGGTCACACTGGTAGGCCAGGCCGTCCAGGTACATCCGAGGCACCCGCCCAGGTCACCTGTCAGTCAGTGTTTCAGGGTGCACGTAACTTGAGATTCCCAGAACAAGGATTCCTGAATGCAGCCTGCTGTGTGTAATCAAGTCGCGTCAGCCATCGTGGGGGACACGCTGAGACGTCCCGATCTCGGCTCCTTAAAGGAGGTTTTCCCAGATTACCTACCGAATATCTCTGAAGCCTTCATCTTTAAATACACAGCCCACCTGGCCTGAGCACCTTCCTCCTGGCAAAAAAAAAAGAGAAAAAAAAAAAGATACTACCCCTGATGTGGTTGTGGTTAGGGTGCAGGGCCGCGTGTGAAACACGCTGGGTCCAGTGGACGGCCAGCATTTGTCCACTGTAAGCCACGTGCTGTGAGACCAGGTCTACACTACGCAAAATGCCTCCCCCCAAAATGGAAAGACTTAGACGAGCATTCAAATCAGTTGGGCAAATATATGGACTCATGGAAACGTCTGGATTTTTAGACCCGATTATCTAACTGGACAGTGAGGATTTTGTTAATCATCGTCTTTATTACGGCGACATTCTAAATCCCATCCATCTCTTCAGACCTCCCGGCCCGAATTTCCATCTCCATGAACAGTTTTCCCTGAAATTGTACATACTGCGTCGTGTCAGAGCTGTCACCTTCTGGCACGTTCGCCAGCTGCAGAGACCCCTGTGTCCCTTCGCCACCCTTGAAAGAGTGGTTGGGGCATCGCTTGAGGATTAAACTGCATCTCTGCAGCTAAATCTCCTGATCCGCTTGCTTTTTGAAAGTTGGTCAAACTCACCACTGAGCGTTTGGCGGTATATGTGGCCTTGGGGGCTGCTGACATCGGTGTCTGACAGCATGGTGACCCCCACCCACGGCCCTCCCCTGGACCGAGGATGCAGGCTCCCTGAAAGATCTCAAACATTTCAACTTTTCTTTTCTGTCAAATTTGACTTTTTCTTGGGTAAAGGTGAAAAATAAGTGTATGTAATAGTTTTAAAG
>NW_011888985.1:624957-631792 GCF_000151845.1 Pteropus vampyrus | reverse complement strand
AAATATATGGACTCATGGAAACGTCTGGATTTTTAGACCCGATTATCTAACTGGACAGTGAGGATTTTGTTAATCATCGTCTTTATTACGGCGACGTTCTAAATCCCATCCATCTCTTCAGACCTCCCGGCCCGAATTTCCATCTCCATGAACAGTTTTCCCTGAAATTGTACTGCGTCGTGTCAGAGCTGTCACCTTCTGGCGCGTTCGCCAGCTGCAGAGACCGCTGTGTC
This sequence comes from Pteropus vampyrus, assembly GCF_000151845.1. Classification (NCBI taxonomy): domain Eukaryota; kingdom Metazoa; phylum Chordata; class Mammalia; order Chiroptera; family Pteropodidae; genus Pteropus; species Pteropus vampyrus. The sequence continues at coordinate 631,559 of NW_011888985.1, read as the reverse complement.
CCTTCGCCACCCTTGGAAGAGTGGTTGGGGCATCGCTTGAGGATTAAACTGCATCTCTGCAGCTAAATCTCCTGATCCGCTTGCCTTTTGAAAGTTGGTCAAACTCACCACTGAGCGTTTGGCGGTATATGCGGCCTTGGGGGCTGCTGACATCGGTGTCATCGATGGGGGCTGGTGACATCGTTGACAGCATGGTGACCCCCACCCACGGCCCTCCCCTGGACCGAGGACGCAGGCTCCCTGAAAGATCGCAAACATTTCAACTTTTCTTTTCTGTCAAATTTGACTTTTTCTTGGGTAAAGGTGAAAAATAAGTGTATGTAATAGTTTTAAAGGATCTTGCCTGATCCTACATAGCTCAGCAAAATAGACTTTGTCTACCGCAAGAGTCCCCGGAACCTTACAGAATCCCGGATCTGATGTCCCCAGAAGCCAGTCTGGCCCCTTTCCTCCTCGGTTTCTGCACAGGTGGCGAAGCCCCAGGCCTGGGGGAGTCAGAGCTTCCTTCTCAGGGCTTTCTGGGAACCGCCTGGTGACCTCGGCAGAGATAGCTCTCCCAAAGTCAAACCCTGCCAGCCAGTTGCATCCTGCTCCCCAGCCCAAGGGGCTCACGCTTCCCTCGACATGGGCAGTCTCTGCATTGAACAGCGCAGGCGTCAGATGCATTTCCCGCGGCTAAAGGACACCCGTCACCCCAGGCCAGCCGCCCACCTCGAGCTGGCTAGGGGGCCTGCATGCCAGACAGGCGGGTCCCTGACAGCTTCCGGGGGACCTCTGCATCCTTAGCCATTTAGGGTCCCCAAAGTCTTATTCATGACCCAAAAGGAAAAGTAAGAATGCTAAAAATCAGGCAGACAGGGCAGACTGCTGGTCTTCTCATTTACTTAATATCTATAGAACGTTTCTCACATACCCCTCAAAACAGGTTACAGCTGTGATATCCTCAGATCCAGAATTATTTCTGAGTAACAGTGTAGCTTGTTTGTCCACTCGCTGTATTTCTTGCTTGCTTGCTCACGTACACCAGACACACTTTGGATAAATGGCTGCAGAGAAATTACAATGAACCATAAAAAATGGAAGGATGCAGATCATATTAAAACTAAATAAGTAGAATAGAATAGAATTCATTCATTCACTCGCGTGCGGGAGCCTGCCCTGACAGCTCCGTCAGGATGCTGGGGACAGAAACACCGAGTCCCATGGCCTCCGAGCTCACAGCCTGGTGGTGATGGGGAAATGGGGTGGGGGATGCTGCTACTGCAGACCCCTGTCCCCTGCTGATTCGGTGACATCTGAGCAGAGACCTGGAGGCAGTGAGGGGTCAGTTCTGGGGATGAGGCAGGGGCTTCTCAGGCTGTGGGAACGGCGCGTGCAGTGGCCCCGGGCAGCGGGGAGAGAGCGCGGGAGAGGGGACCAGAGCTGGCCTGGACCCAACATGCAGGCCCGGAGGCCGCGGCCAGCACGCTGAGCTCTCAGAGTCCTCCTGGCTTTCAGAAACGACTGGCCGCTAGCTGCAGGGTGGACGGGGCTAGGGGCCAGAGTTGGGCACAGCACCTGGTAGGCCGGAGCCGATGCTGTGACTGCGAGGTGGCAGTGGGCGGGGTGATGTGCTAGGTGTGGTCCCGAAGGCGGAGCCGGGCTGGGTGGGGGTGCGCGTGCCCCGCAGCGGCGGGCGGGGCCTCGGGCTGCTTTTAGCTGGTGGAAGGACCCGCTGGACCATTGACTGAGATGGAAGTCAGGGTAGGAGGTTTGGTGCAAACCCCAGAGTTGGGTTTGGACTTGGGGGGTCCAGACACCCATCGATCCTGAAGTGGGGCCCTCGGTGACCTAAGCACAAGATTCGGGGATCGCTTGTCAGCTGAGCGGGACCCGGCACGCCCACGTGTGCTGTGCACGCACGCGCGCGCGCGCACACACACACACACACACAGACACACACACTTCCTGACACACGTCTGGGAAGGCAGGTGATAAATGTTGCCTAACATTACTTCCTAAAATAAGACAATAAATAATAAAAACAGATGACGAAATAGGAAAACAGTGAAAAATAAAGAGGGAAAAAAGCATAATGTCTAGTAAATATAGTAATACGTTTATATTTATATGTAAATATATTTGTAGTAGTAGCGTAGCGTGTAGTAAAATACAGTGTAAGGAACCTTCGCGAACCCCTTTAAAGCAAATCCGACCATCGTCTCATTTCCCCTAGCTTTCATTCCCTCCGTGTAAAGCAAGGACCGATTCGCAGGGCGTGGTCTTGAGCTCATTAGGCTTGGATTTGAAGCTCCGGGACACTGACTGCACTTCTGAGGCCAGCACCTGAGTCACTCAGGGTTGCAGGGCTGTGGGGAGGAGGGCAGAGAGAGGGAAGGTGTTGCTGGAGGCACAGGTTCCCTGGAGCAGAGGCGGAACAGCGCTGGGCGCCCTTGGGCAGCATCCGCGGGTGAGTGTGGTCGCTGATCCCCCTGGAGGATCGGAGGGGAGCTCTGAGTGCCTGGACGGGAAGGCGGGGAAGTGCCGCTGGTTCACAAGCAGCCGGCAACACCCCGAGGGTTTCTAGCTGCGGAGGGACCCAAATGCGTGGTCCCTTGCGTGGTCCCTTGCGTGGTCCCTTGCCGTGGGCTCCTTGCCTTCGGGCCAGAATGGAATGCCCTACGGGGGCATCAGGGTCCCAGGCCGTCGGCAAGGAGCCCATGCATGGTGGTGTTTGGAAAGAAGGGGTCAGCAGGGGAGAGCAGTGCACCACGTCCCGGAGTCTCACCTGGGCAGGTGACTCCAGGCATCTCCCCGCCTGCCCCTGGGGCTCACGGAGGTGCAGAGCTTCTCTCTGAACCCTCACCTGGCTGTACGCGTCTCGGGGTGCCAGGAGGAGCGAGCACACCAGGCTTGTTGCAGTGGGGCCGGCCCCCTGCTTTCTTTGCAGTAAAATAACATCCTCAAGGGGCACTGGCCCCCTGCACTGACCGCCAAGGTGCTGCTGGGTGTCAGGGCTCCGTTAGGGACCTTCTCCCACTGGCCCTGGAGAAAAAGGTGGTTTGTTGGGTTTCACACAGGGCACCGAACACCGGGGGGTTGTCCCCTGTCCCGTGGAAGAGTGTGACTGAATGCATCGATGCTCCATGTGAAGGCGATGCTTCTGGTCCCCGAGGCATCAGACTTCAATGCCTGGGCTTTGCTCCGGCCGATGAAGTGGCGAGGGCCACCGTTCGTGGCTTCTCTCTCCCGGCCCGGCTGCTTTCTCAGTAGTGGTGGGGACAGCAGGAAAACAGTCACTCTGCGGTGTTTCCGTCTTCACCTGCGACCTGCACATCTTTCTAGGTGCTTCTTAGAAGGCGGCGTCAGTGTCCCGTGGGTGCTCAGGGGCGCTGTTGGCCTGTGCGCCCGGCCCCCGGTGAAGTCAGTCCCAGCGGACGGCAGTACGTCATCTGCTGAGGACGTGGCCACCGGTGCGGGGCTGGGAGGAAGGTGGGGCTCCTCTCTGCCACGTCCGCCGGCACCCCACCGCAGCGGCGACGCCCTCGGCAGCCCGCGGCGCACCTGTGGTGTTTAGAGACAACGACATTTTTCTCATGTGCAGCCACAGCCCTCTTCCTCAGGCAGGAACCTTCTGTGGCTTCCCAGAGTCTCCAGGGCAGAGTGAGCCTCTCGCTAGGACCAGGTCTGCTGATGTCCCAGTGACGGGGACAGCGGCCACCCAGCCCCTGCTCCTCATCTCAGGCACCTCACGTGGATTATCTTATCGATTCTTCTCACAGTCCAAGTCAGGACATCGTTCTTAATGCCCCAAGCCGCAGATAGGAAAACTGAGGCTTCGCACAGCTAACTATCAAAGACTAGACCCCCCCAGGACCGCAGAGCGTGGGGCAGGCCTGGGCTGCTCGCCAGGCGGCTGGCCCGCAGCCACGACGCGTGTATGTACAGATGGCCACCCCTGTGTTTTGTTTATGATCGTTTGTTTATTGGGGTCCAGGGGGGACTTCAGGGGGTGTGGTCAGGGAGCGTGCCCCATGAGAGGCGCTGTGCTGGGCGCGGCCTGCTCTGGGGCCAGAGTCACAGACTCACAGCCGTGGCTGTCCCTGCAGTGGGACCAGCCACTGTCCAGGCAGATGGGGATTTATTTCCTCTCCTTTCCTGGACCCTGGGACGAGCAGAGTCAGCTGCACAGATCCTGTGTCGTCCTCTCTAACTGGGACGGATGGCAACCAGGTGCCGGGACACACGTCACAAACGCTGCTGTGTCCCAGGAAGAGGCCAGGAAAACGGTGCTCAGGCCACACGTGCCAGGAGGGCCGAGGAGGCGGGCGGAAGAGGGGCGCAGAGCCTGGGGGCCAGTGGCTCTGCGTCCCCAGGCCGGGAAAAGTGACCTGGGTCTGTCCACAAGAGGTTTCCCGCTTCCCACAGAATGACCATGTAACCCCCGATTCACTTGCTCAAAGGAAACTCTTCCCTACCCCTCAACCCCCTTTCTCTGCCTCAGGAAGAAGCACACTGCACAGTGGCTGCACCAGGGCAGAGTGGCTGCTTGAGGTGGACGCGGCAGCAGGTGCTGGACGACCTGGAGGAAGAAACATGAGACCCTAGCAGGTCGCCCCAGAAGGGAGTTTCATGATGGCGGCTCAGCGGATCCGAGCGGCCAACTCCGGCGGCCTCCCCCGGTGCAGGTCCGAGGGGACCCTCATTGACCTGAGCGACGGATTCTCAGAAGCGAGCTTTAACGATGTCAAAGGTGAGCTCCTGGGGACAGGGCTGTGACCGAGGGACAAGGTCGAGCTCACGCGCACTCGGAGAGCCCAGGGCTTTCTACCTCCAGCCTGCCAAGGTCACGTTCAAATAGTTAACGTTTAGCTCTCGAAACCTCGTCCCTTTATAAATTCAGCCCTGGGACTGTAACCGCTTGTTTGGGGGAGGAGGGGTTGGTGCGTTAGGAGAAGGTTTTCAATTTTTCATTTCGTAATGAAACTTCTTCATACGGAGTATTGTTTGTTTTCTCTTTTCCATGAGTTTGGGTGACAGTGAGGTAGGGAGCTTGGTGGCACAGAAAACTAGGGGACAGGACTGTGAGTGAATCATTGAGAAGCTAGAGAAGCAACGGGGTGGTCTCAGAGGGGGCCAGCGAGCTTTTCTGCAGAGGGTCGTATGGGAAATATTTTAAGCCTCGCAGGATATAACGTCTGTCACGATTATTCAGCTCCACCATTGTGGTTTGAAGACAGTCGTAGAAGAGTAAACAAATGGACATGGCTGTGTTCCAATAAAACTTTATTTATAAAAATAGCCCCGGGGGCCGTAGATGGCCAACACCTGCTTTAGAGGTGACCCCTGTGCCTCTGGGTTCCTCTCGTACCCACGAAAGACTAGGTTGATGAGAAAACCTATGTTTTAGACACTAGGTCGATGCCAGCGGGCCATCCATCTTTTTCCTAGAAGCCCCCAGACCTCACTAGGCCAGTGTCCTCTGTGCCCCGTGCCCCGCCCACCGTCGTCAGCGCCATCATCATCATGAATTCCCGTTCCGCAGCGTTTTCAGCCCTTTGTGGAAATCTCCCGTTGTGCCTTATCTTTGCTTTCCTATCTGGAACCCCTGCCACAACGTCAGCTGAGAAACTCTTGGAATGAACTGCTGCCTCTCTGAGAAAATCGTGGCCCTCCCGCCGAGGTACCAGCGCCGTGTGTGCACGATTCTGTTCCTGCTCTCTCCTGTCTTCCTCCCTCCCGCCCCCATCTCTGTGCTGGATGCTGGCGGCCCAGAGCATCGCCTGAAACGCTCCTAAAAAGAGGGGGCCCCCGAGACTTTATTAATAAGAGAACCACAGTTCTTGGGTGTTGCTATATGTAATTAAACAATTTACTTTTCATAGACTGATAATGGGCATTATTTTCTTACTTTAGCCCAGCTCATCATAGTTAATGCCGGGAAATTGTGGGGTTTGGGTCAGGGTCTTGAAATGAGAGGCAGAGAGCTGAATTTTAACGAATAATAATAATGGCCCGGGAGGAGCTGTTATTCCTAAAAAGAATACCACAGTTGGGGAAGACAGACAAGACAGCTGGGATGTGAGGAGGGGCTGGTTAGCTCTGCGTTGGGGCGGTGGGGGGCGGTGTGCCCCAACACAGAGACCCTCTGGACTCTACCGTCCAGGGGCCGCATGTGGCCCAGCAGCCTCACACAAGTCCGCATGGGTGGGAATATGTTCCCGCCAAAGTACCTGCTGTGAAGTCTGCCGCCCCGATTTGCATTTCGCCGGCTCACGTGAGAACTGAGGCGCATCAAGCTTCCAAACATCCCGGGGGCTGTGCCCTATTAAAATCGAGGTGGCCCTGAACCCGAGCGGCACTCCCCGGGATCCGTGAGGGTGGAATTCAGTGGGGTTTCCCCGCATTCGAGTGGGCAGAAGGCCCAGTGGTGTCCCCAGGCTCTCTGGCTCTTGGAGGTGGGAGGGTCCCTTCTAGGAGGGAGTTCTTGCCACTGTCCGCTTCCGAGGGGGCCCGCCGGGGAGGACACCTTCCCGTCGCAGGAGCCCGAGCCTCGAGTGACGCCTGTCGCCACTAGAGTGTTTGGAATTTTGAGTAAAGCCGTTTTTCTTCCTCAGTCTGGT
>NW_011888985.1:616291-623702 GCF_000151845.1 Pteropus vampyrus | reverse complement strand
CCTTCCCGTCGCAGGAGCCCGAGCCTCGAGTGACGCCTGTCGCCACTAGAGTGTTTGGAATTTTGAGTAAAGCCGTTTTTCTTCCTCAGTCTGGTTAAGACCGAAGCGATAATTCGCGCTGGTACGTTGTCTTAGGCCGTGTACAAAGCCAGCTTAGTGGCTTTGGCTTTTAATTTGAAAAAGGTTACTCTAAGGGAATTATTCGGGGGGGAACATAAGAGGGATAGAACTTCTGGGGGATTCTAAGAGTTTAATAGCTCGCAGGCATTCTTTAATCATCATTTGGTATTCGTTTCCGGGCGACGTTTTCATTTGAATTGTCAAGGTCATGGGTTACGTTACTGGAGCCCATGACTGGACAACAGAGTGGGCACTGGGGTCTTACACTACCCCTGACCCCAGCCTGACCTTTCGCCCTTCTTCCCACCTCCTCCTCGAAGCCACTTCCTTTTCCTTTGCTGTTTCGATTCAGTCTCCACCCATCAGGGTTAAATGCCTTCTCTTTGGCGTGATTTTTCTAGCAGAGGGGCACAGCCAGGGGACAGTTTTCACGTTGGCCAACGCCTTGACCCCATAAAGTGGGTATGGTGTCTCTGTCGTAAGCTACGGGATGAGCCTTCACCCCAGGAATACCTGCTACGTGCCAGGCCCTGTTCCAGGGGTACCACTGTGAGCGTAACAGACCCTAACGGGGTGATGGAGCCCTCCCCCCAAAAACCGGAACAGGTACGACAGGTGCCGGATGTGCTGGTCGATGCTAAGCGCGTGGAGAAGCAGGCGTTAGGCGGGTGGCGACGCTGCTGTGTGGCTCCGCGTGTGGGTCCTCGCCCAGGGCGAGGCGTCTTCGTGCTCAGTGGGCACTGCTCGGCCCGATTTCCAGAATCCTCCCCGGAGCCCACGGGAGAAGGTCGTTTTTCCTCCATCACGAAGAACCTCCAGCCCCGGAGGTCACACGGCTTCTGAGGGCCCGGATTGAAAGCCCAGGTCTAGCGATCCCAGAGCCATATTGTCCCAGACAGAGGACAATAGGTGACAGCCTTCCAGGCCCAGGTGTGCTCCCTAGCAAGCACATCTCTGTTGTTTAGTTCATGTAAATAAAGAGAAACTTCCTGCTTTACTTCCTAACACTTTGCCGAGGAAATATGATTTAATTTTCGTTATTTCTTTCCAAGGAAAGGGAATCTGGCAGGTAGGGTTTTGTGGAGGGCAAGTTTGATGGAACAGAACGCCTGTTGGCTTAATCACGTAGTCCTTTGCTTTACGTAGGGAGCTTAGAAAAGTTTCTTTTCAGTTGTTCGTGACCAGAAGGCAGAATAACAACAAACTGTAAAACGGGGCATGTTTGGGTGGCGGTTTCCGGCGATGGGCTCGTGTCCGTCAGGAAGAACTGCATCCTCTGTGTGTACTTTGTCAGGCATGGGAGGGAGATGAAACACTCAGGTGTGTCGATTCTCCATTATTTTTCAAAACACACGCCACTTGTTTAGCCAACTTATTTTTGCTGTTCCAACTGCTGTCTGCCTTGGGGACGTTCGCAGTTTAATGCCAAGAGCCATAAGAAGCTCGAGTCACCGTTTAAACAGAGTGGTGGAATTTTTCAGACTGCTTAAACGGTTGTTCAAAAATATTGTGCACGCCAGCCAGACATCAACCTTTGGTTTTTAGGGTGGGCGGGAGAGGCCATGTCCGCTCTGTTACGTTGAATGATCCTTGCAAGGAGGTCGAAAGAGACTGACCTCAGGAATCTTATTTCAAATAAACAGCTTGATGAAGAAAGGGCTCGACTTGGAAACGGAAGAAACGGGCCTGAGACACCTCGCCTCCGCTTCCGTATGTCAGGTGGGGTCAGTCCGTAAACACGAGAGGCTCTCGCAGCTCTTCCGGTACCCGGTTATGTGCCGTGGGTCGCCAGATTGTGTTTTCTAAGTAGATCCCATTCGGTTTGTCTTTCTGCTGTAGGGGAGGACAGTTTTCCCTCTGTCTGACCTTGTAGGTTCTTTGGCTGGTCTAATAATTAATTCGACCTAAGACATATAACAAGAGAAACAAAATTTTAATCATCTTGGTACAGGGGCTACGTAAGAACATTGGACCCAGGGGAGGTCAGGCGAAGAAAGGCTTATGTAACCTTCCTGCACTAAGAAGGAGGAGGCAGAGGTTTGGAGCTTCAAAGGAGAGGAAGACAATTCACAGGGAGATGGAAGAGCAAATATTTGATAAACATGTTTGCCATGCGGGCAGGGACAAAGGGACACAGGGGGCCCCACCTGGCCCATGCTCTTTGTAGTCATCTCTGGTGACAGTTCTTTTCCTGGAGCGGGAGGGGAAGGTTAAGAAGCTTTTCCTGAGTCTTTCAGGCCTTATTGTCTTCAGCTCAAAATAATCCAGGGGCCAGAGCGGCACGTTTTGGGGTGGCCCGTTCTGCTCCCTGCTAGCAGCAGTTTCTGCCCATCGGTTAAGTAAACCCCGGGACTTGTCAGCCCCTCCGCCGCGCTGCTTCGTGTTTGTGTGGGTGGCGGGCAGACAGAATTCCTGCATGGCCTCCCGCCTTAGAGCGTCCGACGCAGACGTGGCCGAGTGTCCTGAAACCACCGCGTGCTCTGTTGCCTGTCAGTCTGTTGCCCAGGTGAATCACACCTCAGGTTTCACTTTGGTTTGTTTCTGCGAGTTATTTGCCTGGCTCGTTGCATCTGGTGGTGTTTATTCCTTAGACCAGCGGTCCCCACCCTTTGTGGCACCAGGGACCGGTGCTCCTATGAGAATCTGACATCTGACAATGTGAGGTGGAGCTGAGGTGGCGATGCCGGCTCTGGGGAGCAGCTGCGGGTATAGATGGAGCTTCACCCGCTGGCCCGCCGCTCACCTCCTATTCTGCAGCCCCCGGACCCGTGCTGGCCTGCGGCCCGGGGCTCGGGGACCCCCGCCTTAGACCGCTCGCGCCCTGGTTTTGGCCAGCGCCCTGCAGCCCCGCTGGCCTCGCCCTCACCTTCTGTTCTTTGTGTTTCGCGCAGTGCCTTCTCCCAGTGCCTTGCTCGGAGACAATCCCACGCCTTTCGGCAATGCGAAGGAAGTGATCGCAATCAAGGACTACCGCCCAGACAACTTCACCACCCTGAAGTTCTCCAAGGGCGACCACCTCTACGTGCTGGACACGTCGGGCGGGGAGTGGTGGTACGCACACAACACCACGGAGATGGGCTACATCCCATCCTCCTACGTGCAGCCCCTAAACTACCGGAACTCCACGCTGAGCGACAGCGGCCTGATCGACAACCTTCCCGAAGGCCCCGACGAGGTAGCCAAGGAGTTGGATTTGCTCGGAGGGTGGACAGAGGACAAGAAGGGATCGGGCAAAACCTACAGCAACAACCCTTTCTGGAACGGGGTCCAAACAAACCCATTTCTGAATGGGAACGTGCCGGCGGTGCCCGGCGTGGACGAGCTGACCCCCAGAAGCGCCGTGGATTTGCTGCTCTTTGACACAGGCACGCCCTCCTTCACCGAGTCCAGCTCGGCCACCACGAACAGCACCGGCAACATCTTCGACGAGCTGCCGGCCGCCCATCAGCTGCACGCCGAGCCGCCGGCCAGACGGGACAACCCGTTCTTCAGGAGCAAACGTTCCTACAGTCTGTCGGAGCTGTCCGTCCTGCAAGCCAACTCCGACGCGCCCGCGTCCTCGGGGTTCTTCACGGGCCTGAAGTCTCCGGCCCCCGAGCAATTCCAGAGCCGGGAGGACTTCCGAGCCGCCTGGCTGAGCCACCGGAAGCTGGCTCGGTCTTGCCATGACTTGGACCTGCTGGGCCAGAGTCCCGGGTGGGGCCAGACGCAGGCGGTGGAGACGAACATCGTGTGCAAGCTGGATAGCTCCGGGGGCTCGGTGCAGCTCCCGGACACCAGCATCAGCATCCACGTGCCCGAGGGCCACGTGGCTGCAGGGGAAACGCAGCAGGTGTCCATGAAGGCGCTGCTGGATCCCCCCCTGGGCCTCAACAGTGACAGGTGCAGCAGCGTCAGCCCGGTGCTGGAGGTGAAGCTGAGCACGCTGGAGGTGAGAACCTTCCTCGTCTTGGAGATGAAAGTTTCGGCCGAGGTGAAAAACGACATTTTTAGCAAAAGCACGGTGGGCCTCCAGTGCCTGAGGAGTGACTTGAAGGAAGGGCCATATGTCCCCATCCCACTCACCTGCAGCTATGGGGACACGGTCCAGGTGCATCTGGACAACCTGGAGCCCTGTATGTACCTGGCCATGGTTGCCCACGGCCCGAACATTCTCTACCCTTCCACCGTGTGGGACTTCATCCATAAAAAAGTCACGGTGGGTCTCTACGGCCCCAAACACATCCACCCGTCTTTCAAGACAGTGGTGACCGTCTTTGGGCACGACTGTGCCCCGAAGACCCTGCTGGTCAGCGAGGTCACCCGCCAGGCCCCGAGCCCTGCCCCCGTGGCCCTGCAGCTCTGGGGCAAGCACCAGTTCGTGCTGTCCAGGCCCCAGGACCTCCAGGTGTGCATGTTCTCCAACATGACCAACTACGAGGTCAGAGCCGCTGAGCAGGCCAAGGTCGTGCGAGGCTTCCAGGTGAAGCTGGGCAAGGTGAGCCGCCTCATCTTCCCCATCGCCTGCCAGAACCCCGGCGAGCTCTCCGACTTCACCCTGCGGGTCCAGGTGAAAGACGACCAGGACGCCCTCCTGACCCAGTTCTGCGTCCAGACTCCCCAGCCGCCCCCCAAGAGCGCCCTCAAGCCGTCCGGGCCGAGACGGTTTCTCAAGAAGAACGAGGTGGGGAAGATCATCCTGTCCCCGTTTGCCGCCACCACCAAGTACCCGACCTTTCAGGACCGCCCGCTGTCCAGCCTCAAGTTCGGCAAGCTGCTGAAGACCGTGGTGCGGCAGAGCAAGAACCACTACCTGCTCGAGTACAAGAAAGGGGACGCCGTCGCCCTGCTCAGCGAGGAGAAGGTCCGGCTCAGGGGGCAGCTGTGGACCAAGGAGTGGTACATCGGCTACTACCAGGGCAGGGTGGGCCTCGTGCACGCCAGGAACGTGCTGGTGGTGGGCAGGGCCAGGCCCAGCCTCCTGGCCGGGCCCGAGCTCAGCACCTCGGTGCTGCTGGAGCAGATCCTGCGACCCTGCAAGTTCCTCACCTACATCTACGCCTCGGTCAGGACGCTGCTGATGGAGAACGTCAGCAGCTGGCGCTCCTTCGCCGACGCCCTGGGCTACGGGGACCTGCCGCTCACCTTCTTCTGCCGGGCGGAGCTGGACAGCGAGCCGGAGCGGGTGGCGTCCGTCCTGGAGAAGCTGAAGGAGGACTGTAACAACATGGAGAGCAAGGACCGGAAGTCCTTCCAGAAGGAGCTCATGATGGTGAGCGCCCGGCGGGGTTTGGGCTGGCGTGGGATGCGGCGAGATCGGCCTCTTCCTGACGCACGTGGGGCCCGGCTGTGGTTCGGGGAGACTTCGGGCCGGTGTCCGGGCTCGTCACCGCTCCTCAGACACAAGGACAGGGCCGGGGATGCAGCCGGAGGTGGGACCTGTGAGGCCGCAGGGACTCGAGAGCCACCGCGATGAGGACCCTGTGCCCCTCGGGCCTCGGGACGGGTCCCTGCGTGCCCAGTGGGGTGGGGACGCGAGGGGGCCCTGCGCGCCAAGCGCCTGTTTCAGAAGCTCCGCGCTGTCATCAGACCCCCGGCCGGGGCTGGGACCCGGGAATTTTAAGAGCCGCGGCCCCCGAGTCTGACTTTGCGTCGACGTGGGTCTGTCTCTCCGCGTCACACTTGCGGGTCCCGCCATCTGTCTGTCACTGTCCCCTCCTCCTTCTCACGCGTGTGTTTGAGCTGGGGTCGGGGACAGCCTCGGTTGTGGGGCCCGTTGGGATTTAGCATCCTGAGAAGTAAAAAGGGGGACGTTGGTGTCGCACCAGCGGACAGCCCGGTCCAGCAGCCGACCGGGAAGCGTGTGCCGCCCGCTCTCACGGTGCCGGGCGGCCCGGGTTCTGCCCCAGCCCCACACCCCGCAGGCAGCCACAGTCTTAACTGCTGGTCAAGTTCCGGTCGTGACCTTGGAGAAGCTTGAGAGCGTTTTTCTCCTGGCGTCTCCGGGCGTGGAGTCTGGGCTGGATGTTTTTTCTATCATCGAAACTCCACTTCCTTCCCATCCTCCTGGTCTGTGGACACGTCACTAGTTTTTGCTCCTGTGCAGAAACTTTTGTGACTTCGTCCTCTGCTTTTCTTCCTCGTTCCGCTGACTCCAGGCAGGCTTTTTCGCCTCCTAACTTCTGTGAGGTGTGACTCAGCGCCCTGGGCATTTCTGCCACTTCTGGTCCCTCCTTCCACCCCACACCGGCCATTTTGTGTTCGTGCCTCTTGGCACAGGTGAGCTAGGTGTGTCTGTGTGTGCCCGAGTCCGCCCGCGTCGACAAGGCGTACAGCTGAGGTTCATTCATCGTCACACGTTTCTCTGCCGCCCCCTGCAGTTGGGGCACAGAACGGATTTGGTTCCCTGTGGCGTGGTCCCTGGTGCAGGGAGCAGGCATTGCAGCCTGGTAGGGAGTGGGGCATGAAGAGAGACCCCTTGACGGGGGCCCGCGGGAACACAAAGCGCCAGGCGCACGGAGCAGAATGAGAATCCGACGCTGCCTGGAGGAGGAGGGGCTGGCCGTGGCAGGTAGAGGGGTGACCATGGCAACCGGGAGGTCACTGGGGGCATTGAGGTGATGGCAGCGTTACTGGAGAGGACATAGGATTGTCAGGCCTGGTGGGTGAACATTGTCAGGCCTGGTGGGTGAACGGAGGCAGAAGGAGCCTCAGCAGGGTACCGGGGCGGCCCCCCCACGGCGATGGCGCCTGTCCCTTGTTCAGGGCACACCTCGCTGGCCCACCTACAAAACCGGTTCGGGGTGCTCGCGTCGGGCCGCCCTGCTCGGCGCCCTCCGTGGACGGACCCCACAGCAGACAAGGGTTGCGCTTCCGTCTCGAACGAGCCAGAGCTGGGGTCCTCCGTCGGTTGTGGAATTCGTGCCTTCGTGGGGTGGGGTACGAGCAGCCTCCGTTGTGCCGTGTGCTATAGCAACAGAACCTGCAGCCCGCACAGCGCGGGCGGAACACGGACCGACCCCAGCAGCTCGGTCCCAGCCGTGGAAGGTCTGAGGCGGAGGCTTCCGCGTGCGCTCTTGTTTTTTGGGGGAAGTCTTACAGGATCACGCTCCTTTTTCAGCTTGGAGAACTTTCTCTGAGTAGACTTTTCGGTTGGCTTCCTTGGGTTCGTGTGCACGTGGCTGGGACCCTCTCCCCTCCTTCCTCCGCGGGCCCCGCACTGACTGTGGCTCCAGACTCCGGAGAGGAGGAAATGAAACCTGACCTCGGCGGAACAGCTCCTGCAGCCAGGTTAGGCTTGTGGTGGGAAGCG
>NW_011888985.1:612536-615046 GCF_000151845.1 Pteropus vampyrus | reverse complement strand
TCATGACGCCGCCTGTGCCGCTGGGTCACTGCCCCTCGTCGTTCACGATCGTTTTCCCGGTACTTTCTTGAATTCGAAATGGCCCTGCTCACCCGGATTCCTGGGTCTCGTTCTCACCCCGGCTGAGTACAGAGTCCACCAGAGAAAGGGCGCTGGCACCTGCGGGACTCTGCCCCACGCGCTCAGGCTGTTCCTCGATCCCATTCCCTCTCTCTGTGGTTTCGGTGCAAGTTCCCCACGTCAGAGCGCGTCCGGGAGGCGTCTGTGTCACCCTGTGGGCGTCCTGGAGGGCTCTGCCTGCCCTCTCTCACGCACATGGTTCGTGACTGCCCTCAGAGAATGAGCCTCTGTCCCCGGCCCACCGAGCTGTCCAGGAGGAGTCATACCTGTGACAGAGGGTGGCCATGCCACACCAATGACACCCCCCAGACCATATCGATGGTGGGCGAGGGGCGGTGCTGGGCCGGCCCCAAGGGAAGCAGCAGGATGGACGCAGCCCCTGGGCACTAGAGGGCGTTGACAGACGCCCAGGGGTCTCCGTGCTGGTGGGCGGGTTGGGAGACGTTGGAATGGGCACCACCCTTCGAAGAGCTTTTGAAGTCAGCTTCTCTCGTCAAAGGCGGGACAGGACTAGCTGAGGGGCAGGTGTGTGGCCGCAGCTCCTGACAGAGCCAGGAGGACCGCCCCGATGGCAGGCGTGGGCGTCTGCACTCGGCACTCACCGAACGTCCCCTCGAGCCTGCCGCGTGCTTCGGGGCGGTGCCGGGCGCTGAGGACCTCTCGCTTACGGACTCGGAGGGCAGAGTGGCAGGAGCGCAGGACAGACTCGCAGTGGACTCCGAAGAAAAGGCCCTTTATCGGTGTGGGTGGACCAGGGAAGGCACACGGGGGCTGGCTGGAGGCGGGGGAGCAGGGCGCAGGATCCCACTCAGGGGAGAGGGGCCGGCAGGTCAGAGGCTTGGAGAGGCTGGCGGCTGGGGTGAATTCAAGGACTTGGGGACATGTGATAATGGTTCCTGGGGCGATGGGAGGGTGGCACGGAGCCACCTGGGCCAGGTAACGCTTGTGCGTTATTCCACGGGCACTGAGGGGGAGTGCAGGGGAGTCAGGTGGGTCCAGGTGTGTCCTTCTCCTTGCGGGTCCAGCTGTGTCCCTGCTCCTTGCCACTTCCCAGTCTCTGGGCCACTCAGGTGGCAGTCAGTGCGGTCCCCCCTCTGAGTGCCAGGACGCCCCGGACCTGATTTTCATTCTCATCCCTGGATTTACTCTGGTTAAGACAATGAGCGGGCAGTTCGTGTTTGGCAGAGGTCAGAGGTGAGGGGTGCTGGTCACACTGCAGGGCCGCCAGGTTGGGGGCCCCCTTGCAAGCTTGTGCATAGCCCCGCTGGGCGTTTATCTGATTTCAGACCTGGCAGTCCATAGTGGGGGGCGGGGGGGTGGGCACCTCCGCGGTCAGCCCTGGCCCTCTTCCTGCCTCACCCGGCAGTGGGGTCTGGATGGCTGGTTGGCCGGGGTCTGCGGTCGGTCGGACCTGCCCTGCAGCGTCGGTCCCAGGCTCTGTCTCCACGCCCTTTGCCCGTCCACGCCACCTTCGGAGCTCACAGGCGTCTCTGGCGTCGTAGAGAGCAGAGGCAGAAAGCAGGGGTCTCCCTCCCAGAGGGAGCGGCGGCACAGTGTGTGCTGCAGGTCTTACGCGGTGTCCTGGGACCTGCCACCGCGCCGTCCCACGCTCCGCCTCTCCCAGTGGAGCGTGCGCAAAGGCAGCTTCGTGCAGGCCCACGGCCCTCCGCGTGGGGAGGTGCTGTGGGTGGGCGTGCGGCTTCTGCGTGACCCCCGGACACCGGGGCACACCCTTGTCCCTGCGTCTCTGCGAGCTCGTCCACGTTTGTTCCATGACAATATTCTGGAACTTGTGGTCCCGCTGCAGGCATTGGAGACGACGTCCATTGGCTGCACGGCAGTGAGTGTCACTCCAGGGAGAGCAAGGCCTGAGAATGGCAGGAAATTATTTATAAAGTCCTGCAGGTGTCAGGCGCTGTTGCTGGAGCGTGTACACACGCAGCCCCTGTGCTCCGTGGACGCGCTGCCTGGGCACAGTCCTTGCAGCCGTGTCCAGCGGTGGACGGTAGACAGAACAGTTTGCGTCTCTCAGGACCTTTGTGTCTCCAGAGTCCCCGGGGACTCTGGTCGCTCCTGCCAGGGGTGGCGTGGACCGGAAGCAGGTGACCGATGTGCTCTGTGAGACAGCGAGGCCGCCTCTGAGCCAGGCCGCTTCGTGCAGGCTGCAGGCTGTGAGCAGGAGCTGAGCGGGACACCGAGGGGCGGGCTGGCGAGCCCTGTGGTCAGCCGGCACGTCCTCAGGACAGCAAGCGTGGCCGGGGGGCACCCTGCCCTGTGTCTGAGCTTAAACCGCACCACCCCAAAAGGATTTAAATCAGAAATTCTGCCAATTTATTACCCTTCCCACCCCCCGTGCGCATAAGCACATATGTGTACACCCTGTGTCTCCC
>NW_011888985.1:603864-611941 GCF_000151845.1 Pteropus vampyrus | reverse complement strand
AGAGGGAGCGGCGGCACAGTGTGTGCTGCAGGTCTTACGCGGTGTCCTGGGACCTGCCACCGCGCCGTCCCACGCTCCGCCTCTCCCAGTGGAGCATGCGCAAAGGCGGCTTCGTGCAGGCCCACGGCCCTCCGCGTGGGGAGGTGCTGTGGGTGGGCGTGCGGCTTCTGCGTGACCACCGGACACCGGGGCACACCCTTGTCCCTGCGTCTCTGCGAGCTCGTCCACGTTTGTTCCAGGACAATATTCTGGAACTTGTGGTCCCGCTGCAGGCATTGGAGACGACGTCCATTGGCTGCACGGCAGTGAGTGTCACTCCAGGGAGAGCAAGGCCTGAGAATGGCAGGAAATTATTTATAAAGTCCTGCAGGTGTCAGGCGCTGTTGCTGGAGTGTGTACACACGCAGCCCCTGTGCTCCGTGGACGCGCTGCCTGGGCACAGTCCTTGCAGCTGTGTCCAGCGGTGGACAGGTAGACAGAACAGTTTGCGTCTCTCAGGACCTTTGTGTCTTCAGAGTCCCCGGGGACTCTGGTCGCTCCTGCCAGGGGTGGCGTGGACCGGAAGCAGGTGACCGATGTGCTCTGTGAGACAGCGAGGCCGCCTCCGAGCCAGGCCACTTCGTGCAGGCTGCAGGCTGTGAGCAGGAGCTGAGCGGGACACCGAGGGGCGGGCTGGCGAGCCCTGTGGTCAGCCGGCACGTCCTCAGGACAGCAAGTGTGGCCGGGGGGCACCCTGCCCTGTGTCTGAGCTTAAACCGCACCACCCCAAAAGGATTTAAATCAGAAATTCTGCCAATTTATTACCCTTCCCACCCCCCGTGCGCATAAGCACATATGTGTACACCCTGTGTCTCCCGAAGTTCAAAGCTAATGAGCATTTATGTTTTTTAAACCATTTCCCTTGAACACGTCAAAATTCAACTTGCAGCATCACGTTCTAAAACACACGAAGTGGAAACGAAACATAATCCAGACCGTTGCTCTGTTCGGTTCTGTTCTCGATGTCACGTGGTGCCCACAGGACGGGGAGGGTCGGCTCTGGATCTCTCTCCACCTCTGTCCCCTCGAGCTGCGGGACCCCGGGCAAGCCACGCGAGCCTCCAGCGTCTGTAAAACCTGGTTGCTCTGGGGACGTGGCTGCGTCGCCACACCTCGGCCTCTGTCTCGCTCCTTGTAAGGACACCTGTCACCGCACGAGGAGCCCCTCAGTCTCGTGTGACCTCAGTTTAACCAGTTACACCTGCAAAGACCCCTTTGCAAATAATTCTCACAGTCCGAGGTGCCCGGTGGACATGGTGTGGAGGGAGGACGCTGCTGAACCCTGACCACCTGCAGGTCATGCTCATCGTGTGTCCTCTGAGTCACGGTGCTGGGCTTCAGGGGGCATGTCCGGGCTTCCATCGCCGGCCTCTGCGTCCGCCCCGCGCTCTGCCTCACGCTCTGCCCTCCCCGCCCCCAGGCCTTACTGAAGATGGACTGCCAGGGCCTGGTGGTCAGACTCCTCCAGGACTTCGTGCTGCTGACCACGGCCGTCGAGGTGGCACAGCGCTGGAGGGAGCTGGCCGAGAAGCTCGCCAAGGTGTCCAAGCAGCAGATGGACGCCTACGAGTCTCCGCACCGGGACCGGAACGGGGTCGTGGACAGCGAGGTGAGCGGGGTCGGGCAGCAGCAGCTGCTTCCCGGCGTCTTCGTGAGGACGGAACGCGTGACGGGCCCGTGGGAAAGCACGTGCCCAGCGCACAGTGGGCTCGCACGGAGGGGCCCGGGGGGGAGGCCCCTCCTTCTGGGGGTCAGTACTTGGGACACCCGCTCTGATGCTGCCAAGGCCGCCCCACATGACACGGGAAGGTGCCGCGGGAAGTGGGGCGAGTCGGCGGAACGGCCCGTCCCCTGCCGACCCCGACGCCGAATCCCCCTCGTCACGCCGAGTCACACGGGGCCGGAGCCTCCGCGGTCGGCTCTGCTCCGGTGCCGGCCGGGTCCTGCACCGATCCTTTGTCTCCTCGCTCGTTTCCGGAGGTCGCGTTAAGCGTCCGGACACCCGGGAAGCAGGAAGCCCCGCGCGGTGAGGGCACCGTGAGCGCCCGAGGAAGCGGGGGCAGGGGGGCGGCAGGACGCGTGACGCGGGGGGCAGGGGCGTCGACCGCGGCTGTGTGTGCGGACGCCGCCTCCTGCACACCGAGGCCTCTCCCCGGAACGCGCCGTCCCCTCCGACGGGCTCGGGGCCCACGGGCTCCCACGTGTTTCTCTGGGTCCGCTTCACTCTTAGAAGCAGAGCATACGTGATGAGCGGAGAAGCCGGAGCAGGTAATAATAGGGTCGACTCCCTCGCTGTCCCCTAACCTTCTTCTGCTCTCTCTCCTCCCGTTCGGGGCACCTTCACCCTCCAGGCCATGTGGAAACCCGCGTATGACTTCCTGCTGACCTGGAGCCACCAGATCGGGGACAGCTACCGCGATGTCATCCAGGAGCTGCACACGGGCCTGGACAGGATGAAGAACCCCATCACCAAGCGCTGGAAACACCTCACGGGGACCCTGATCCTGGTGAACTGTCTGGACGTTCTGAGAGCAGCTGCCTTCAGCCCCGCGGACCAGGACGACTTCGTGATCTGAAGTCCCCCCCGCCTGCTGCTTTCCTGGGGCGCACGCCCTCCGGCCGCCCTGGCTGCCCGTGCGGTCTCGTGGAGCTGGACTGGAGGAAGGGCCCGCCACTCGGACAGGTCCAGAGTCGCTCCCACCGGCCCGCACCCCAGGACCACCGCCCCCCGTTGTGGGGGGCCTGGAGGGAGTTTGCGCTGCAGGTCATGGCCAATCAAAGAGCTTTCTATTTGTTACGTATAAGTTCAACTTTGAAATCGCTTTTTTTACAGTAGGGGGCGGAGGGCACCTGTGAAAATGGTGATATCTAATTTTTTAATGGACCGTAAAGGTAGAAACAAACAAACAAACAAAAAAACAACAGGGGCTGTTGAGGCTTTTATGTTCTATGAAGATCTTTTTAAATTATGCTACGATGTACATATGTATTTAAGAGTCGCCGGGGGCACCCCTTCTTCCCAGACTCTCTGCGTTCCGGCGCCTGGCACGGGAGGGTGCTCGTTCGCGGGCTGGGCCGTTGCACTCTGTACCTGTGAAGAGTGAACCTCGGTGTTTCAGTGCGTACAGCTCAGGCCCGTCCTCTCTGAGAACGTGGGGGGCCCTGCTCTCCCCGCCAGTGTTTAGCATGGTCCCTGCCTTTGCCGCCCCGTGCGGTAAACGACCCGCCACAGCCCACGTGGACCTTTCTGTGGACAAAGTGAAGGCCGACCTGAGTCCCTGCCGCCCTGGACGTGACGTGCTGGGTGATGGCGACCTTTGCGGCCCGGCCCGGGTGCCGTTGGTCAGGCGAGGGGCTCCTGCGGGGCTCGGCCATCGCCGGCACGTTCTCCCTGGGGCCGGGGACTGCTCCCTGCGGCGTTCCCCTCCTGTGGGCACGAAGGAACTTCGCCACGAGGGACGCGCTGTGCTGTGTGCAAAGGTGCCTGCTGCCGTTTGCCAAACTTCACTCGGTCTAAAATTTAACCCCTCTCCCTTCGCAGTCCACCCGTGTCTCCTTGGAAATGATAAGTATGAAGAGACCATTTTCATTGATAATATGAAGACTTTTCTAAGCGAGATGATCATTTTCTGAATGAATATGTTTCCCACGTGAAATCTGGGGCTTGGCCGTGTTGCTTTGATAAGCTGGCCCATTGTAGATCGACTCGCCGTGTTGAATCCCACGATTGCATTGTAGTTGCGACATCTTACAAGGGAGTGAGGGGCAGGTCTGAGGCCAGTCCACAGAGCTGGTCCCCCGGAGGGTGCCAGGACACACGCTGTGTGAAGTGGTGTTGGGCCGCTTGGGGTTCCGAGTGTCATTCTCTAAATGTGCTTTCTTGGAACTCATTTATTACTTAACTATAATCCATGTATCACCCCTTATTGAGCTGAAACATTCTTATGTATCTGTCGACTCAGTAACTGAAGATAAACTGGCTAGAACAAAACCACGTGAAAAAAAAAACCACGATATGTTTTATGCTGCAAGAACCAGGACACACAATCCCCCAGTCGTCACAGGAAATACCCTCCGATTGTGCTTCTCGACTCTCCGCTTCATCCTTCTCAGAAGTCATCTCCCACCTTTTCCCCAAAGAAGAAGCAAAACCAGTTGCACCTTAAACCATGGATATTGTTCCTCAGGGGCTTAAAATAGTTTCCTATGCAACACGTCTTGTAGCACAAATTAAATTCTACAAACGTTACAGTAAATTTTATTTGGCTATTTTAACCTATTAAGTGTGTGCGTATTTTTTTCCATCCCCAACCAAACTTTAACTAAAACAGTAAAACCTAGTGTAAGTGTCTGTGCATAGGACGGTGGCTCCTTCCGCTAAGTCGCCCCTAAGTGACAGTGTGACAGTCGGGTTAGCGGTCAACTTAATCGCGCTTGGAACATAGGGTCTCATTCTCCACTGACCAGCGGGAATCGGTGCTGCCCAGAGCACCCAAAGGCTTCGAGTGGATGGCTTGCCTTTCTCTTGGCCCTGTGCCCCTGGGACCGCCAGTGTTAATCCCACAATACACAGTCTAGGACTGAGCCTCGTCCCTTAGGGGCTAGCTGCAGCACGCAGGACTCCTGCGGGCCCGCCCTGCCCTGCCCTCCCCGTGCTGTTGGGCCTGGGCGGGGGGCGGACTGGGTGGGGTTGCTGATGGTGACCAGCCCAGCCTGGAGGTGGTAGGAGGCGTGGGCTCCAGGAAGCCACTTTAACCCAAGTTCTGAAGGCTCAGTATCAGCCAGCTAGCCCAAGGCCAGGCCAGACCTGGGGGGCAGGGCACGTGCAGCGTTGAGAGGGTATGGGGGCACGTCGAATGAGCAGCGGTGGCCTCTGAGGGCTGCAGCACGGCCCACGTTCATTCCAACCCCGCCAGCTAAGTCTCCACACCCCTTTTGCAACTGAGGAAAGAAAGGGTTAATGTGATCCTATAACATAGCTGATGACAGGTGGGAGCTCGCACCCAGGGCCACCATGACAGTGCCACAAACTGGGTGGCTAGGAACAGCAGACATTCATTCTCCCAGTCATGGAGGCTGGAAGGCCAAAGTCAAGGTGCCACATGACCACCAGGCATGGACGGGGACCACCTGAATTGAGCTCTAAAGACCCTGTTCCCAATGAGTTCGCATCCATGGCAAGGGGCTGGGACTTGGTGTGTGTGTCTGAGGGACACCGTTCAACCCAGGACACTGCCTCCAGTGCCACAGCCTC
Source organism: Pteropus vampyrus (assembly GCF_000151845.1). Lineage (NCBI taxonomy): Eukaryota > Metazoa > Chordata > Mammalia > Chiroptera > Pteropodidae > Pteropus > Pteropus vampyrus. The sequence goes on along the minus strand of NW_011888985.1, from coordinate 606,648 downwards.
CGCAGGTGGCTTGCGTGGGAAGATGGGGAAGGAGCCCGTGAGCTCCGCCTCCATGCCCTCTGCCCAGTGTAATGCAGAAGGCAGAGGCCGGAGGGAGCTTGTCACCCCGGCGGGACCTCTGTGCTCCCCAGACCCACCGTCTCCCTGAGCAGACGCTGTGGTGTCCCCCCCGCAACCCCCCACACTGGCTTCAGTCACCCACAGTCAACCACAGTCGGAAAATATTAAATGGAAAATTCTAGAAATAAATACTCCGTGGGTTTTAAATCGCACACTGTTCTGGGTCTCGTGATGAAGCCTCACACCAGCCCGCTCCGACCGCCCAGGACGGAAATCACCCGTCAAACTGTGACTAGAGTTGGTCCTCAGGCCACCAGGGCTGTGAGGGTTATTTGTCACGGCAGCAGGCCCTCACTTAATCAAAGCCGGAGGGGTGAAGGCTCTGCTTTTAGAAGGGGAACAACCTTATCTCACCTGAACTATGTCAGGTAAAGGTGAGAAGGACTTGGTCAAATTTCTTCTTGGCCTATGCAGGTCCAGAATTGGTCAGTAGCAGTCTGAGTATGAACATCTTTTATATTCTTACTGAATAATCTCTAGGCCAGTCCGAGACGCTCAGTTAAGATCTCCAGTCCTTTATCCAAGTTGATTTGTCATGGATAATGATAATAATTTGCATATAAAGTTATGGTATTGGTAGGTGTTTTTGTGGACCAAATATTCAGGAAAAAGTTTAGTAGAAAAAAAACTGTGCTTCGATTTCCTAAGCAAAGGGAAATGTCCATAATGAATTCCCACCTCGGTCTTCATGCAGTCACGTCAGATGGGGCGTTCGAGAAATAATTTATTTGCTTTGTGATCACCCAGTCCCGACCCCCTCCGAGTAGTCTTCTGTCACCTGGCTGCAGCGGCCATGCCCAGGCTTGGTCCTGGGGCCCTCCCCACCAGCGGTCACCAGATCCCAGCCACCTGCAGGTCATTCCCACGACCACGCCCAGACGACTTTTAGCTTCTCTCTCTGCTCTCGCTCCCTCTTTTGGTTAAACTACTCACACTGCCCCCCTGGGATGCCTGCCCACTGTGTCTGCTCCCCCATCGCATCCCTGGGGCACAAGAGTGAGACCCAAAGACCCTCCTGCTCCCTCCTGTGTGGTCGGCTCTGGGCTGAGCGCCCCCACACTCCGACAACGGCGGAAGTCCCTTGACCGCCGTCCCTTCTCGACCTCCCTGCCTTTTTCTGAGCTGTCCCCAGGGGTCTAGCAACCTCGTGTCCCGCCAGCTGGCACACCGAGCTCCTGGAGGACAGCGATCACGTCTAAGCTCATCCCAAGTCCCCAGAGCCCGCTGGCGTGAGCGTGGCTGCAGGAATCAGCCACCTGTCTGCGGTAGAAGTGCGTGTCACAGTGTGAACAGTGTCGACTGTCGGGGCAGCTAGAATGGGCTCCGTGCTGTGTTCACAGCCACTGTACAAAATGCGTGAAAACTCGTCCTATGGCGACGTGGGCGAACCCAGCTTCAGTTTTAAGGGGCTTCAAAGAGGAACACTGGGCTGATGGAATCAGCATCACGTGTGCCCGAAGCCACTACGTTTCCCGGTGATTCGTTTCCTGGCACAAGGGGAACATTGTCACTTTGGTCCGTGATTTATGCTGCAATAAAATTTAGTTTTACATAAAATAGACTGGAATGGCTTCATCTCAAACGGTCAGAAGTAACCTAGTTTGGGGGGCGAAGGGAGTGCCACCAAGTGCCCAGCTTACTCCACACCTGTGGTCTACGACAGGTGTGTCCTGTTTAACCTTTGTGATGACCTTGGTTTCAGAGATGGGGAAACGGAGGCTCAGGAAGGGCACGAGGCACAGAGGCCAGTCCCGAGTTCTGCCCATCCCTGAGTGTGCCCTCGAGCCACTTCAGAAACAGCATTTGAACCACCGCGGGAGCCGCAGAAGCCCCCGCCGGAGCAGGGCGGTCCCGCAGATGGCGGCTCTGGGCCCCACTGCAGTGGGCTGTCGGCCCTCGCAGGCATGTGCAGGACAGGCGTTCCTGGGCTGGGCTCGTTTCCCTAAAATTCTCTAAGTATTTAAAACATGCACACTTAACCAAAGTTTTCCCTTTAACAAAAAAAGGAAATTCGGCATGATTGAGGTAGGATCGACATATAAACAAAGGTTTCCTTCTTTAAGACCCATCCAAAGGGCTCAGTCCGGATCTGTTACACACGATGAACGTGCTTGGCCCCAGCGGACTGCCGCGGACCGCAGAAAAATGGTTAAGATGGTGAACATTGTTACCTATGTTTTTTTTTAATGGGAGAAAAAAGTCCATAGTCCAGTCCCCTGCACGCCAGCGTCCGATTATGCCGAGTAGGGAGTAGAGTCGGGTGGAGTAAGATTCAGGGTCTTCACGAACCCCTTTTGCCATGAACGCCTTTTGCAGCTCCAAGAAGCTTGTAGGTTCCTCAGAGGGACATAAAAGCATGAAATAAACCCGCGGCCACAGATGAAAGCAGTTACGTTTACATACAGTCACCAAAAGATGTTTTAAATCGTGGCATGGTAATATATGTACTTTTCTATGCATTAAGTAACACGTCCTCGTAGGGGACGTCACCCCGACCATACACGCGACGTGGTGAGGAGCCTCGTGATGCCTGCGAAATGTTAATGGACATAAACATACCTGAGAATTAGAAATTAGTGTCAAAGTCACAGGGCTTTGCAGTAGTGCAGAGGTTCCTTGCCTACATGCATGCTTGAAGGAAATGCTATGGTCAGTTAGAGGTTA
>NW_011888985.1:601427-603114 GCF_000151845.1 Pteropus vampyrus | reverse complement strand
GCCCCAGCGGACTGCCGCGGACCGCAGAAAAATGGTTAAGATGGTGAACATTGTTACCTATGTTTTTTTTTAATGGGAGAAAAAAGTCCATAGTCAGTCCCCTGCACGCCAGCGTCCGATTATGCCGAGTAGGGAGTAGAGTCGGGTGGAGTAAGATTCAGGGGTCTTCACGAACCCCTTTTGCCATGAACGCCTTTTGCAGCTCCAAGAAGCGTGTAGGTTCCTCAGAGGGACATAAAAGCATGAAATAAACCCGCGGCCACAGATGAAAGCAGTTACATTTACATACAGTCACCAAAAGACGTTTTAAATCGTGGCATGGTAATATATGTACTTTTCTATGCATTAAGTAACACATCCTCGTAGGGGACGTCACCCCGACCATACACGCGACGTGGTGAGGAGCCTCGTGATGCCTGCGAAATGTTAATGGACATAAACATACCTGAGAATTAGAAATTGGTGTCAAAGTCACAGGGCTTTGCAGTAGTGCAGAGGTTCCTTGCCTACATGCATGCTTGAAGAAAATGCTACGGTCAGTTAGAGGTTAATAAAAATAATGACATGATTTCTTTCCCTTATTAAAAAAAAAAAAGAGCTCATCCTGAGGAAACCGAATCCCCCAGATGTGCGACACCCCTTGACGTGAATGGCTTCTATTATTTTCCGTATCAGGTTGGCAAGACTGGAATTTGTCAAACTTCGCTGCTCTAATATTCTAACGGGAAGGAAACTTGAAAAAATTCAAGTTTATGTCTTTTTAGGTATCATTTTTTGATTTTCTTAATTTCTCATTTCAATGGCTTTATTTTCTAAAAAACATCTGTATACTCGTGTCACCTATGTGCTGCAACTTACAATGTAATTTCCCCTTTTGGGGGGCAGCAAAAGAACCACCAGGCCTGAGGGTGCAGCCCGCCCGGGGGAGAGGCAGGCAGCAGGCGGAAGGGCCGGTGGCCGGCGTGTGCCTGCAAGCCGGTCGTGGGCACGCGGAGGGCCGAGGGAAACCAGACCCATCGAGGGTGAGAGAGCCCACCCCTGACTCCGAAGGAGCTCATATTCCAGTAAGGGATCCAGACCCAGGGGAATAGATACCAGCCACCTCGGCCTCGCCGGCCCCCACGCCAGTCCCCAAAGCCGCCCACACCCTCTGAGCAAATCCGCCGTCCAGGACCTCAGTCTGGCATTCGAGGCTGCTCACCCCCGCCCGTCCTCCCACGCCTCTCCTCGTCCCGGCCCTTCCCCAGCTTCCCCGAACGACCCACGAGTCCCCAGACTCCGTCTCGTCAGGAGGCCTCCCCAGGCTGCCTGCCCTTCGCCCACCTCGTCCCCTGCAGGCCACCTCATTCTCGGTTATAGCTCTCACCTCCACCTGCCCTCACGCCGCATGCCGATCTGGTTTGCCGTCTGTTTCCCCATTAGTGTGGGTGCCATGGGGACAGGGGTGACAGCCCAGGGCCTAGGACAGTGCTGGGCACATAGAGTTGCTCAGTTGTTATCTGTCTAGTAAGCCAGATTCTCTGACGAGAATCCTCGGTCTCCTTTGAGGGAGAGGGATGTTTTGGGGATCAAAGCCGGGGAGGCGACACAGCTGGACTGGTAGCAGAATTAGTGGAGGAGAAGCCTGGAGTCCCAAAGCCACTGGCTGACCTGGGTGTCAGAGGACCCAGGATGTGGGAGGCGGAGG
>NW_011888985.1:597907-600112 GCF_000151845.1 Pteropus vampyrus | reverse complement strand
CCCCCACGCTGCTGGATTGCCCAGTTACCCTGCGACGCGTCCCTTCTTGGTAAAATCAGCCCTTGTCCATTTCCGTTTCTTGCATGTGAGTACCTTGACTTCTGACTAGTTTTATTCCTTCGAGATTCTGCTCTGAGAATCCGACTCCTCCGGGAAGTCTTTCTGGATGTGGCAGGCAGGCTATACGCCCTTCCTCCGTTCATCCTGCCGCCCTCTGCCCTTGTCGCTAACATGATCCAATCTCCCTGTCGGGGCCTGAGCATTGGCTCATGTCGCAGATTGTGAGCGGGGCAGGGAAGATGTCACAGCGCCCAGCGGACACTCAGTAAACTCCAGGTCACACTCAGTCAATTCCCGGGTGAATGACTGATCGAATGAACAATGATCTGGCGAGCACCGCAGTCCAGTTCATTCAGGGGAATGGTGACTACGAACTAGCTAGCACCTGAAGAGCTTCGTGTGTAACTGCAGTGATTTTTTTTTTAATCTAACAAACATAAGTTTTGTGGGGAGTCCATTCTGGATTTTTTTCTAGAAAGTTCTGTCTCTACTCATTTTAGTTCCCTGGTCTTCTCACCGTGATATTACATATGTTTAGCTTAGCTGAAGCTCACACTTTGGAATAACACGTGTTTGCTTTATTTTTCACACGCCCACATTCCAAATGCAAAACCTGTTCACACCCAAGGTGTGGATACTGGCACCTGGGTGAGAATAACAGACACTGCGTGAACAACAACCGTAGCCTCAGGTGAACTGTCTCGGTGTCACAGGCCTCCCTGGATAGTCACCCTACCTGGAGTGAAGCAGGACTCAGGAGGATGGGCGGGCAGATGGGATGGTTGCCTAGCAACTCCGGCAAGCGCAGGGCTGTGGTGCTTCTTGTCTAGGAGAAAAAGGATCCGGAGAATTGAGTCGCTTTAATTTTTACCCTCTATGCCTGGTCAGAATCAACGTCTGCAGAATGAAGAATATAGTAAAATCCACGCTGATGAGTCAGCTTAACGATTCGTGACATCGAAATATACAAACGCAGCTCTGTACATGCCAATGGACGTGCTACGTGGCGCATTCTCTGTGCAACTGGTAAATTCATAAGTACGACTATGTGCGAAAAATCCATTTGAATAACCAGAGTCCGGTTCTCCACGGTGTTTTGCAAAACACCTCTCTGTATTCCTAATTATCACATTTTCCGTGTGATGGATGAGTTGAGAAATTAAAGACAGAAAAGCTGATGGATGCATACTGAGGGACTCGGGGTGTTTGACCTAGTTAAAAATAATATACATGAACCTTGGAGATTTATGCATTTTTCCCAGGACCTGGGAGATAGCTATCATTTTTCAAATATTAGGTTTGTGTAGAATACATAGAGATGTACTGATGGCTGATGTCACTGTGCCAGGCACTGGATATCTCAAGCTATCAGAACAAGAATAAATTTGTTTTGCATTCAGAAATTTACACCTAAATAAAAGCAATGCCATTTAACTCTATTTTCTGTTTGTGACATGCAACGTATTCTAGAATTCTGCCTAAAATACTATGGGACACCTCTGCTGTAGGCAGGCAGCATTCTCTCCGTAAATGAAAGAGCTTCGCCTAGTTTTCCACTTCAAACAAAGTGGTTTATTAGTGTCATTATTTGGAAAATGCCTTTGAAATACAATACTTTATTTCACATTATTCCAATACTTATAATAGTCATTCTGATTGGGGTATTTTGCAAGTCAATCAGATTGCAACAGGGCCCTGGTTGAAGTATCATCATTATTTCGATTCCCATATTTTTTCTTCTACCCACAGCTCTGGGAGAAGCTGAAGTGGGTACCAGCCTAGTAACCCTGAGAAAGGGAAAGAATTCAACTATTTAGGATCATTTTTAAAACGCAGTCGCCACGACCACGAGCCTGTTCCTTTAAGTATATAGTCCACGGGCCACCGGAGTGCCACTGGGAGAAAGCATGCTAAAATGCAGATGCCAGGCCTCCCGGACCCTTGGGAGCAGACACTGTGGGGCCCAGGAATCTACACTTGACCAGGCTCAGGTGCCCTAAGGTTTGGGGACAGACAGCCTCCATTTTTAATTTTATGGTGAGATCCTCGGCAGGGAAGAGACAGGAGTGATTTTCACTTCCAGGTAGGAGGTGACAGGCGAGGACTCCATCACGTGACCACTAAACATCTCGGCAGCCACAGCTC
>NW_011888985.1:584609-597857 GCF_000151845.1 Pteropus vampyrus | reverse complement strand
ATGCATTTTTCCCAGGACCTGGGAGATAGCTATCATTTTTCAAATATTAGGTTTGTGTAGAATACATAGAGATGTACTGATGGCTGATGTCACTGTGCCAGGCACTGGATATCTCAAGCTATCAGAACAAGAATAAATTTGTTTTGCATTCAGAAATTTACACCTAAATAAAAGCAATGCCATTTAACTCTATTTTCTGTTTGTGACATGCAACGTATTCTAGAATTCTGCCTAAAATACTAGGGGACGCCTCTGCTGTAGGCAGGCAGCATTCTCTCCGTAAATGAAAGAGCTTCGCCTAGTTTTCCACTTCAAACAAAGTGGTTTATTAGTGTCATTATTTTGAAAATGCCTTTGAAATACAATACTTTATTTCACATTATTCCAATACTTATAATAGTCATTCTGATTGGGGTATTTTGCAAGTCAATCAGATTGCAACAGGGCCCTGGTTGAAGTATCATCATTATTTCGATTCCCATATTTTTTCTTCTACCCACAGCTCTGGGAGGAGCTGAAGTGGGTACCAGCCTAGTAACCCTGAGAAAGGGAAAGAATTCAACTATTTAGGATCATTTTTAAAACGCAGTCGCCACGACCACGAGCCTGTTCCTTTAAGTGTAGTCCACGGGCCACTGGAGTGCCACTGGGAGAAAGCATGCTAAAATGCAGATGCCAGGCCTCCCGGACCCTTGGGAGCAGACACCGTGGGGCCCAGGAATCTACACTTGACCAGGCTCAGGTGCCCTAAGGTTTGGGGACAGACAGCCTCCATTTTTAATTTTATGGTGAGATCCTCGGCAGGGAAGAGACAGGAGTGATTTTCACTTCCAGGTAGGAGGTGACAGGCGAGGACTCCATCACGTGACCACTAAACATCTCGGCAGCCACAGCTCCTCTTCGGGCTGCCACACATCGTCACCTGGTCCCACTTTCTGTCGCCTCCTGCTGAACTTTAATTAAAATCCAGGCAACTGTTTTCAGGGGATCTCCTCTGATACAAACTCCATCACTGGGCCTCGGGCCACCCCATCGAGGGGGACAAACGGGCGGGCTGGGGCTTAGCCACAGGCGCCGTCTCCCGGCCCGTTCACCTTCCCAAGGTCAGTAGTGATTTCTGTGCCCAGCTGGAGGCCGAGCCCCCCCAGGAAGGCCGGCGCTTGGGCCTTCCCAGTGCTCTGTCTCCAGGGACTGGTGTCTGGGGCTCCGCAGGAGGTACCGCGGGCAGATGCACACTCCTCTCTTTGGGTTAACGCTGGTCCTCGAGCAGGAGTGGCCCCTGCATGCCGGCACAGGCGCAGGAGTGGCCCCTGCATGCCGGCACAGGCGCGAAGGGCCTCGGAGGTACGCGCGGGGTTCGTGCAGGGCGTTGTGTGGGCATGTGTGTGTGTGTGTGTGCGCGCGCGTGTGCATGGGCGTGGTGTGTCTGCACCCGGGGTCAAGGAGCGTCCTGAGATGGGCCTCCTGGTGTTCCTTCCCTGGGACTGCACCACCACTGTGAAGGAAGCCACAGGCTCCTCGGTGTTATTCCAAGGCCGCCAAACTGAAAACGGCCAGCATATACCTAGCTCTTTCTCTGTGCCTGTCACAGTCCTCAGAACTTCAGAGATTTAACCCATTCGATCCTCGAGACAGCCGTGTGAGATAGGGTACAATTGTTAACCACAGTTTTCAGATGAGAACGTTTAAGGCACAGAGAGGTTAAGTACATTTCCTAGGGTCACACAGCCACGAAGTGTGGAGCTGAGATTCAAACCCAGGCAGCCTGGCTCCAAGGTCCTCACTGTGTACCCCATTCCTGCCATACCCAGGTGACATTTTCCTATGGCTCAAAATCCCCAGCAAGAGAAGGAAGCAGAGACTTACATCATCGAAAGTGGTAAAGAGCAAAAACAATTGTGTTTTTCACTTAGGGATGTCCCACGTGGAGATGGCGAAAAGCGAAGGAGGGTTTGCAATCCGCGTCTCGTTTTCCCTTTCCTTGGTGAAGCGGATAGGACCAGTCCGCATGCTCTCTGCGTGCATCAGATAGGACCGGTCCGCATGCTCTCTGCGTGCATCACATAGGACCGGTCCGCATGCTCTCTGCGTGCATCACATGGGACCAGTCCGCATGCTCTCTGCGTGCATCACATGGGACCAGTCCGCATGCTCTCTGCGTGCATCACATAGGACCAGTCCGCATGCTCTCTGCGTGCATCAGATAGGACCAGTCCGCATGCTCTCTGCGTGCATCACATGGGACCAGTCCGCATGCTCTCTGCGTGCTTCACATGGGACCAGTCCGCATGCTCTCTGCGTGCATCACATGGGACCAGTCCGCATGCTCTCTGCGTGCATCACATGGGACCGGTCCGCATGCTCTCTGCGTGCATCACATGGGACCGGTCCGCATGCTCTCTGCGTGCATCACATGGGACCAGTCCGCATGCTCTCTGCGTGCATCACATGGGACCAGTCCGCATGCTCTCTGCGTGCATCACATAGGACCAGTCCGCATGCTCTCTGCGTGCATCACATGGGACCAGTCCGCATGCTCTCTGCGTGCATCACATGGGACCAGTCCGCATGCTCTCTGCGTGCATCACATGGGACCAGTCCGCATGTTCTCTGCGTGCATCAGTGGCTGGCACAGAGACAGCACGCGGCCTGCGGCACCAGGAGTGATGTTTAAATTTGCCGCAACGTAAACGTCCATCGATAACGGGACCGTTAAATCTCAGGGCATTTACACGATGGAATACCATTTGATCACTGAAAGGAGCAGGCAAATCTATAATTACTGGTGTGAAAGGATTGCCAAGATATAGTAGAACAGCGAGTATAAAATCTCTCATTTTGTTGAGGAAAAAAAATAAGGCCATGCAAGGCAGTCCTACGATGACACCCAAGATACTTGGTCATGGGGTTGCTGGGACCTAGAGATCTACATTTGGGGGAAGGACTCAGTTTTTGTTGTATGTCTTTTCGATTTCTTGCTCTGTACTGGTAATATTTTCATAATTATATATATATTTTTTTCTACAGATAATAAGTTATGAAATGAGGGTAATTTGGAATTAGCTGTAAGTATCCAAGGATCGAATGAATATCTCACTTGCAAAATTATAAATCAAACAAGTACCTAATTTGCATGTCGTTAACCAGCCAAGTAGGCATATATGGGCACATAATCACAATCAATTTATATGCCTAGAACAGCATATTTTCACCAGGGCCCTGGATGGGTCTTAGGGGGTCTATGAACCCCTCAAATGGTACCCTCATTTTTTTGTTTATTATGGTCTGTGACTCTCCTGAGGAGAATATCAGGAGTTTTTAATACATTCTCATACTGATTTACGATCCTCAGAAGTTTAACAACCACCAGCCCAAAGGCTATGAAACAAGGTGGCATTCGTATAAAAGACTATACTATTCAGAGTTTTAGCGAGTATGAGAGAAGCACCCCACAGCGTAGAGCTAAACACACTGGCCATGATGACCGGCAGCCTGCCTGAGCCCAGGGCACACCTGCTCAGATGCGGCTGCGTGTCACGCATCCCACGCACGACGTAACATCCTCCAGGACAGCACCGGGCTGGACGCAGCAGAAAGCTGGCCGAGAGCCACTGCTCAAGGAAGGGGTTTGTTCTTCACGCCCCACGAGGGGTCCAGGTGGGCGAGCGTCGGGAGGTGATGCACTCGCTCAGGGCCTCAGCCTCCTTTGTCTCTGGCTCTGCCATCCTAAGGGCGTGGCTTCATCCCGCAGTCAGGATGGCTGCCACACACATCGCCGGGCACGGGGCCCGTCATCCAGGCAGCGAGGAAGGGCGAGGGCCAGGGCATGGGCGTAGGGTCTGCCCGCCGAGTCTGTTTCTTAGTCACAGAGAAACAACTTCCCTGGCAACTGCACTCAGTAGCGTTCCATCCCATTTCGTTAGCCACAACATTGTCACACAGTCGCCGCCAGGCTATAGGGGGTTCTGCGGGTGGGGAGCACTGTGCTCCCTAGCTGGTTGCAGTATAACCGTGAACCAACCAGAGGCCCCGTTAGGATAGAGGAACAGGGGCCAGCGGCGGTCACGCGGGCCCCAGGTGTGCGTGGGCTTGTGTGTACGTGGACCTATTTTTAGGCCGTGAGCTGGCAAGCATGGATCAGCTGATCAATTGAGCCTACAAACTGCCCCAATGCCCTCATTGTGCAAATGCAGCCAGGGGGTCATAGCTTACAACCCTGCATTCATTCGTCCCATTGGAATGAAAATGAACGCAATTAGGTGACGTTTAACTCTACACACGTGTCGCCAATAAGAGAGCGTAGCACAGCTGGGCGTCACGGAGGGCTGCGACGAAAGCAGATGCTTTATTTTTTTCTTTTTCGGTTTTAGTGAGATGTAATTGACATGCGGCACCGGATAAATTTAAGGTTTAGGAGTTCAATGAGTCGAATGCAGAATGCATTTTAATAAAACCGACATACAAGAAAAGATTCAATGAGATCATCAGCAGGGCTCGAGTCCCTGGGAGGCACGGGCCAAGTTCCAGTCCCCAGCAGACTCACGCACCTCCGTCGTCACCAGTGAATTCCAGGAGCCTCGTCCAAGAAAACGAGGGGAACTTGTCCCTGAGCTCTTTTTCTAGATGCCACCAGATATGAAAACAGCACGGGTATGTTTTTCCCAACCGAGGTCCCGAAGCCTGGGGTTGGAGCAGGGGCGAGCCAGGTCACCAGGGAAAACGTCTGATGGAAGAAACTGGACCCGAGAGTGACAAGACGCAGAGGGTTGAACCAAATGACAAAACAGGTTTTTGCACGCGTGACTCCTCATAGAAGCCACGGGTTCTCATTTACATAGGCTTTGGGTCTGACGAAGTAATGCTGGCGTATCGTTACTGACATGTTGTCCCAAACTCTGAAAGAAAGCATGCTCCACGTGGGATGCTGGCCAGCTTCCTGGGTCATGTCACCCACCGTACACCGTACACTGCCCTCAGCTCAAACGGCACCCACCAAACTGCCAGAGAACTTCTTGGTTGAGCTGCTTTTCCTCTGCAAAATGTTTGGGGGACGTTTTGCTAAGAAATTTTTGCAACGTGGCATTTCTCCAAAGGCCAAGAACTCGCTAGCTGACAGCGATGTTTTGCCAGAAACTAAGTCTGAATATAAACTTAAAAGCATTCCCTCCCTTGGAAATGTTCCATCTTCTTTATATTAACTCTGACTTCCAATTTGAAAACTTTGTCATTTAAAGAGGTGCTGCTAGAAAATCTAGTCTTCAAAATTTCTTTCCTGTTTCTTACAAAATAAAAATTGTCTTAAACATGGTAGGTGTGTCTGAGAATTTTTAATACGTGAGGAAAAAGTTATCAAGTATGTCTTTGCAGAAGACAGATGAAGAAAAAGAGGAAGATTTTCTTCATTTTCAGAAGGGAAACTTAAATATCTGGATCTGTACTCAGTCTTTTAGAGATATTACTAGAGAGTGATATAGGATCGTAGCTTCGTTTTCGTGGTTACATATGATGGTATTTTAAAACTCATGTAAAATACCTTTGATTTATTTTCTACACACCCGAAGGAATAACTGTAAAGTGACTCAAAAGCTGTAATGTTGGGGAATGTCAGTCTTTGCTTTAGTTTCTGAGTATAAATTGAAATCCACGTGTCTTCAACACAAATATTCTTGGTTTATCGCAGCTCTAACATGTTTTAACAAGTAGATTTCATGTAGTCTGGGTCCTTAGACAATTTTGAAGCCTTCTACGACAGCTTGCGAATCTGTAAGCCATCCCTGTGGGAGCTGCATAAAAAGTTAAAGAGATCTCTAGTAAAAAATGTCGAGAGCTGTAAGAGCTCTGGTTGAGGTCAGCCCGCAAACATTTACCGGGTGTCTGGCACGGCCCCTCCCTGGATCAGAATTCCCTTATCTGGATATGCTCGGGAGGAGCAGAACACCTCCGTGTCAGCCTGGATGAGCGGAGAGCTCCTCTGAACGAGGGGAAGGGAGGGGGACACTGAGACCTGAAAAATCACACCTGGGGGCTGCTCTCCGTTCTCTGACCCATCCTGGACACAAGTGGGGGCCCCGTCTCTGGAGGTAGCTCCCTCCGTCACACCCCTTCCTGGCCCTCCCCCCGGCGACTTCTTTTCCAGCACTTTCTAGGGGTCCCCTTGAGCAGGTTGCTCTGTTAAACACTCCTGGATCCAAGACACTTTCCTCCAGAGAGTTTCTCTCACTTTTTAGTTACACCTGCTTTGATGCGATTGTTTCCTTGGTGTCTGCCTCCCCCACGAGACTGGGCTGGTGCCTTGTGTGGCTCTGCTCATCCCTGCACCCTGGTGGCCACGGTGGCCATCGTGGGGCCGGCACAGTAAACGTGTGTGGCAGGAAGGGAAGCCGGGAGGGGAGGAAGGGGAGGGGATGGCAACGGGGGAGAGGACAGGAGGGTCACACCACCGAGTCCCCCGAATTCTCACACGAACCATCTGGTCCGACAACCCCGCAGAGCCCGGAGCTGGAGCCGAGCAAGCACAGCTCTCATTTCGCTGGGCGCTCTGATCACGTCCGAAACGCACAGTCTTAAAGCGAGAATTTCCTTTACCTGGAGAAGTCGGCCGACCTCCTTCCTACTCACGCACCATTCCTGATGCCGCTTTCCAGCAGCGTCCTCCACGGTGCTCAGAGTCGCTTAAAGGAACAAAACCGCCACCACATTTTATAAACCATTTCATACCCAGCGTGAATGTCTGGTAGAGGCTTCTGAAAATCGCCTGCAGGCGTCTGCTGCTCATATCATTACCTGTGGTTTTATAGCTCAGCTTTGTCAAAATGAAGGTCCGCGGCAGACAGCCGGAGCTGGGTGGGGGGAGTGGTGGGGGTTGGGGGGCAATTCCTTCTCTGTCTTCTGGGGACGCTTGCGGGTGGCCCTTACCCACCCTCTCGCCGCCTTTGCTCTGCAAGGAACAGTTTTCTCCTGCGGCCTTTTCTTCCAGAGCCGCACAGGAGGTTAAGTTACCCCCAGAGTTTAGTGCAGAGAGCCGGAACATGTCTAACCTCTGCGAAGTCAGCCTGAGCCCCACGTGAAGGAAAATCTTTGATCCTTTGTGTTCCAGATGGGGACAGGGAGGAGGCTGCCCGGAGCCCTGGGGACACAGCTCCATCCATGAGCACGTGTGGCTGCGGCGGGCCGGCCGGCCTCCTCCTGGCCTCCTGCATTCTAGGACCGCCCCCCCGAGGGTCAGACTTGACCTCAGCCAGGCCAGCCGCGCCCCGCACCCCCACACACAGGGGGCTCCGCTGTGCGCTGGATCCAAGGCCCGAGAGCAAGCACGGGGGCCAGTTCTCTAAAGAGGAACCGTGCGGGTGGTTCGGGCGGTTCGGGCAGTTCGGGCGGCTCGTCGGCAGCCTCTGTCTGAATGGGTGCGCTGCTCTCTAACGGGCTCATTTGTGTCACACTCTCGGTAAAAGTGGTCTTGGACCAGCACCTACCCACTCGAGTGCTGTTACTGGAGTTCACGGCTCTCTGCGCGTGCCTCGCCGGTCGCTGTGTTGCTAAGGCGCCGCGTCCAGGTACCGCTCCATGTGGGCACAGACCGTGTCCGGCGTCAGCGGGCGTCTGGGGGGGCGCGCGTACTCCCGTTTCTTTTCCAGTTAGCCTGTTCATCATTCATTCTAGGGGTTGAATTTACTTTCAGAGTCTTTCAGGCCCATAGGACTGATTTATTATTGTTTTTGTTCTTTCTGTTTTTTCCTTTTTTTTTAAATCTCCTGCAAAAATAACAAATGAAGGAATAACAGAGTGAGTCACGGTCATTTCTTCCCTTAGATGTCCCTTCTACTGGCCATAATACACTGATCACATTTTTTGTCTAAACTTCATTTCCACCTTGGTTCATTTTAGTAGAAGAAGCTTCTAGACTGGTTAAATAATTTTGTGAAACGTCAGTGGCAAAGTTGGACTCTTGCTTCTAGCCGTGAGGCGTAACCAGGACTGACTTTGCTTGCCTACCATAAACAATTAGAACGCTGGACAAAGTGTAGGAAACCCCAGTTTCCAGACACGGGACCAAAGACAGAGAAGGAAGACAGACGAGGTGAACTCAGATTTCACCACCTGGAGGGACCACCTGGCCCAGGCTGCTACCTGGAGGCGGTTTCTGACCACAGCACAGGGAGAGAGAACCCAAGCAGATCCCGCGGGTCTCACTGAGTCGAGGGTCGGGGGTCGGAGGTCAGGGAAGCCGAGGAGGCCAGAATCTGCGGAGCAGAGTCCCAGGTGGAAGGAGACTCGCAGAAGGACTGCCTTTTGAGAGCTCTTCGCCAGTGTCCGTGAGTCTGTGGGTGAAAACCGTACCGTGTGCGCATAGGACCGATATGCCAAGGTTAGGGAAAGAACAGCGACTGGAATTCGTAAGCGTAACAATTTCCAGAGCTTGCACAGTTCCAATCAGCCAAGTGGCGAGACCTCATCGAATAAACAGGACAGTCAGAAAAAGGCTCAGAAAGGTTATGCTTTAGTTACAGACAAAACCAGTCTAAGAATAAAGGCTACGCCAAACCTGTCATGAAAAAATTTAAAGCAAGACTCAAAAAGATCCATCTGATTCAAAAATAATGTAGCTGCCTGCCAAAAACAAAAACAAAAAACAACAACAACAACAACAAAAAGAACCCACAATACTATTGAAAGGACAGCAATAAAATCTGGACTCTCCATGATGTAATATTCACAATGTCCAATATCCAATCGAAAATTACTAGACACGCGAGGCTGTGAGAAAATGTGACACGGAGCCAGGATAGAAGTCATTCTCAGAGACAGACCAGAAAAGAAAGAGATGATGGGGAGATGATGCGCTTGGCCAAGAAGGGCTTTATTTCCTTTGAGAAGTCTCATATACTCAAGAATTTTCAGGAAAATAAGAAGTTAATGAAGAGAGACATTGAAAAGAGAACCAAAGGAAACCGTTAAGCTGGATAATACAATATCTCACATTGAAAATTCTCCACACCTTTGCCAATCCATGGGAACTACTGTTTTATCTTTTAATATGAAAAAATAAATTTCAACAAACACGAAAGTATAGCAGAGTATAATGAACTCCCAGCACCCACCCCCACTTCGAAATTACCCACATCTGTCCTGGCAAAACTTTTTTCCTAGGGCAGTTAAAACAAATCCCAGATATCACATTGTTTTACTCATAAATACTCAAGTGTTTATCTAACAAATAAGCGATCAAAGCTTAAACACACACATATGATACCACTGCCACGCTCGAGAGAGTAGCAAGAATTTCTTCATATTCCCTAATAACCAGTCTCTCTTCAGTTTCTCCTGATTGTCTCAGGAAATGGGAATCGGCCTTATGGCCCATTTGCTCCACCGACTGCTTTCAGCTGATATGACCCTTAATTCTCTCATAATATTAACAGTTTCCCCTCCCCCGGTTTTTCCGAGAATTGGTTGGAAGCAGCCCGGTGATCTTCCAGGTCATTTGCCCCACAGAATGTCACCTCTGGGTTTGGCTGGCTGAGTCATCGGGGCATCATTTAAATTTCCTCTAAACCTCACATTTCCTGTGAATGGGTAGTTAGATCCAGAGGCTCGACTGGCTCAGGTTCAACATATAGACAATAATACGTCACGGGTGATGCCGTAAACGTCCCATGGTGTAGCTTCAGGGGGCACCTGATGGCTGGCTGTCCCGCCTCTGGTGACATTAAGATCAATGAGAAGGATCAGCTACTGTCATCCATCTGTTATAAAGCTCCCCATCAATTTCTCACCTAATGGTGTTACCTTGCCCTCGGAATTGTGATGTAAAAACATCTTTGCCAGGATGCGGCTCCATAGTGGAGCGGTGAGCACATCTGCTTTACACGCAGAAGGTCCTGGGTTTGCGCCCTAGTGGAGCCACCACGGTCCATGGTCTATGACCATGTCACCCCGAACAAGCCCGATATCTGATCTCGGAAGCTGAGCAGGGTTGGGCCTGGTTAGTACTTAGATGGGAGACCACCTAGGAAGACCAGATGCTGTAGGCATAAATAATAATAAATTAAATATATATATATATCTTTGCCAACTCAATAGCTGAGAAATGAGACCGATCCATTTTAGTTGGTCAGAGTTAGTTCACTGCCTGTTTCTCGAGTCGGGGGATCTCCCCGCTTCCTCGCTGGGTCTCCATCATCTCTGGTCCACTCCTTGTTGTGCCCAGCTCACCAGGCTCTGTGGACGGCTTGATGCAGAAACCATTCCAGGCCCCAGGCAGGTAGGAGACTCCAGGCCCCAATTCTTGCTCCCTGCTGGGACCTCCTCTGTGCCATGTCTTTGAAGCCACCAGTCCTGCGAAGAAAGCAGCTGAGGTCACCAGGAAACCTCCACGGATAGGTTGCGAAGCCACCAATTCCACGTTCTGTCCCTACCATGGTCACTACTGCAGGGCGGGAGGCGGTTAGTGACGGTGTAAGTCAGCTCATCCCGAGTTACTTTGTAATTTCCAGATCCTCTTTCGAAGACACAGGGGTCTGTGTGGGCCGGGCCACAGAGCAGTTTGTGGGACAGACACTGTCCTGAGCCCCAGAGGCCCCTCTCCACCCAAGTTGGGTCATGGCCTTTGGGCCACTCTGTGCCCTTCCCCTCTCCTTCCTGTTTCTCAGGAAGATCCATCCAGAGGCTCTCAGCAAACGTCTCCTTGGTGGTGTCAGCCCCAAGGCTGCAGAGACAGGGCCGATCCGCCTGAACCCTACGATGAACTTGGGTGAGTCTGGCCCACAGGAACCCCCACCCTGTTTGCACAGCGGCGTAAAGCCACCACCAACACAATGACCTTCCGAAAGATGTTTTTTGAAGGAAAGCAATGTAAAAGATTTTTATAGTAATGTAGATATCTTTGTGAAAAATGTTGAAAATCTCCCCAGGAATTCTGCAGGAAATAAAGACCTTAGAGACGTGGTTTAACTGCTGCCCTGCCAGCTCTCCCCGGGGACCGCGTGAGACGCCTCCCAGAAGGTGGGTCCGTGGAGTGGCAATTCCCATCAAGAACACATTTGGGAGTTTGCTGTATTTTTTTTTTTTTGACAACTTTTTGTCACCAATTGACTAGGGAATTCCAAAGTAAAGTCCCTGTTGGAATGATGAGGGGCACAAGGGTGGACCAAGCTAGTGCCATGAGCACAGTAGCGGTGACATTTAAACACTCATGGAGTGCAGGGGTGGGTAATGGTGAGAGCTACTGGCTGCTATGGCAGAATTTCGCCCCCAGAGCTGGCCTTAGATCCCAGACACTTTTCTCAAAATGTTCTCCAAGGGGAAAATATTCATGTTTTAAAAACAGCGAAGCAAAGACCTCAGGCTTCTCTTACTAACCATTTGCACGATGCCCTCATTTCATCTTGGACGTGGCCTCGTGGAGGCTGCTGCCCGCCTTCCCTGCACCGGGGCTTCCCCCGGGACGCCCCGATGGCCGAGCTGCCCTTCCTTTCAGACTCCGGTTCCCTCCCCGGCGCCCAGCCAGGCCTCCCCCCCAGATGTGCAGTCTGTGCATCTCCCCGGAAGCTGGAAGGATCAGGTGCCCACGGAGAAAGCGCTGCTGAGTGATGTCTGAGGCCAGGACAAAGCAGACCACGTAGCTTCTGCCACGTTCTCAGGAACATCGCCCTTGAAGTCCTGATGGCCACGTAAGGAGTCCGACTACTCTGCGGCCACCGTGCTCTGAGAAGCCGGGACACATCGGAGGCCACACGGAAAGGCTCTGGTCAGCAGTGCCAGCCTTGGAGTCACCCTAGCCCAGGCAGCAGACATGTGCGTGACGAAGCCTCCAGCAGAGGCTCTTTCACGGGCTGCCTGAATTCCTGACCCGCACGATCCGTGAGCAGAGGGAAGTGGCCGTCGGTCTACGCCTCAGTGTTTCGGGGAGTTTTGTTCTGTAATAAGCAGTAACCAGAGCACCGCCTGGCGGCTCCGGCCCCCGGTCCCCACGCAGGCGCGGAGACTCGTACCTTCTCCTTTCTGTCCTCACTCTCTTTTCCCTGGCGTCTATTATGCCTGGAGAAATCCCGGAGTCTTCCAGGCCCTTCTAGAGAATCCAAAGGAGCATCTTTCCATTATTTATTAAGAGTAAATAGTCGATCCTTACCGACCTAACGAATCTGCCAGAGAGACTCACAGAGAGGAGGGTGGGAGGTCCACGTTCAGCTTCGTTCTGCCCGAGTTTTCGATGACCTGCGATGCCATAGAAGTTAAAGGCAAGCGATTCTGAACACGAGGGACGCGATGCCATCGGGACCCTCGCGGGGGAGTTGAGTGCATCCTCCCTGAGTCGCGCAGCCAGGAAGCGGGCAGGGGGATGGCCACGTGCACGCGATGGAGTCTACGCCGCTTAGAGGGAGCGCGAGGGCCGGGGAAGCGGGAAAGGCTGCGGCGTGCGCGCCATGACGGCGGCCCTGGATCAGCTGAGTCAAGAGGAGAGAAGCCCAGGAGACAGGGCTCGGTACCACCAAAAACGCGTCCGAGAACCTTCGTTGCAAAGTCCTGGAAACAGCCCCACGCCAGGCAAAGGAAGAGCGGACAAATGACCTCGTCATTGTTACACAGCAAAGTAATGAAACTGTACAGAAAGGACAGAAGGGAACGACGGGCCGGGGGTCAAGGTGAAGGTTCGCCTCCGGCGGGAGGGGCAGGAGGATTGAAGGGAAGAAGGCCGCGTGGCTGCAGGCCAGGCCAGGCCAGGCCGGCGGCCAAGCGCGAGCTCTGCTTCGCGTAGTGAGTTCTCGCGTGCTCAAAAATAAGCAAAAAAATAAATAAGCGACTGCGGGTCACCCCTGGATCAGCTGAGACTGTGTGTCAGGGAGCGAGGGTTGTGGTTTATCCAGGTCTGTGGCTGCGAGCCCCAACAGAGCAAAGAACATGAACGCCGGGGCGGGGGGCACGGTGGGGACGGCAGGTGGGGACGGTGGGGACGGCAGGTGGGGACAGCAGATGGGGACACTGAGGATGGCAGGTGGGTCGGCAGGTGGGTCGGCCCTCCCAGGAGGCTGGGCCGTGAAGGGGAGGGGAGACAGGGCGGTGGCAGGGAGGGTCGCCAGGCGGTTTTGCGTGCATTCCGTTTTTGTTTGTTTGCTAATGGGGATAGTCCAGTAGCGGAAAATTGGTGACGCAGGAGAGAACATTCGGGACTGACATCCTGGGGGTCGGGGCACGTGCCCTAGTGCCAGATGAGTTCCCTGGTTCGGAGCAAATTCTCCTCCTTCCTAGTGC
>NW_011888985.1:580887-584559 GCF_000151845.1 Pteropus vampyrus | reverse complement strand
GCCAAGCGCGAGCTCTGCTTCGCGTAGTGAGTTCTCGCGTGCTCAAAAATAAGCAAAAAAATAAATAAGCGACTGCGGGTCACCCCTGGATCAGCCGAGACTGTGTGTCAGGGAGCGAGGAGTGTGGTTTATCCAGGTCTGTGGCCGCGAGCCCCAACAGAGCAAAGAACATGAACACCGGGGCGGGGGGGACCGTGAGGAAGGCAGGTGGGGACAGCAGATGGGGACACTGAGGATGTCAGGTGGGTCGGCAGGTGGGTCGGCAGGTGGGTCGGCACTCCCAGGAGGCTGGGCCGTGAAGGGGAGGGGAGGCAGGGCGCTGGCAGGGAGGGTCGCCAGGCGGTCTTGCGTGCATTCCCTTTTTGTTCGTTTGCTAACGGGGATAGTCCAGTAGCGGAAAATTGGTGACGCAGGAGAGAAGAACATTCGGGACTGACATCCTGGGGGTCGGGGCACGTGCCCTAGTGCCAGATGAGTTCCCTGGTTCGGAGCAAATTCTCCTCCTTCCTAGTGCATCTGCGAGGGAGCCTCACTCCCCACTGGCAAGGCGCCATCTCCCACCAGAGGAGGGCGGGCACCAGGTGTCCCCCAAGACTCCCGTCGCGAACCCGCACGGCCTGGCTTACGCACCACCTGCCTCGCGCTGGAGGCATCTTCTCATCTGGAGGGATTTGAAAAGCCACAGACCCAACTAGTGCCCTCCACGTGCCCCAGATCCCTCAGAACCCTACCCTTGTCCCCAGGCCCGTGGGAGAAGGAATATGCCCCGCTTTTCCAAGGAGACCCACGTAGCATCAGTTAAGCCACTGCCCGGCTTGTGGGCTGCACTGCCGTCTGCAGAGGGACGTCGAGGCTCCCGCAGCGGCCCAGACCCGCCTGCTGCTCCCCGTGCATGAGCCCCGAGCACCCACAGCGGGCACCCAGTCTCCCCATCGTGCTGCTCCTGGAGGGTCCACCCCCCACCGATTGTAAGGAAGCACACACGCCACGTGACAGTTCAGACGCTGCCTCCCACACAGTGTCCCCGGCCTCCCCGTCCTGCTGCCTGTGTCCCCTGAGGACTCCGTCGTGTCCAGTCCTCTGGTGAGCCCGTTGGCAGCCAGGCTCCCAAAGGCCCTCTTCCGCCCTCCCCGTCAACGGGGTCCCACCTCCCTCGGGGAGGGGGTCGGGAGCCGGGAGCCAGGCCTAACGCTGAGTCAAACTCATTCGTCTAAACGGAGCCTGAGCGACAGATACAGTTTCACTTTCCTAAAAGTCTTTGTGCTTCGTCTCAAAAGTGGACTTCTCTGTCTGTGAGGAAGCTTTCTTCACTCGGTGGCTCAAACTGATACCTCCAACTCCTTCTGGAACATTCATGGGAACACCCTCCTCAGCATGTCCCCCCTGCCCCCATGGAGCCTCCCTCCGGTGGGGACCGACTCCTCTACCCCGGGTGTCACCCCGCCCCGGCCCGGCGCCCAGCCATGGGCGCTCCTGGATGCCGGGGCCCGGCGGGTCTCCACGCCATCCTTTCGCCCCCGTCCCAGTCCCGATGGCACACTCGCTCCCCTTAGCCCCCTGCAGGCCTCCTGTGCCACCTGACCAGTCCAGGGGCAGAGGCCACAGTGGGGGCTACGTTTCCTGTGTGTTCCCGCCTCCAGGCAGCGGGCGGGAACCGACCTGCAGGACGGGGCAGGAAAGGCGCTGGCTCCTTTCTCCCCTCTCTGCCAACTTTCGCTTCCTCCTGGCGGCATTAACCACACCCTCCTCCCACCCCAGACCCTTGCCCACCGCCAGGGAGCTGGGCCGGAGCGGAAGGAGGTGCGACCTGGTTTCGATGTTTGGTTTCTGTGATCCTCTGGATAGCAGTGAGATATGGAGCAGAGGGACCCACGATACATAGGACACGTTTCCAACAGTTTACGCCTCCAGCTGTGCCGGCGGAGCTTGGGGAAGGAGGGCCGTGGCCTTGGGAGCAGACAGCACTCCCAGACCTCTCCTCCTGGGGCTCCAAGAGGAGGGCAGGCGATGTGGGTGGAGGGACAGAGACATCCGGGGGCCCTCGTACTCAGGGCTGACCCTCCCTTCAAGAATTCTCAGATACCACAAATCTCCACTGCTTCCACTCCAGAGCCAAAATAAGAGACGGTTTCCTCGGCAACCAAGGAAACATCTCCAGAGGACGGTTATACTGTTTTGGGGTGTTTTGAAATCTTATCAGTGGTTTCCAGGGAAACCCAGGCTGGCGAATGGAGCCTTGCTAGGTGACTTTAGGAGGAGGCACCGGGGAGCAGATTTGAATTCACAGTATGCAAGCATTCGGCTGTGTGTTTAGGCAGAAAAGTGTGTTTCCCTCACGTCTGACATTTTAATGTCATTGCCTGTTCAGTCTTATGTACGGTGACCCCTCGAGGAGCTCAGCATTGTTTGGATCACGATGTAAGACATCACGCAAAGTTTCAAGATGATGGAATTTGCGAATCACCTGAAAATCCAAATTTTACCCGATACGATATAGTACACCTTGGGAAAATACAGATCTGAAGTAGCAATTCGTCTGCCAAATTTCGGTCGAAATAGTCCCTAAATCAAATGGCGGCACTGTCCCCAAAGTCGCAGCGAGTTGGCTGAGTGAAGGATGACCGAAACCTTCGGTGTCTCGAGCCAGACCGTCCCTACGGTGATTGACGTGCCAGCCACCCCTCCCCTTTTCACTAGTCAAAAGAATGTCTGGCAACTCCGAGTCTCCAATGGATATTGGGTTTCAATATTGATTGATCAGTCGAACCCACTGAGATGGCAGGTGCGTATGCATTCCTTCAGTATTTTCCCTGTCTCCGCTGGCCGGTGCTCATCTGTCAGGACCCACCTCCGCATCTCAAATCTACCTTTGCCCTCATTTATCGCGGGGCTGTTTAGGAAGTGTCCCCAGCTCTCTGAATATTGCTCAGAAGAATAGCGAGGAGAAAGCGAAGGGCCACCTTCCTCTGAGCCTCATCGACCTCACGTCATTACCACATCGCTCAGAAGTGTCTTCTGCTTAGTCGAAGTTAAGATTTGCATTTTAACTTCCCGCGTAATATTCTTCATCATCGTGGTGCCATGTCTACATGTTTTATATCAAGCCGCTCTTCCGTTTGCATTGGCTTTTGTTATTGGGATCAAAGCAGAAACAGGTGACTCTAACTAACCGCGTGTCAAATTGCTATCGTAACCATCACATAGAAAAAGAATCGTTAATTCAAGTAACTTTTGAAAAGTTTATTCTGACTGAACACTCTCCGGTGGGATATATTTTAAGGACAAAAGAGTCACAAAAAAAATGCTCAATTTTCTTAATAGGTTTTTTTTCTGGTAATGATCTGTAGTAATTATAAGACTTTCCTGTGTATTCTAGGATTGGGCAAATGAGTCAATATATAAACGTTGAAAACAAGGATTGTTGCTGTGGGAGGAGATAAGCTAATAGGAGGTACAGGGCGGGGAGGGTGGACCCTCTGATATTGGGTCGGAGGTGAAGGTGCCATCAGTGTGAACTCGTGATGTTTTAAAAAACGTATTTTGAATCTCTCTCTGTTGACACCCAGCACACCGAGCACCCAGATCTTCATTTCTGAACGCCATCCTCCACCAAAGCGGAAGTGACCGCCCCCAGGGCTGGAGCATGGCAACGGCAAGGCCAACGTGGAATGC
>NW_011888985.1:575556-580372 GCF_000151845.1 Pteropus vampyrus | reverse complement strand
CCAGGCAGCGGGCGGGAACCGACCTGCAGGACGGGGCAGGAAAGGCGCTGGCTCCTTTCTCCCCTCTCTGCCAACTTTCGCTTCCTCCTGGCGGCATTAACCACACCCTCCTCCCACCCCAGACCCTTGCCCACCGCCAGGGAGCTGGGCCGGAGCGGAAGGAGGTGCGACCTGGTTTCGATGTTTGGTTTCTGTGATCCTCTGGATAGCAGTGAGATATGGAGCAGAGGGACCCACGATACATAGGACACGTTTCCAACAGTTTACGCCTCCAGCTGTGCCGGCGGAGCTTGGGGAAGGAGGGCCGTGGCCTTGGGAGCAGACAGCACTCCCAGACCTCTCCTCCTGGGGCTCCAAGAGGAGGGCAGGCGATGTGGGTGGAGGGACAGAGACATCCGGGGGCCCTCGTACTCAGGGCTGACCCTCCCTTCAAGAATTCTCAGATACCACAAATCTCCACTGCTTCCACTCCAGAGCCAAAATAAGAGACGGTTTCCTCGGCAACCAAGGAAACATCTCCAGAGGACGGTTATACTGTTTTGGGGTGTTTTGAAATCTTATCAGTGGTTTCCAGGGAAACCCAGGCTGGCGAATGGAGCCTTGCTAGGTGACTTTAGGAGGAGGCACCGGGGAGCAGATTTGAATTCACAGTATGCAAGCATTCGGCTGTGTGTTTAGGCAGAAAAGTGTGTTTCCCTCACGTCTGACATTTTAATGTCATTGCCTGTTCAGTCTTATGTACGGTGACCCCTCGAGGAGCTCAGCATTGTTTGGATCACGATGTAAGACATCACGCAAAGTTTCAAGATGATGGAATTTGCGAATCACCTGAAAATCCAAATTTTACCCGATACGATATAGTACACCTTGGGAAAATACAGATCTGAAGTAGCAATTCGTCTGCCAAATTTCGGTCGAAATAGTCCCTAAATCAAATGGCGGCACTGTCCCCAAAGTCGCAGCGAGTTGGCTGAGTGAAGGATGACCGAAACCTTCGGTGTCTCGAGCCAGACCGTCCCTACGGTGATTGACGTGCCAGCCACCCCTCCCCTTTTCACTAGTCAAAAGAATGTCTGGCAACTCCGAGTCTCCAATGGATATTGGGTTTCAATATTGATTGATCAGTCGAACCCACTGAGATGGCAGGTGCGTATGCATTCCTTCAGTATTTTCCCTGTCTCCGCTGGCCGGTGCTCATCTGTCAGGACCCACCTCCGCATCTCAAATCTACCTTTGCCCTCATTTATCGCGGGGCTGTTTAGGAAGTGTCCCCAGCTCTCTGAATATTGCTCAGAAGAATAGCGAGGAGAAAGCGAAGGGCCACCTTCCTCTGAGCCTCATCGACCTCACGTCATTACCACATCGCTCAGAAGTGTCTTCTGCTTAGTCGAAGTTAAGATTTGCATTTTAACTTCCCGCGTAATATTCTTCATCATCGTGGTGCCATGTCTACATGTTTTATATCAAGCCGCTCTTCCGTTTGCATTGGCTTTTGTTATTGGGATCAAAGCAGAAACAGGTGACTCTAACTAACCGCGTGTCAAATTGCTATCGTAACCATCACATAGAAAAAGAATCGTTAATTCAAGTAACTTTTGAAAAGTTTATTCTGACTGAACACTCTCCGGTGGGATATATTTTAAGGACAAAAGAGTCACAAAAAAAATGCTCAATTTTCTTAATAGGTTTTTTTTCTGGTAACGATCTGTAGTAATTATAAGACTTTCCTGTGTATTCTAGGATTAGGAAAATGAGTCAATATATAAACGTTGAAAACAAGGATTGTTGCTGTGGGAGGAGATAAGCTAATAGGAGGTACAGGGCGGGGAGGGCGGACCCTCTGATATTGGGTCGGAGGTGAAGGCGCCATCAGTGTGAACTCGTGATGTTTTAAAAAACGTATTTTGAATCTCTCTCTGTTGACACCCAGCACACCGAGCACCCAGATCTTCATTTCTGAACGCCATCCTCCACCAAAGCGGAAGTGACCGCCCCCAGGGCTGGAGCATGGCAACGGCAAGGCCAACGTGGAATGCCCTACAGGGTCACAAAGAGGAGGGCGCTCCCGGAGCGACGGGGCCGTTGAGAACGGCCGACTTGAAGGATTTCCCACGGTTCATGTCTGGGACGATTTGAGTATCGAAACAATGGTTATAGCGCATGGAATTTTGTAGAAAAGTATTCACGAATCCCAATGGTACTTTTCAAAAGTGGGGAGGGGACAGGTCTTCTTTATGGAGTTATGCCAGCTAATAAGTAGAACAGAAACAATAGAATTAGAAACACGACCATTTTGCAGCCACCGATGTAATCATCTGTTCAGGTGAGAATCACTTTTGAGGCTTAAACCTTTGGGTAGAAGGCTTTCGAGGAACAGGATCTCACATGGTCTCAGAAAGTCACCTCGCAGGTTATTTACTCAAGGATCATGTATATTGAAAAATGGTAACTCAACATCGCCAATAATGGGACAAACTCACATTTGTCACGTGTGTCTCCTGACGGGGCGCCCCGTTCCATACACATCGTCTGTGTGATATTCCTGCCAAAAACGTCTATTCTCACATCGATCACGAGAAAACAATTAGACGAATCCGATCCAAATTGTGGGACATTGGGGGAAAAAAAGAGCCTGGCTCGGTCGCTTCCAAAATTTTGGTCGTGAAAGACAAGGAGAGGGTGAGCCGCTTGACACAACAGAAGACGACAGAGCCATGGCAACCAAGTACAATCGCGATTCTTGATCGAATCCTGGATTTTAAAGCACGAGGAGCGTGCGGCCCAGAGACCAAAGGCCAGGTTCTAGTCTCAGCTGCAGGGCGACCTCGGGCGACCCTTTATTCAGTCCCTGGTGTCGTACGCTCTCACGTGGATACTGTTGTCAGCCCTTTGCGGCCATTGTGAGCACCAGTGAATAATAAGTTGGTGAAAAAGCATTTGAAGCTCCCTCCTCTCAGATCGCACTGCAGCCTGGCCGGGAGAGTGACTGAATAGGATGCGAGTTCTTTTGTAGTTTGAAGCCTTCCTAGAAGCCACCCCATTGAAATTTGGGGCTAGTTGCAGGCGTTCTTCCGCTGCCTGGCTCCTGGGTGATCTGACGAGGACAAGGACAGGTGTTCTCCAGGTGGCACGTTGGCACCTCCAGAGCGGGCTGGCCCTCCCGTCTCCGTCTGGACCCCGCGGGTGCGTTCTCTCAGCCCACGTGTCTTTTCCTGCCAACGGGATGCCGCCTCTAACGAGGCATCGGGACGCATCACACGTGGTCCACACACACGGCAGTAAGAAGAGAAAGTACCGCTATAAACAATCCCTCCGCAGTCTCGATTTTCCACTTGGGGAGGTCCGTGCCAGCAACAGCAGCAAGCGGGGTGCCGATCTGCACAGCACGGTCACCCAGAATGAGGAGCCAGCCTGGTAAAACCCACACACTGGACATCGCCAGCCACTGAGCAGCAAATCTGGGGACTCCCCCAGAATGAGCGGGGGGAGAGTGTGGGAACACGCCCAGTCGGGCGTCATATTGGGGGCGCAAGGCCGACGGGAATTTTTAATTAAGCAACAGAAATCTGACCGATCGTATTGGACTGTGTCGGAGCAAGATGGATGTTGAGGGGTGAGGAAACCTAGACAAACCTGAGCAGGCCCTGCTGGGGACGAGGGGAGCTTGACCAAGAGGGTCACATGGTCCAGTGACCTTGGTACACTGCCCGGAAGTGGGCGAGAGCATTGCAGTCACCCAAGCCGAGAGACACGCCCAAGACCAGCCTCGGCCCAGCCCTTTGGGCACCAAGCAGTGCCTGTCACCTCGCCGCCCTGGCGACCAGCTGACAGAAGGAGATAGCCCGAGAGCTGGGTCGTGCCGTCTCATGCCCTCGACAATCCCATCTCTCATTATCGATGGATAAGTCGGCGTCAGGTTTATACATCAGCCACTGCGAGTCTAGTTAGCATGCGTCTGTCCTACAGAGGCAGAATCACCCTCAGGGCGATAGCAAAATTGGGTTTCTGGAAACCAGAATGGGCTGCCAAGAACTCTCCCAGGCCAGGGCCCTCCAGGGGTGCCTGTGTGTGCAGCAGCTCAGCTCGCTCACCCCTGAAGTTCGGCGTCCGTGGTCCCCAAGGAGGCATTGCTCAAGAACCCCCGATCACGTTTCCAATTCTTTTTGTGAACGTCTGTGTTTTCGCTTTGCTTCCTGTGTCTGTTCTATTTTCACTGTAAGCACAAATAAAAAGTTCAACGAACGCGGATTTATTTACTAAATGGGTGAATGAATCATAGCCTTCATATTTTTGACTAAAAATGAATACGTTTCCACGAGGGCTAAGGGAGAGTGTATGTGACGTCACTTTGGAAGAAATAATACAGTCGAATTGTAAAGGACCCATTGGGATTCCATTACGATGCTGGCCACACAGACCAGCAGCAAAAAAATACTTCAGGTCTGCCAAGGGCTTTACGGCTATACGTGTTTCTCATGCATCCTCACCTGACCCTCACGCCACTGTAAGGACACAGGGCAGTTGCTGGCAGGAATTAGGGTTAGAATGTTGTTATTTGATCCAAGAAAACTTTAAAGCTACCCCACCCGTCACCTCCTTTTTGCCCCCAGCCTTCTCCTACCCCACCCACACAACGAGGAGTTCCCATGGGAGCAAAACACCAAACAGACACTAACAGGGTGGTGATCCTTTATTAAAAATTTGTACAGGGCAACGGTGGGCATCCACAGATAAAAACAAACAAACAAACAAACAAAACAAAACAAAACACCTACAACCTAAACTTCATACCTATGCGATTAACTCAAAACGGAGC
>NW_011888985.1:570563-575081 GCF_000151845.1 Pteropus vampyrus | reverse complement strand
ATTAACACCCCGCGAGACAGGAGTCCACACACTTATCGGAATGGCTAAAACGGAACAAAACACAGCGGATCGTGACAGCACCACGTGCTGTTGACGCTGAGAAGGACCGGGTCCCTCGTGCGTTGCCGGGGGATGCGAGACGGTGCAGCTGCCCTGGGCAGGCTGCAGGCAGTTCCCGCAGAACTGGACAGGTGTGGAGCATGTGACCCAGCAAACAGGTGCGCCCTTTGGCGTCTATCCCGAAGAAAGGAAAACTTCTTTTCATGCAAAATGCTGTGGAAACGGTCATTGTAGATTTATTGGTAACAGCCCCAAACTGGGACAACCAAAATGTCCCTCGCAGGCGAAAGGTCAGTAGCTGTGCCATGTCCGTAGCGTGGGGCCCCGCAGCGGTGGGACAGGCTGGTTCACGTGACGACCTCGCAGGGGCTGAGGGAGTCGGGCTGCATGGAACAGCGATCTCAAGAGGTCGCACCCTTGATGCGACAAAACCACAGAGCTGGGGAGCAGATGAGCGGTTTTCGGGGCGGGCGAATCCTTCTCGCCTCGTCCAGCTTCCGGTGGCTCCGGCCTTCCTTGGCTTGTGGCCACATCGCTCCGTCGTCACAGGGCCGTCTCCTCTCTCTGCGTGGGTCGGTGTCACTTTCCCGGCTGTGATATTGTGCTGCAGTTATGCACGATGCCATCTTTAGAGAAATTGGGCGAAGAGTAGGAGTCTTTCTGTATGATTTCTTTCAACTGCACATGAATATACAACTATCTCCAACTAAAACTTTTTTTTTTTTTAAATGAGAAATGTTAACAGAGGGAAAGGCAGGGGAGGAGCCCACGGGTCCTGGCATCTGACTGGCTGCCGGACAGAGGGAGACGCTGACCGTGGCATCGAAGTGGCACTCCATGCCTGGATGACGGGACGTGGAACCAGCACGAAACAGACGACAGGAAAGTTGGCACCGAACCCAGGGCCAGACCAGGGGACTAGGGGTCAGCACGATGGCTGCAGGGGCTGGAAGCATGTGCCTCTTTGGGAAGCAAGTGCCAGTCAGCCGCTGGAGCGAGCTTAAGCAGGAGTGGGTAGTTTCCTATCAGCCTGGAAGGCGGACCCCTTGAAGCCCCAGGCAGGAATGCCGCCAGGCCACAGGAGGAGTCAGAGCTGGGCCCGGGGGGACACTCTCTCCCTCTGTCTCCTTTACCCCCATCTCCTTTGCTTAGTCCACCGAGTGTATAGAAAATGGCTGTCCCCAGCTCCCACCTCCACGTGTTACAGTCCAGCCACTGGGAGACACTGACTTCTTGTTATTGGTTCTAGTCCCATATTCCCAGGGCAGAGGTTCTGACTGGGTCTCCTGGGATCAGGTGCCCGCTCCACCATGACCAGAGGGCCAGGTCACTGTACACAGGCATGGCCAGAGCTCACGGACATGGGACAATCTAAAGGGGCCATTTCCGGCTGGGCAGAATCCCAAAATGCATCGGTAACGAGAGTCCTTAAAAATGCCTTACGCCCCCGCCCCCGTCCCCCACATTTATTAGGGCAATAGAACTGCCCACGTCTCCTCTTCCAAGAGCAAACCCTCCATTTGTTAACTATCGTATTTTAGAAAGATTTTCAACATCGGGAGCTGAAACCCTCATTTAACTGGCTTTTGCGAAACCAGAAAATTAAATTAACCAGAGCATCAAATTCCCAAGCATCCTGAAAATCAGTTTTATTTTACCATAAATCCAGATATAGGAGAGTAGAGATCCCGCGCTCACGGATGTGTGGTCGTTGCCTCCCCCACAGTCCCTCGAATTCTCTAAAGTCATTACTTATCATTCTGATACAATAATTTATCTGGAGACAGTTTGCAGTACGATATAACCTTTTAACGTAAGGCCGTTTATAATGGAGAAATACCGTTTCTTCTTAGGGACAGACACAAACATAAGCAGATTGTAGTCATTTGAAACCTGAGTTGTTCTCTGGGAGGTTTGTGGTGACAAGTTGGGTCCTCGGCTGTAGGTCAGGTGGCAGTGCCTTGAGGGGCAGACAGAAGTAGGGAAGCCGAGAGAGTAGGCATCTAAGCGATGTCTCCAACGGGGTCCAGGAGGGCAGAGCTGGTCTTCCTGCTCCCGTGTGGAAATCTCTCGCGGAAGGACTCCCCGTCCTTGCGAGAACACTTGCTGAACCGAGTCACAAACACCGCACGCGCTGAATAAATAAATAGGTCGCCTGAGCATCTGCTTCTTAGGTTGGAGATTTGTTGATTTAATCCCACAGGCAGCCTCCTGGTGATTCTTCATTAATTAAGGCTCTAGAAACAAAAGAACTTTGTATTCTTTAATCACGGAATTTCTAAACATCAAAGGGGACAAAGACGTTTTCAGAAGCTCTTTGATTCTACCCATCTTCCTTCCGCTCAGGGCCCCGGCCAGTGAGGGGGGCGGAAGTCCAGCCGGGGAGAAGGGGGCCCCAGAAGCAGAGAGGATGGAAGGCAGGCGGCTCAGGCAAGTGTGGGAGAAAAGGTTGGAACTGAAGAGCTTTGAGCAGCCTTGAGAGATGGCGCTGCCGGGCCGTGGATGGTATAAACCAAAATCGCATTCCAATCATGCCGTTTCTGGCGGGAAGAAAATATGGTCGGCAAGTCCAGGTTCAAAGCGGGGTCTGTGTAACAGCCGCATGAAACGCGCTTAAATGGCTGGGGACGATCCAAAGGCCGACTTGGGGGTTTGGGCGCAGATGTTTTTCTTGGAAGTCACGTAAGAATCGAACTATAAAAGAATCCCAGTGAAATGCCATTAAAAAGAGATATGTAAAAGGAGGTTTGTGAGAACAGAGCCCCGAGGGACCCCAAGGTTCCAGCCCCTAGTGTAGACGCCCTGCGTGATCCCCCAACCGGTAACTGTGCTGGGACCGGGGACAGAGGGACGTTCGCTCTTATGATGGGGTTCCATCGTGTGACAGGGTGATGGGACAATCGCTGCTGTGATTAGGACGTTATCTAAGGCTCCCGACTCCGTGGTAGCTGACGGGCCTTGCGGAAGCACACGGCTGTGAGGAGAGCCAGCACGTCATGTCGTCAGAGGGCCACATGGCCAGGACCTGAGGGAGGTCTCTAGAAGCTGAGAGTGACCCCTGGCTGACAGCCAGCAAGAAACGAAACAGGGGTGTCAGGGGTACAGCCACCTGGTACTGGATTCCGCCAGGACCTAGTGAAGTTGGGACTCTGAGCGTTTGAGGAGAACCACACTCCTGAGGTGACGCTCAGCAAATCCGTCACTCCCAGAAACCAGATAATAACGTGTGTTGCTTTAAGCCAACCGAGTTTGTGCCCATGTGTGACACGGCAAGAAAAAAATGAATATGGATCCTATCAGAAAATCACCACTGCTCTGCGGAAGAGCTCTAAAAAGTGTTATGTATCTGTCAGAATACAGAGTTGCTGGTGTTGGATTAAAAACAGGAGACACCTCAGTGTGTCACTCACAACAAGCAGCACTGTGTCGACAGTCAGACTTGATTCTGGCTCGTCCTTGGCTGGCAGGCTGACGTGGACCAGCAACGTCACTGCGACAGGTGTCCGTTCCAGACCTTGTCAAACGCGGAAACGTAGCTAAACTGCTTCCTACATTTTCTTCTCCTCTGAAACACTATCACTAGGGCCCCAGCCTGTCATTCTCAGTTATAAAGTTATTAACTTGGAACATCCACTCGCCTGCTTAAACCATGCAGTCGTCAGCTTCCCTGGTTTATTTTCAAAGTCCAAGTTAGGGGGCCTTAGCCATGTTGCTACCCCGGCTTCTGTCCTCGGTTCTCACCGGACACTCCAGCTAAGCCCACAGCCTTGGAGGACCCCTTTCTCACACAGGCGTGGGCACCTTTCCGCATCTGTCAGTGACCACCTGGCCCCAAACGTAACAAGTCAATGGCCTTGGACAAGCGACCTAACCTCGTCACATCTCGTTTTTCTCATCTGTAAGATGATGCTGGTGATAATACTGTCTGGTCTTCCTTAAGGGATTCCTCCTTTATTCAGCGAACATCTGTTAGGCGCCTGGTGCTGTGCCACTCAGTCATTAGGTGCTAGGGGGACAGCCGTGGACAACGACACAAAAGCCCCTGCCCCCCGGAGCTTGTGTTTATGAAAGGTGGTCCTCTTTGACAAGGAGAAGTTGCAACGAGAGCTAAATGAAGCGAGGTCTCAGCCACAGATGCCTGAGGTCAGGGTCACCAGGCACCGCGAGCAGCAGGGGCTGAGGCCTGGCCCCTCGCGTGGCGCGTTCCGGCAGCCGGAGGCCGGGCTGGAGTCGGCGGTGCGCTTCTGTGGTTCTGCAGGAGACATGTTCACTCTGGGTCAGCGGGTTTAAGCAGGCAGGGCCAGTCCTGGCAACAGCCTGGGGGTGACAATCCTGGGGGCTGCTCCTGGGGGACAGTCCTGGGAGACAGTCCAGGGGAGAAGGCTTATCGCTGAACAAGAAAGACGTCCACTGTGCTGAGAAGTGGCTGCTCTTCAAAGGAGGATCAGAGAGCTTTGC
>NW_011888985.1:558531-568578 GCF_000151845.1 Pteropus vampyrus | reverse complement strand
GCCCGCAGCATCATCCGGGAGTGAGTTCCCCGGACCGAGGCGGCCAGGGGCTGAGCGGAGCCTCCGGCTGGAGAGCAGCGCCACCTGCCGGCCCCGGAAGCTCACACCCCTCCCATCTGGTTCTCGGGCAAGGCGGCTCATCCATCCTGCCTTTGACCTAGGCAAGGGGACCCGCATCCTTGGCCCCAGGCTTTGGGGGACCGCGATTATTAGACCCCGTCCCCCAATAAACATATAAAGAGCACACAGCCTCCGCTTTGTTCAGGCCCTGGCGCTGGCACAGAGTGATCCCAAATCTCTGCTTTCCTGAACCACGCCCTCCAGGTCCCAGGGACAAGCTTCTCCAAAGGCCTCCGGCCTTAAGGTCAAAGGTGACTTAACCCTCAAGCTGTGAAGCTTTGTGGATTGTCAGCTGCGCCCATCAGAGGTGGTTTCTACGAGGCCCAGCAGTGGTTCGGTTGAGGGCCAACGAGAAGGTACCGTGGTCCCTGCCCGCGCTGACCTCACATCGCCATGTTCTTCTATGTCTCCCGTCCCCAAGCCCACTCCTAGCTGGATCCTAGTTTTCCTCCGACTCCTCACCTGGAGGGCACCTCCTCTTGGAGGTGGCGCTGCTCCGGGCGCGGTGGGCTCTCCCATTGTGATGTCAGAGCACGGCGGAGCATTCTGTCCCAGGACGCAGGGCTGGAGAAATCGCGCGGGAGTCAAGGGGCCTCGGCCGGCTCAGAGTTCTCAAGACTTCGGTTTATTCCCACCCCACCCGCACCCCCCGCCGCCATGTACGTGACCGTGGCCCCGGGTGGTGTTAAATGCAGACATCCCCCCGGAGGTCAGCCACCGACAAGGCGACAACCTCTGCTGGAGCCAGCTGGGTCCCTCTTGCTGGGTGGAGAGCTGATGGGGAGATGGGCCCAGCACCCTCCTATACCGTCTGCTGGTCCTGCTGCAGGTGCGAGGTGGTGACAGGAGACAAGGCGCCCCTCGGGCACTCGGCGCCCCCTCCTGGCCCCGCTCCTGGCCCTCTTTTCGGCCCCCTCACTCTGCAGTCCCGGGCAGAGCACGCCTCTCCCCAGCCCCCGCTGTTGCTGGTCCCCACGGGGATCCGGGTCCAGGTTACTTGTGGCTTCATCCGACACCCTCAGTGGATCCCACCACCTCCTTCCTGCTGCCGAGAGAACGCCACCCCACAGGGCCCCTCCAGGCGTTTGAGTTGTGCGAAGTAAAAACAGTGGACGCGGAGAAGATGAATGGGATCTCACTCCAATGAGATGGACCTTCCCCGAACTCAAAAGAAAGAAACCGCAGAGAATCGCACACGGTAAAGCCAAAGCTGGCAAGCCGACCGAGCTCTGAACGGTCTCCCCTCTACGTCCTACGGCAGGGACTCTTTGTCAGCAGAAAAGCCCATATTTATCCTTTCAAAACATTATGTGGACCATGTTGTTGTTCACTTGCACCTGACCTTCTGTGAGCCATCACCGTGTTGGAAATTTAACATGGTTATGACTTCCTATTGGAATGTCACCTGGGCCATCAAGAAGTGGTGGTGCCAGTGCTAAAAAATTCAGTGACAAAAGCCATGTCCTTAAGACACAAGAGGGGTGACAGGAGGCTCTGCGGAAAGCTCGGCCGCGCTGGCGTCTGTGTGCTCCGTTTCAGCAGAGGCCTCTGCAGCATGTTAGGGGCGAAGCCACAGCAGGGGGCACATGAGGCAGGTAAAGCCATACAATCAGGTGGGACCAGGAAGAGTATCAGCAGCGCCCGCTGCACGGCAGGTGACGCGCTCGCCTGGGCCCAGGTCCAAGTTCTCGCTGGTTCCGGAGAACCTGGCGAGGGCTGCAGAGGAAAGGAATCTGAAGGAAGGTAGAGGGGCTGGGTCTACTCGTGTGATAAGGAGCCGCGGTTCAGCGGAGGGAGCAGGACGCAGGAAAGGCGAGCAGGCGGGAGCTGGAGGCATCGGGCGGTTTGTAGAGCGGGCGCTGGAGGCCAAGAGCAAGGGAAGGGGCGTCTAAATGATGGCGGTGCCGTGCGAAATCTGTGTCCTGCAGTGGCCTCCGAGAGACGCACTGTGGGTGGCTTCGTGTCGCTGTGGGGGATGGGAGGGCCACGAAGACACTGAGATGTCGTCCCGTTTCACAGGGCAGGGGACATCAGATGAACCGTCATTTGCCCCCTGTGTGTTTCTGAAACCTGCTTTATGTGAGATCTTTCTTGGACTTGACCGGAGGTGAGCGTAAGAAAGTATTGACTGAGCCTGGATCTCTAGTATGAGATTCAGAAACATTATGAAGAGTCCTGTCCTGCCTAACGCCACTGCCACCTGGCCACATCTGGCCATAGCCTTCGTCCCCCGCCTGGCACTCAAGGCCATCCACAGTTCAGACCCCTTCTCCAGTCCTGCTCCTGACACTGAAACTGGCCCCCTCAGGTGACGGCATCCTCCGTGCCAGCTCCCCCCAGCCCCTCCACTGTGACCGGTTTCCATCTTCCTGCGTGGTCCGCACGGGCTCCGTGAATCTGTCCCGCGTGTTGCCTGCCCCTCATTCCCTGGATCTCCCGTAGGGCAAACCGTCTCAGCCTTTAACTGCCGGCGCCTGATGGACCAGCGCTCGTTTAAATTGCTTTGTAAAATCCTGTTTCCGTCACTCAATTCTTAGACCAGGCCAGTTAGCCTCGATCCAAGTTGTACCTGATGTTACATCTGTATCAGGAAGAGGTAATACAAAGATGAGGTTTATAGCAAAACTTTTTTTTTTTTTTCCAAAATGATAGTATGACTTTTTTTCCGAAGAAACAGAACAAATTTTATTGGATCTCTCCACTGGAGTTTCTCTAATCCTTATCGTGTGGTAGAAGAATTAAGCATGCAAGTTAGTCTTAGAATTATTCCTTCCCTGCATTCTCTTAGCAAAACCAGCTAAAAGTACACTCGAATCATAACTAGTACCTTATTCGTTAAACTATTTTTGCTTTATTTGCAATTCTACACTGCCCCCTGGTGGTAATACACAGGCTATGACAACTGTGATCTTTTTCCTGAATCCATCGCAGTGAAGGTGAACAGACCAGGGAGGAAAATCTAGTCCGTTTATTTTCAGATTTTTCACCAGCAAACCAATCATTTCATCTCCATCGGTTCATGTTTGCAACATGCTCTTGATTTTCCTCCCTGTCTTATGATGTTATATGTGGTCTTGCAATTTATAGTCATTTATACTGTTACAAAAATGAAGACATAACTTTTGAAAGACCGGTCTTACCTCTGACCTTTGTATTACCTCTTCAAATTTCATATGTTAATTAACAATGTTTTTACATTCAGAAGCTTATTATAAAATCTGATCAATCAATCTGAGCTGATCAACATAGATAGCACTTTCGCTTGATGTAATTCCATCTAAAGTTGAGAAATGTTTTATCCATATTGTGCGTAAGTATTGTAATTAAGAAAACAAAACAAAAAAACAAATACTAGTAGAACATTATTTTTTCCCATTATGCTCCTAGTGAATGAATTATTTTTGCCTGATTGATTTGTTTTATAGGTGACAAACTGAGCCCTCGAAAAATGAGTCTTACCTCCAATGACAAAGGTGTTTAAATGGTGGGACTGATGGACTGAGCTGTTCCTAGACTGTGTCACTGGAAAACGAGAAGGTAACTGCCACTGAAAGGTGGGTCGTGCACCTTGCAAACTATTGCAGATGCGCAAACGAACCGCAGTTTCTAAAGCGAATGGAAGAACACAAAAGAAACATCGAGGTTACAAAACAGATTTTTTTTAAAGCATAAAACCTGGCAAATACGAAGTGCTATTTTATTAAAAGACACAGGCTCTCGCTTTTGATTAAAATGAATTTGGTTAGATTCAATGCTTTCTTACCTTTCACTATATTTTTAAGATCTCTGGAAACTACCAGGTGAAGAGCTACGTGCTGCATCGTTTCTGAGTCTGGCGCTCGTCCTGAGTCTGTCTGAACCCCGTTTTCTTATCCGTCCCCTTGGGATGAGTAGCTAGTTTGCCTCCACTATCTAACTGTCCCCAAATACTGTGAAGAGCGTCCCGTCCATGTCCCCACGGGGCCTGTGTGAGAAGCACTGTGGGGTGTACACTTTCGAGTGGGGTTGGGAGGTAACGGGTCGTGCGTGGGGCGGGGTGCGGGGGACAGACTTGGCTAAGACTTGCTCTTCAGAGGGTCATCGGGATTCGCACTCGCACGCAGCATGGGCCCATGCGTGTTCCTCTTTTTCCACATCTTTGCCAAATTCGGATGTTATTCTTCTTTGTTGTAGACAAAGAGATGTAGACGAGGTTCAAGAGGTAGTTGACTGTAGTTTGATCTTAATTTCTCTGATTAATAAGAAGACGGCGGATCTTTTCATATGCTTGCTATCTAAGGGGATTTCTCCTTCTGTAAATTACTTGTTCACGTTTAAGCCCATTAAGACACCGAGCTTCTCGTCTTCTCATTTATCTGCAGAAGAAACGAGATTGTAATTTTGTGATATTGATCCCTTATCAGTTATAAATGTTGCAAATATCTTTAAGCAATATTTCTGTACCCTGGAGGTTGTCCCTTCCACCCAGGGGCCAGACAGGAGTCACGTCCACCCAAGGCCCTGGGAAGAGACCCGCCAACTATGGACCCCTCTGCTGCCCCAGTGGCCATGTGACCGTGATCCTGGAGGTCGATCCCATTAACCAGTTCTCCCAACACTGTCTGCTAAACGATCTACCTTTCCTCATTGATACCACCTCCATCATACCCCAGAGTGTCAATCTACAGAGCACCTCTGAGGTCTCTGTGTTCCACGTGTCACTGTCTGGCCTTTTGCCGGCAGCGTACCGTACTGTGGCTTGACTGTGGCTTCGTGCCAGTTTGGTGGGACAAGTCTGTCACGGTTCACTTAGTTATCGTGACTCTTTAGTCTTCCACATACAGAGGAATGTATTATAAATGAATAAGGTGGTTTAAAAAAATGTTTTTAAATCTACCTGAAATTTTT
This sequence comes from Pteropus vampyrus, assembly GCF_000151845.1. Classification (NCBI taxonomy): domain Eukaryota; kingdom Metazoa; phylum Chordata; class Mammalia; order Chiroptera; family Pteropodidae; genus Pteropus; species Pteropus vampyrus. Next base: position 563,571 of record NW_011888985.1, on the reverse strand, counting down.
AATGTAATTGCTTAGCATTTACAGAAAAACCGCCGGAGGATCGGTATCTTTACAATGTTTAGTCGTCTCGTCCATAGAATATTTTCACATTTTTGCTTTCAGTTTTCCTATATATTCTTTCAAAGCCTATTTTTCTTTCACAGAGCTCTCATGGTTAAAGAAATAATTTGGTATCATATGGTTATATTACTGCTGTGAAGTGTATCCTATCTTTTAGTATATACTTTCTAGTTGTATTTTATTCATGTAGAAAAATGCTATTGAGTTTTTATAATTTGCTCTGGCATCTAGAAATATTTCTGAACTCTCTCATTATTTCTAAATAGTTTATTTTTTTAAATATAGAGAGAGTCAAAGAGAAATTATTCCCCAGACACATGTTAAAAATAGCGAGATAGATTTCGTTTAGATCGCTGCCTTGGGTGCGGGGAGCCTGCAGTGCCGGGCTGAGCTCACCTCCGATCTGTGCAGAGGTCACTGGTCATTTTAAAGGGACTCAGGAGGAATCAACGGGGCTGGAGCAGAACCAAGGAGGAGGAAAATCACAGAGTGAGCAGGGGTTTGTTCGGTGGGATCAGGCCATCTTCGTCTGCTAACTGGCACTTGTCACACTGGGCTGCACCTGTCCCCTGGAGACAGGGAGGCAGAGATTAAAGCATTTGCGATGGGAGTTTGTGGTTCTTCTTGGCCTAGGTGAGGCGAGCTGGACTAGAGTTTGGTCACGAGGTAGCATTTGCCGATCGGGTCATGTCACCTGCAAATAGTGCGGTTTTGAATCAGCCCTTCTGATTTTTACGGCACTTAATTTTTTATAATTATCTTACTCTATAATTATCTTACGCGTGGCCAGTATTTCTGTAAACAATAGTGCACGCCCTTATTCTGACCTACATTTTAAAGCCAATGTGCCTCACGTGGTCCCATAGAGCAAGATGTTTGCTGTGGGTCACAGAGTTGTCTGCATCTCCTACGGTGCTTAGGCGATTGATCTTGAATGTACATTGAATTTTACAGATTGTTTTATGACTCTATTGAGGTTATCCTAAGGGTTGTCTCATTTGACTAATAATGTGGTGAATTCCATTCTTAGACTTTTCTGATACTGAGCCATCCCCGTAAGACTGGACGAACCTCGTTGGATCAGAAAATAATTTTAAAAATCATCTTCGTAGTTTAGGTTAACCGGTACGTTGTTTTGGACTTGTGCGTGAGTGTTCAGAAGTGAAGGGGAATCATAAATATCTTTTCCGATGCTACCTTATTCAATTTCGGAATTAAAGCTACACAAGCATAATACATTTATTTAAAAGCTTTCCATTTTTTAGAATGATGCATGCGAGATAGAAATGATCTGTTCCTTGAAAGTCTGGTGAACTCTTACACTAAACTGTCAGGACAGATTATTTCTGGGAGGAGATGGTCTTTAACTTCCTTTTCGACTTTGTAAAATTTTGTTGTTGTGTTCAAGTTTTCCATTTCTTCTTAAGCCTATTTTCACATTCGGTATTTTACCGGAAATGTATTTATTTTGTATAGTTTTCATGTTTTTTTAGAATGTATTTGTTCATAATATATTTTTATTTTAAAATCTGGTTTTTTCCCATCTATTCCTTGTATGTATTGTTTGTTCGCATTTTCTTTTATCTTAATTAGTCTCGTTAGAGGTTTATCTAATTTTTCTTTGTGTAAAATCAATTATTTGTTGTTGGTTTTCTCTAGTTTTATTCTCCTGTTTCTGGTATTATCTTTATTATTCCTCTGCCTTCGATTTCTGTTTGATCTGATGTTCTTTTTTAACTGTCTAGGTTGAGCTTACCTTGTCTGTTTGCGATCTTTCCTGTTTCCCAATATTTATACGCTTTCCTATAAGTATTGATTTCTCTGCTTTTCAAAAATGTTAACCCCCGGGGTTTTTATGATTATTCAGTTCTAAATATTTTATTATTTTAAGAAAGCTCACCGTGGAATTCAATCTTTATTTAGAAAAATATTTAGTTCCTAGTCACATGGGAATTTTTAGGCTTTGTTACTGATTTCAAAGTGTATTCTGTAATTGAAATTATTGTGATTTTCTTTTGTGTAAAACATGATCAATGTTTTTGTGGCTATTTTATGGGTACTTGAAAATAATGCATTTTTTTTCTAGTGTTGGAGGTATATTTTAAGCTTAATAATTGTGTTAATCAGTTTTTCTAAATTTGACCGATGGAGTTTATTTGTTCCCAAATCCTTTTTTATTTATTGTACCTGTTACAGAAATTAAGCAATTTATATGTGCTCAGTTACAATAAGCAAATGAAATATGACTACCAAAATAGTGTTTCTCTGAAACCATAAATAAATCCTGTAGAGAGACAAACAAAAGAGATTTGTTTAAAAATGTATATGGAATTCGGTGATGAGGTGTTAGTGACATCATCCTAAAGACTGGGGGGCGGGGAACAGTAAAATCTAAAAGGATTCTGAACTCTGATATTTTATGGGTATCCTTGAGGACTTACTTTACAGAAAGCAAAATGATCCATCATACAGAATGCATTTTGAGTGTGGTTTTTACAGAAAGATGACTCAAAATTCCAGAGCCATGGTATCATGTTAAAATATTGTCTATTTTTATGTTACAGGTTTAAAATTAAAATAAAATATTTAAAGTACATATTATGTATTTTTTAAATGATTCCTTACTTTTAGTTTTTGATTAACCAACCAATTAATCATTGGAACTGTGTTAAATGAGAGGGATTTACTGCATATTATTCGTGTGAATATTAACTATAGAGAAGTCAATGGTAAATAATTCTAAAATGTTAATAAATCTAGCTCTGTGAAAGAGTGTAAGTAATTATAACATTTGCCTGCAGCTTTTGTCTGTGACATATTTTTGTGATAAATTTCTATTATTTTTGTAATCAGAGTGGAAATTTTTTCAACAGAAAAAAATGAGAAATACTCATGAGAGTAGGAAAAGGAAGAAGCGACAGAGACAAAAGCAGTAATAACTATTAGTACTTCACAGATCATTTGATTTGATTTCACAAAAGTCGTGCCTTTCGGCCTGTCCAGAAGATCAGGCCTGTCCAGAAGATCTTTTTAGCAGATGCAAAAATGGGGCCCGAACACAGCGGAGAATCTTGCCCAGAGTCCCTGCTCCCATCATCCGTTAGCCCGTAGCAGGTCCCCTCAGAGCTTGGTGGCTTAAAAAGGTGGACGGCTGTTTCCCACGGCTCTGCGGGCTGGCGGAGCCCTCCAGGGGCCTCTCACGTGCTTCTCTCTGGCAGCTGCGGTCAGACGTCAGCAGGGCTGCGGCCACCGGAGGCCACTGGGCTGGTGGCTGCGGCTGTGCCCTGGGAGCCGGGCCAGGGCCCTAACCAGGCGCCCGCATAGTCCCCTCCGCAGCGGGAAGGCCACGTTCTGGGAGGGACACGGCCGAGAGCGAGCCTTGCCAGAGCCTGGGGCAGAGGGGACAGGCCCTCCATCCCCGGCCTCGAACGCTCCAGGGTGTCTTTCTCTTGTCTGGCCTGTCACCGAGACTGGCCCAGAATGGATGAGAGACATGTGTGGGCCGTCTTCAGAAACCAGACTGTCGCCTAGCTCCAGACCACCAGGAACAGATGGCGCTGGTGTTCCTCTTAGCGGGGGACGCCCCTTCTCAGCCAGACTCACCTCTGTGAGTCATGTCACAGTGTCTGAAAGGATTCGGGTCCTTTAAAATTAAGTCTATTTGAGGACAGTTACATTTTCAACGTCGCTCCAAGACTGGTATTTTAAAAATTCTAAAGCCAAGAGGAGTTTAGGGCTGTTTCGGAACCGTCGGTGACTTCACGAGGACTCAGGTGGGACGAGAGTCCACCGTTCATGGGTTTCCTGCCAGCTGAAGTCAGAATGTTTGGGTTGCTCACTGGTTATTGGTAACAAAGCAATTTCCTTAGGCATAAAAATAAAACTTAGTAACTGCTTTTTATATTAAAGTCGTGAATTGCTCAAAGCCGCTTCCTGCCGCCCAGGAAATCTAAAACAAACAGTGATTTTTTATAGCCTTCTTCCTTTCCCCCAGAGCTCATGACTTATTTTTTCCTTCTCTAGCTCTTCTTTTTTCTCGTAATTTCCCTCGGCAGGGTCATCTGGGGAGCCCAGTGCCTTGGAAGATTCTGGAGCACTGGGCTGACCGGTGGTGACACATGTCGAAGGTCGTCGTGGGTCCCCAGAAAGTCCCAGCCTGGGGAACGGAGCACTTTTTCCTTTAAGGACACAGAGTCTGTTTGGTTTGGTTCCTTCTGGGCCTTAATGGTGCCTAAAGAGCTCTTTTAGTGGGCAAAATCAGAATCTTTTTACAGATTATGATGAATATCATTAGTTCTTTGTCATATTCGTCAGGACTTTAAATTATGCCCAGTATCGGTGACCTTTCTTTATTCCTGGTTGTCGTGATTACTGAACACGCGTGTAGCTAATGACTTTTATTCATTCTCGTTTCTGCTGGGGTTTAAACTCAAACCACGCCAGGGACTTCCTTTTCTCCGATGACGGTGGCGGCCTTGCCAGGGCTGCTGGAACGTCCTCCCCTGCTCACTGCCAAAGGCAGCCTCGCTCCTCCCCGGACGGCCGTGTCCCTGCTTGACCATGAATCCTCGGACGGCTCAGGAAGGAGCTGGAAGGGTTAGGGAGCAGGTGGCCCTGACCGCTAGGCGGTGGGACGAAAAGGTGCAGCGAGGAGGTCCCCTTTCCCGGCGGGGAGGGAGGTCGTCGTCGGGAGGACAGACACTGAGACCGCAGCGGGACAGTGGGAGCCAGAGGGCCCGCAGGTGGAGGGCAGGGCCGTTTGCCAGAAGCCATGCACCACAGTCGACTGGGGGGCCTGGGGTCCCAGGGGGTGCAGTGGAGCCTCCAGACCTGTCCTAGCAACGTGGGGCCAGCCAGCCTGAGGTTCAGGGGCGACTTTCCGCAGCGGATCCCTTTTCCTAGCACCCCGAACTCCGCCACCGTGCTTCCGTGCTTGCGGGGGCGACTTCCCGCGTGCTCGCCCCGCTCGGTGTCCCTTGT
>NW_011888985.1:555576-557689 GCF_000151845.1 Pteropus vampyrus | reverse complement strand
GGACGGGGCGACGCGGCGCAGCGGAGACGGTTCGCGCTACCCGTGCGTGCGGGGTCAGTGCGGACCCGTCCTGCGTTTCGGGTTTCATGTTCTACAGTGACATACGGGCTCGTACCGGCTCTACGGCCGCGCTAACCAGCGACCGCAGACCTGTGGCTTGAGGACACGCAGATGCATCATCTACACTCCGGAGGGGACGAGTCTGACGCGGTCCAGGGGCGAATCCGTCCTGGCTTTCTCTCCAGCACCTGGAAAGCAGGGGGCCTCCCTCCACCTTCAAAGCGCGCCTGTCACCACGCCGCTGACTCTGCTCTCCAGCCCCTGTGCTTGCACTGGACACCCCGCCACACACACACACACACACACACACACACACCCCACCCCCGCCCCCCAGACGATCCTGGGAAAGTCTCCCTCTCTCAAGCTCCTCAGAATAACTGGAGATCGGGTTTCAGGGGTGAGGGCGTGGCCACCACGGGGTGGGGGGCGGGGGAGGGGCAGGGAGGTTGTTACCCTGCTGATTACGGGGCTCTCCTGCCATTTTTGAAACATAATTTTAAAAACTAGCTCTAGTCTGTTCATCCCTCTGTCTCCTAAATTAGAACAGTCTGTTCCGGTTTGTGTTTAGCTCAAGGACCAAAGAAATTCAATACGGAACTAATAATCGCTGGTTATTAGGTAATTTATCATTTGGGATCTGGCTGTACCTGTTCATTAGACTAAAAGTCGGTGATGAGTTCATTTTTTATGTTGCTTTAGGCTGCGTGTAGGTCTTTAAAAACGGTTCGAGCCCGTTTACAAACTTAGAATGAATAACATGAAAACCAAAGTCAGACTCAGGTAGCAAGACAAGCTGCTTTCCCGAGGCACCTTCAGATGACAGCTGTGGATGCAGCTTCTAGGTGGCCGGCTGGAGGTCTGTGGCAGTCGTGGTCTAAGGATGAGCCCATGACGTGCCTGGTCGCGGCGTCTCATGAAAGTTCACGCGTGCCGGCCAAGGACACCCGCGCCCAGGTCTGGATCCGGGGAGGTGTCTCTGCCCGTCTAGGTACCGAGCCCCAGGCTGCTCTGTGGAGTGTCCTCAGGCCTCCACACCTGGGGCCAGCCTGTCACCAGGTACTCCCACCTTGTGCGGTCCCATCTTTCTCCCCACTGTCCCCAATGAAAACGCCGCCTTTTGTCCTCGAGGCCACTCCCCGGGCTGCCCCCGTGAGTAAAGAGACACCCCTCTGTCAGTTGTCCTGGCTCCTGGCTCCTCGCTGCCTCGCCTGGACCGAACCTCCCCAGGGGGTCCAGCACCTCCCCTCCGCGCGCTCTCAGCGAAGGCCAGCTGCTCTAGCGAAGCCACCAACGGAGGCTGGATGACTGGGTGTGGGAGGGGGGCATTCTCCGGCTACACCCCGATTGCAGACTTTGCCTCTGGGAGCCCACACCTCGGCACCATTCCCCAGCCCCCAGGACGGCTCATCTAGAAGGGGCAAGTGGACTTCTCACTCCACTTGGATGCCACGTGCTGGAGACTGGGACGAGAACCCTCCTGTGCTCAGTAAGCATCCTGCCCGCTGAGGAAGGGTCTCCTGGGAGTGCCCGGTGGCCTGGAGCCGTCACAGCTTCCATCCTATGCCCGCAGTGCACCCGTGGCAGAGATCCAGCCCCTCTGGAGACTGGGGGCTCAGCCCCATCCCGCAGAGGGAGCGGTTCCTATCGAAGGAGGCTGGCCGGTCCCTGGATGCTGGGGGCCGTGAGCATCCGAGGAGAACCAGGTAGTCTCCGCCCAGGGGACGCAGGACAGTCTGAGCTCTGGCTCGGAGGGACTCGCCGCTGCCCGTGGTCCAGCCCGGGGGTGGCAGATCATCCAGCACACATGGCGCTCGTCTGCAGCCCTGGTATTGGGTCTACGTTAGGCACGAGGCGTCCAGTTTGGAGAGTGTGAAGGTGTCTCATGAAACCATCGTGGCTGCCGTGGGCTTGGTTTCATCGCCACGTCATGGAACAACCGTTTCCCGGCTCAGAAAAATGCAAATCATTTGCATTCTTCACATCATGGGCTTGAGGGAGCTGCGGAGCCCCAAATTCACCCACGGGCTTGACGCAGCTGCAGATGGCTTGCCTC
>NW_011888985.1:555019-555526 GCF_000151845.1 Pteropus vampyrus | reverse complement strand
GTGCTTCCGTGCTTGCGGGGGCGACTTCCCGCGTGCTCGCCCCGCTCGGTGTCCCTTGTCCCTCCTCCAGGCCTGACCTCGCAGGAGCCTGTCAGCAGAGAGGCGTCTTTGCGCCGTGTCCACCGCTGTGGATCAAACGTGTTGTGGCTCTCTGGACAAGGCGGGCACGCTCACACCTGTCCCTCAGCGCAGCGCCCGGGCACGTGACGCGTCCTGCAGATTAGGACGCATCAGCTCCCGCCCGCGGCTGGGCCCGAGGCGGGTCGCGGTGCAGGGACCCCACCGCTGCAGTGTCCCGCCCGGAATGCAAACGAGGCCACGCTGACATTCACGCCCAGGCTGCACCGGCCCCGCTGGCACTTCCGAAATGGATCCCACGCGTTCTGGACCTTTCTCTGCTCCACATCACCGGTAAGAGCGGCCTGCGCGCGCGCATGCGCACGGCCCGGCCCGCGGGGGACAGGCCCCCTGCCCCGGGGCGCCAAGCCGATGGTGACCCGAGGGAAG
>NW_011888985.1:547093-554551 GCF_000151845.1 Pteropus vampyrus | reverse complement strand
TTCATCGCCACGTCATGGAACAACCGTTTCCCGGCTCAGAAAAATGCAAATCATTTGCATTCTTCACATCATGGGCTTGAGGGAGCTGCGGAGCCCCAAATTCACCCACGGGCTTGACGCAGCTGCAGATGGCTTGCCTCGTAGTGTTCCCTGCGGTCATCTGGGTAGGTAATAGAGAAGTAAGCAAAAACTTGTAGGAAATAAATTTCCCAGTTTTCATTTTAAAAGCTACATAGAGTTTTAAAAACCAGCTCAATGGGCATATAATTTATGTAAAATAAAACTCACCTATTTTAAGCGTACAGTTCGGTGAGTTTTGTGACAACTGTACTGGTCATGGAGCCACGACCACATTCGAGATCTAGAATATTTGCGCCCCGGTGTGTCCGTGGCGGTCTCTCTCTTACCCCGTCTCCTGTCCCCAGCCTTCGGCAACCACCGACCTGCTTACTGCCACTGTCGCGTGCCTTTCCTAGACAGACGAAGTCACGCGTTGCAAGTCTTGCATCTTTCACTTAGCAGAGTCGCTGTGACCAGAAGTGTGTCCCCTTTTTCCCCCGGGTGGGATGCCCTCGTATGGACGGACCACAGCTGGTTTCTTCAGTCGTCAGTTGGCAGACATTCGAGTTGTTTCCAGTGTCTGGCTGTTATGAACAAAGCTGCTACGAACTTCTGAATACGATTCTCTGCGTGTTCACATGTCTGTATTTCTCTCAGCTAAATGCCTAGGAGCAGAATTGCTGGATCACGTGGAACGTATCTGTTCATCTTTACAAGGAACTGCGTAACTAACAGTTGTATAGGTGACATACACATTTAAACTAACTAAAGTCAAATAAAATTTAAGAGTCAGCTCCTCAGCTGCAGTCACCACATTCTAAGCTTCTAAAAGCCATATGTGACTAGTGACCACCATCGGAGATAGAGCAGATATAGAATATTTCCATCATTCTACCAGACAGTGCGGGTATAGAATTTTAAAAAATGAGTTTCAGAAAAGGAAACGTTTCGTCAATTTGGACAAAAGGTGTTCTCGCCACGTTCACACAGCAGTAGTGTCCTCGCCAAATCTAGTGACAAGAGGAAACAGCCATCTCATATTCGCTTTGCAGAGCTAATGGTCGGGGCAGCCCGAGGACCAGCCCGAAGAAGGTATTGTTCATGCCGGCACAGCTGGCTGTCACATGGAGCAGCCACCATGGGGACCGGCCACCATGGGGACCCACTGCCCTCCCGGCCTCGGCAAGTTCCAGTAAACGGCTGTGAGACCCGGGGACCTCACGGCACGGAGAAAGGACTCTGCTTATAGCTGGGAAAATCCTTCGGCTCCACGGCAGGTGACGTAATAAACCGATGGCCCCGCAGTCTGGGAAGGAAGCTCTACGTGGCTTCTCAGATGGTGTCTTCGTGCACCGCTCTTTCTAAAAACGGCACGGAGCCCGACTCAGAGAAGGCGGGTCAACCGGTCAGGCCTGACGCTCCGAGCTTCAGGTTCCGGCGTCTCAAAGACAAACGGGGGTTTTCCACTTTACGAGGTTCTGATTTCCTGGCAGCTGGCGCCAACGGGCAGGAATGACTCCTTGCGTGTGGCCTTTCTCAGAGGCGAGAAGGCACAGCCCAGAAGAAGGGCTTTTTGTTACCTCTGGGGCAACATTGCATTGTGTGAAAGAAAGTGTTTTAACCGGCGATTGAACAAAGCTGGCCAAACAATAGTCCCTGTTGTGGTCTGAGCCGTCCATCTTCTTTCACGTCGGGGGCACGTCGGCCGCCTCTGGGACGTCTCCTTTGGAAGCAAAGGAGACCATTGTCGCTCTGACATGAAGCTGCAGAGGACGCTGCGTTTGCTTTTCCCTCTCCAGAGAGAGAGGGCACATCTGCGGCCGACCACCATTAGGCACGGCTGGAGTGCTTGCGCTGCGAGAATTTGCCGGAATGGCTTTGTGGAGGTTGCTTGACATCCCCAAAGAGCCCCCCCCACCACCACCCCATCTGCCACCTGCTTCCTTTTCATCACCGAATAAAAAGAGCTCCATTTCTTCCTTTAACGACGAGTCTGGTGGAATGTCCCCTCCTCCCCCTTCACTCCCTTGTCCCTTCCTCTCTTCGCCTCTGGTGGAAAAGTCACTTAGGGCAATAAAACAGTAACGTTATCTCTGAGAGGGCAGGTGGCGAGTGTTGGGGCAGCACGTGCGGGCCGTAGACACGCTGCATGAAGAAGCCGAACGGCAGGGTGGGCCCGGACCCGCAGGAGCGTAGGGCTGGGCACTGCCCCCCGGCCCGGTTCTGGGAAACTGGGACCTCCACGGCCTTCGAGAGAGGCTCCCGGGGGCAGGGTGGGGAGGAAGACAGACGGGGGAGGAAAAGGAAGGACGCTAGTCCGGAGGACAGAGGGGGGACTCCTGGACGCCGTCAAGATTATCTGTGTAGACACCAAAAGCGACCTTGATGGCAGACGCAGCCCACGGAATGGCCAGGTGTGACTGTGTGTTTGGGGTCCGTGTCTGCACTCCCTCGCCGGGAGCTGGGGCGCAGCAACAGGGAACTGTGACTGACTCTCAGGGCACCGGCTGCAAACTGGGCTCCGATCCCCCCTCCTTCCCCTACCCACGCTGCCTTTTACAAGGCGACCTCTAATTCTTTCCATCGGGAGTCGGAGTAGACCTCCGCATCCCTCGAACCCAGACGGGGCTTCGACTCGATGCAGCCAACGAGCCTGGCAGAAGTGTCCGAACCTAGACTCCGAGACGCCCCATGCCCTTCTGCTGTCTCGCCGGGCTCCCTGCTTCCACCAAGCCCAGGCTGAGCGGCAGAGGGCGGGGGGCCGTGTGGCAGGGAGCCGCGGCGTCTTAGCCGACACCGTCCTAGACCAGCTACGCTCTCGCCCCGTCGAGCCTGGCCCGGCAAACCAAGAAAGGCGTGATGGCTTTTTCGAGCCGCTAAGTTTCGGGGTGGTTGGTTACAGGGCAACAAGGTAGCTGGTAACTCTTTAGAAACTGGGAGCCGCTGAGAGCAAACCCAAACCCCGCTCAGAGCCGGGCTGCGCATGAGACGAGGCGGAGCCCGCGGTGCGCTCCCCCAGATGGCCAGGGCCTCGCCGCTTCCCGGTGGATCTGCCGCGGGGGCAGCTCCTCCAATCGACGCCCGACCCAGCCTTCACGGCCCAGCCCCGCTGCCCTAGGGACCAGTCTCCCGGTTCCCAGTGTCGTGTGGCGGGTCCCCCACAAACTGGATAACCCGCGCTGGAAATTTAGAGTTTTCTATATGAATGGTACTTACTGAAGCAGAAGCAAACCGTTATGTCTCACCACTCAGATCGAAGGGCTGGTGGGTATCCTTGAAACATGGCACCGTGGATGCACACGTGCCGCTTTCGTAAACGACCTCCCGCGATTCAAATTTATGCTGGCGGTTTTTCCTAAATTACAAAATACCTCATGCTCGTTGTAGACACTTCAAGCAGCGGCGAATGTGTGAGTCAGACGGGAAGGTCCTCCCTTCCCCTGAAACTGCCGGTGACGGGCCTGTGCGTTTCTTCCAGAACGTGGTTCTTCTCGTAAATCTGCTCTGTGTTCTGTGCTCTCAAATGCTAATTTGTTTTCCAGCGACGTCCATTCCATTACCCGATTCTTCCACCGAGGTTCTTATTTAGATATTACTAGCTTTTGTTGTTTTATCGTTTTTAATTTCCAAGAACTGTTCGTCACCCTCTAATTGATCATTTTCGTGGCAGTCTGTTCCCGTTTAATGAATATAGTATTGATTCTTAAGACCCTCTAAGACCACTGACTAGGCGTTTAAAAGACCTCTTTCTCTCTTGGATTAACTGTTCCCTGGCAGGTCATTTGCTAAGCTTGCCCCTTTAAAGCACTTGGTTTTCCTCCAAAGTCTTGTGATCCTCGTGTGTGGGTTTATATTTATCGACAAAGATCTAGATTTACCGATATCGACAGCTGTCGCGAGCATCCTTTGCCGCTGTGAGCGTCGCTGATTAATTCTCCCGGAGGGCAGCGTGCTCCGTGGCTGCATGCTCTAGGGGCGGCTTGTCCACGCTGCCAGACAACCACTGGCCAGTAGGGAGTGCTTCTCTTTAGTGTGTGTGGATAGGGTGGTGGCTGGAGGGATGGAATCCACGGACTGGCCAGGCCCAAACCACAGGGACAGAGTGTGGCCGACGGAACTTCCCCAAACGAAGGCAGGCGCGCTGAGGCCAGAAGGAAGGACAGAGGCTGCTGGGCCTGAAACAGTGGACGGAGGCCGCGCTGAGGGTCGGGCGGTGCAGCGGACCAAGGACCTGCCCCCAAGTGCTGGTAAATGTGCCTTCGGTGGTGAACGGAGTAAAATTGGCGACAGTGCCTTTTTGCGTTTTCTGAGGCTCGTCTTTGTACAGCTTGTACACGATCTTATCACCAGCACAGATCCGAAGCCTTGGGCGAGGTGGCCTTTTCCCATCTCGCAGCGAAAGGAGCAGGCGCCAGCCCGTCAGCTCTCAGCACCGGGGTAGCCAGCTGGTAGTTTTGGGGAAAATAAATGAATAAATAAATCCAAAAAAATAAAAGCAAGCTAACACGTTGATTCAAACAATGCAGTAAAGAGCAAAAACAGCCCCCAAAATCAGTGATGGAGGGGGAGGCGTGACGGGTTTCGCAGCGGTGAGCTTGATCGGAAGGGGGTGGGCTGCACGGGGCGTGCGTGGAGGGCGTGTTGTTACGTTAACCGGCGTTCCTGTAGTTACTGGGATTTCAAACATGTTAAGTGCATTCATTTCCTGGTGTCTGAGTTTTTTGCTAATTGCTCTGCCCACTCTGCCCCCTCGCGTCGGTTGTAAACGGTCATGTGGATGACCTCCGTGGCTATAGACAATAACAAGTCCATTATTTCTCTGTTACGCTTGTGTATTCGGCCATCTGGATGGCTAAATGACCTCTGGTGGACGAATAATATGCGAAGCTGGAATGCTCTTGCCGACCTGTGCTAATGTCTAATTCCATTCGTGCATAATTTCCAAGTTAGAACCGACGAGCTTCGATCTCGGAACAGGCCCACACCAGGCGCAACCGCGAGATAGTGGTTTTCTTTGGCATTCTCTGGTTCCGTGTTGGAGGCCATCCTTCTATTCCGATGGCAGGTGCTTTGGTTGGAAGCCACTGAACTTGACTCTAGAACCCAGAGTCCTGGGGACAGAGGCAGTGAGTTAGCTGGTGGTGTCTTCCTCCCTCGCTGGCCTTCTCTGCCCTGGACTGACACTTGCCCGTCGTATCGCGAGGGCCACCTGTGGTGGCTGGCCAAACAATAGCCCCCAAGACGTCCACGGCCTAATCCTCGAAAACTGTGACTCTGTTATCTTACGCGGCAAAATGGACTTTTGCAGATGAGACTAAGGTTAAAGTAGGAGGTCATTCTGGGTCACCCAGCTGGGCCGTGTAATCACAGGACCCTCCGAAACAGAACAGAGAGGTGGGAGGGGGCGTCAGACAGACGTGACTGTGGAATAAGGGGCAGGAGAGGTTGCAAACATGGGAGAGATTCAACCCGCTGTCGCTGGCCTTGAGACCAACGTAGGGGCCAGGACCGCGGGTGTGCAGTGGCCTCGTAAGCCGGGAATGGCCCTCGGTTTGCAGCCAGAGAGAGTGGGGATCTCAGCTCCACACCTGCAAGCCACTGGACTCTGCCACAACCTGCACGAGCCCGGGGCCGGTTCTCCCCAGCACCACCAGAGAGGGACTCAGCCCGCGGCCGCCGTAACTCGACTCTGCAAGAGCCAGCTGGACCTGCCGGGCGTCTGACCTACAGAAACGAGCGATGATCACGTGCTGTTTGAAGCCTCCGAGTCCACGGTGACTCGTTATAGCGGCTGTGGGAAACGAACACACCTGGGATCCTGGAAGGGGGTGTCTCGGAACAAAATACGCCAGCACTGCCACCCCAGGGGTGCACTGATGTCACCGAGGCCACCGTTACCGAGGTTTGGTTCCTGGCGGCAGTGTCCTCCGGACGCCCCTGCCCCTGCTGGGCCAGCGGCGACAATGCCGTGCAGGGCTACGGGGTTTCCGTGGCCAAGCGGGAATGCCAAATGGCTCAGAAATCGGACCTGGTGCCAGAAAACAAAGAGTCCCCAGGGGAATGCTGTCATGACCCCGCCAGGAGGACCTACAGAACGAGGGAGCGAACACCAGCTAGCGCTTCTCGCTCTTCGATTTTAGATAAAGGCAAAACAAACGTGTATGAAATAGAGCTGAGAGTCTGTGTCCCCATCTGCCCCACAGGCAGCCCCTGTCGCCAGTCTGGGATTTCTCGCCCCAGACGTCTGTGCACACAAACCTGCTTTCTCGCCCTCTCGGATGTGCCCTGCCCCTGGCCCACCGAAAGCGTTGTGAGCAGTTCCCCAGGTCGAGAGTCCCACGCTGCTGTCATTCCCTTCCCGTGGCTGCACGGGGTCCCGGTGAGGCTTCTTTATTTAGGTTGCTGCTGTTTGTCACCGTTGCAAACACCGGTGTGACTGGTTCAACGTAGGAGCTGCCGGGCCGACCAACAGCTAAACTTCTAGATCCCGTAGATGTCGCCGAATTGCCCCAGCCCCTGCTGAGCTTAACCTTGGCGTCTCCGACGCCATTCCGAAATCGCTGTGCAGGCCGAGCGCGTCCCAGGGCTCCTGCTGGGTCTTCCGCTGCGATTCTGTTCTGGTTTCTGCTCCTGATGTTCTTTAAAAGTCAGGGTTTGAAGTTGGATGCCTACCGACCCTGAAACGTCATCCCGTTTCATTCCAGAAGATTGCTTCTGCCGCTGCTTTCTTCCCAGTCCGATGCGTCTCCAGTAGCAGCTAAAAATAGTCCTGGGCTCAGTGCACAGGCTTGTGTCTAGACGCAGGTCTCATTCGGAAAGCCCGCCCCGGGACACAGGGTGGCACACCTGCCTCCCCACGGCGGAGCACACATTGTCCCCTTGGCTCCCCTTCCTGCCGTCCTGGGTCCCCACCGCTAGGCGGAGCATCTGCAGGCTGAGCAGACGGAGGGCTTGGAATTCTGGGGAGGGAGGACTGTGAGAGCTGCTCCCCCGGGAGCCACCACGTGGGCCCAGTCCCTGTGGCAAATGACGACTTCTCCACTGCAGCCAGGAAGGGCAGGCACCAAGGTCACCCAGCGTGCGATGCAAACCACTATTTTAAAGGGTTCCTCCAGCCAGAGAAAGCAGCAGTGTGCATGTGCGCGTGCGTGCGTGTGCGTGTGCGTGTGCGCGTGCGTGTGTGTATGTTGATTTCAAGCTACCACATGACAGTTTTGCTCTGGGAAAAGATGCAAAGTAACCACCACCATTTCCGCCACCCGGTCACAGCAGATATAAATACCCTCCAAAGCACTGGGAACAGTAGAGTAAGCAGGAGGTGATGAATTTTGAGTACTTACTACTTCTTCTTAGATATAACTTCTTTCTAAGTTTACATTCCCGATTTTCAGTACCGGT
>NW_011888985.1:541096-542553 GCF_000151845.1 Pteropus vampyrus | reverse complement strand
CCCCACAGGCAGCCCCTGTCGCCAGTCTGGGATTTCTCGCCCCAGACGTCTGTGCACACAAACCTGCTTTCTCGCCCTCTCGGATGTGCCCTGCCTCTGGCCCACCGAAAGCGTTGTTCCCCAGGTTGAGAGTCCCATGCTGCTGTCAATCCCTTCCCGTGGCTGCACGGGGTCCTGGTGAGGCTTCTTTATTTAGGTTGCTGCTGTTTGTCACCGTTGCAAACACCGGTGTGACTGGTTCAACGTAGCAGCTGCCGGGCCAAACAACAGCTAAACTTCTAGATCCCGTAGATGTCGCCGAATTGCCCCAGCCCCTGCTGAGCCTAACCTTGGCGTCTCCGATGCCATTCCGAAATCGCCGTGCAGGCCGAGCACGTCCCAGGGCTCCTGCTGGGTCTTCCGCTGCGATTCTGTTCTGCTTTCTGCTCCCTGATGTTCTTTAAAAGTCAGGGTTTGAAGTTGGATGCCTACCGACCCTGAAACGTCATCCCGTTTCATTCCAGAAGATTGCTTCTGCCGCTGCTTTCTTCCCAGTCCGATGTGTCTCCAGTAGCAGCTAAAAATAGTCCTGGGCTCAGTGCACAGGCTTGTGTCTAGACGCAGGTCTCATTCGGAAAGCCCGCCCCGGGGCACAGGGTGGCACACCTGCCTCCCCACGGCGGAGCACACATTGTCCCCTTGGCTCCCCTTCCTGCCGTCCTGGGTCCCCACCGCTAGGCGGAGCATCTGCAGGCTGAGCAGACGGAGGGCTTGGAATTCTGGGGAGGAAGGACTGTGATAGCTGCTCCCCGGGGAGCCACCACGTGGGCCCAGTCCCTGTAGCAAATGACGACTTCTCCACTGCAGCCAGGAAGGGCAGGCACCGAGGTCACCCAGCGTGTGATGCAAACCACTATTTTAAAGGGTTCCTCCAGCCAGAGAAAGCAGCAGTGTGCATGTGTGCGTGCGTGTGTGTGTGTTGATTTCAAGCTACCACATGACAGTTTCGCTCTGGGAAAAGATGCATAATAACCACCACCATTTCCGCCACCCGGTCACAGCAGATATAAATACCCTCCAAAGCATTGGGAACAGTAGAGTAAGCAGGAGGTGATGAATTTTGAGTACTTACTACTTCTTCTTAGATATAACTTCTTTCTAAGTTTACATTCCCGATTTTCAGTACCGGTCGTGTTTAAGGAATGACTCTCAAAACGCCTGAACCTTTGCAGTGAGCGCGCCTGCGGGCTGGCAGTGGCGGTGCCACTGAGTGGCTCCCCAAGGGACGCAGAGGCCGGGGGTTCCAGCATTTCCTTAAACGCCCATGAGAAGCAGCTCCCCGCTTTCCTGTTGAGGGACCGAGTGGCAAGTCCTGGCTCAGCGGTGATGCCTGACTCCTGAATCTCAATTCTTCACTCTTCTGCCCAGGTGGACTCCTGATTTGGGGGGCAGGGGTACTTTTTTTTGAGCCCCCAAGA
>NW_011888985.1:531162-541046 GCF_000151845.1 Pteropus vampyrus | reverse complement strand
GTGATGCCTGACTCCTGAATCTCAATTCTTCACTCTTCTGCCCAGGTGGACTCCTGATTTGGGGGGCAGGGGTACTTTTTTTTGAGCCCCCAAGAATGTTCCAGAAAGAAATCCTGGGAAATACCTGTTCAGCGTATCCTCTGCAGAAGCCAGGCTGGGCCTCGATCCTAATGTGCATTCGTGCACACATCCCTGTTCCTCCTTCTCTGGGGCATCTGAGCGGAGAGCGACTTGACAGCGTCCACGGAAAGGAGCTTAGGAGCCTGGCTCCCTGCGTCCGGGACCCAGAGAAACGCCGCAGCCAGGGAGCAGCTGGAGGAAAGATGCCAAACGCATTTGCGGAAGCTTTTCTTTTTTTGCATAAACTCCCCATTTTAACTTTCAATAAAAGAGCGAGACGCTCTCTTTGTGCTTAATAGAAATCCAAATCCAGTTTGGGGATTAAATCCAGGCAACGAACTCAATCAAGTCTCAGACTTGGTACAATGTGCAAGTTCGTCGACAAGAAAAATGGGAACCTGCGTGATGCACAGCCTCCTCGGGCTTGCCCGCGGGTGGCGGGCGAGGGGCTCAGCTGCCCCCCAGCTAGCTGCCTCTGGCTTTGGCTCCAGGACATGCAGCGGGGAGGGATGAAGGGGGAAACAAACATGTTCCCCGATCGTCACCAAACACACACACACAAATACACGTATGCATACGCACACACACAAACACACGGACACGCACACAGGTTAATCATCTTTTAGGAAACCTTTCGGCCCCACGATTTCTTGCCTCTCTCGCACCTGTGTTTACGAGAGTTGCCCACTTAGCCAGCGAGGGCTTCCTGCGGGGGGCATCCCTATTCTGCGTGGACACAGCCCCGTTTCTTGCATGTCATCTGGTTTGGGGCAGCATCTCCCTGCGGATTCTGCACCCATTTATGAAGAAGGCGAGCTGTCCACACGGCCAGGCCATCCTCAGACACCAGCTGGGCGTCCTGGAATTCAGCTCAATTCTGACGTTATCTCCCCAGAGACAGCATCAGATCCCACAGGGTACGGTCTCTGTCCCACAAAACTGCCCTCCCTCCACTCACTTCAGAAGCCAAGCTCAAGTCCGGTGCTCACCTGCGCTTTGACCTACTGGCTACAGATCGGAGGTTCCAACGACTCCCTGCTTGGGTTCAATTAATTTGCTAGAACAGCTCTCAGAAGTCAGAGAAACATTTTACCTACTAGGTCACCGGTTCATCGTAAAGAAATATAACTAGGAACAGCCGGGTGGAGGAGATGCCCAAGGCAGAGTATGGGGCAGGGACTCGGAGCTTCCATGCTCTCCGAGTGGGTGAGCCGCTCGCCCCGCATCTCCACGTGTCCACCAACCCAGAGACTCTCTGCACCCTGTCTGTGTGGGTTTTCGTAGACACGTCATGGCACAGACGTGACTGATTAAATTATTGGCCACTGGGGATTGAGTCGACCTCTCCTCTTCCAAGTCCACCTGCTCTGGGCTCCAAGAAGTTGCCTCTGTGAGTGCAGCAACCTGGCACTCTGGCTTGGAGGCTTGGCCAGTGGGGTACCCTAGCAGGATGTTGGAGGGGGAGAGGTTGGGGTATTTATACCCCCAAAGCCCCGCCTCAGTCCCCACGGGCTGGCTGTCACTGCTTCTCTCCTCTTTGTGCGTCCCTCTTCTTCCGAGTTCGGGGAGCTGCG
Source organism: Pteropus vampyrus (assembly GCF_000151845.1). NCBI lineage: Eukaryota > Metazoa > Chordata > Mammalia > Chiroptera > Pteropodidae > Pteropus > Pteropus vampyrus. Next base: position 539,352 of record NW_011888985.1, on the reverse strand, counting down.
TCCTCCCCTGTTCCCGCAGGGCCCAAGGACGCTGTCACTAGCCCCACGGTAGCACTCTGACTTCTTATGTCACTGGGCCCAAACGTCTGCGCACGGTTTGTCCACTGCGCTGTAACGAATGGCCACAAACTTAGTAGCTGAAAACCATTTGTTCATTCGCAGCTCCAGGCATCGGGAGCCCAAGGTCAGTGTCACTGGGCTGCAGTCAAGGTGTCGGCAGGCTCCTCTCCCTCCGGAGGCTCGATGTGTCCCTTGCCCGTTCCAGCTTGTGGTGGCTGCGGCTTCCTGGGCGCTCGGCCACATGGCTCCCGTCTCCGCCTCCAGAACAGCGTCGCTGTCGCTGTGTCCTCTTCCGTCTGTAGTCATGTCTGTCTCCCTTCTTCTCTCTAATAAGCACCTTGTGATTGTATTTAGGACCCACCAGGACAATCTAGGATGGTCCCCTCGTCCCAAGGTCCTTAATCACGGCTGCGAAGGCTTGGCCCTGCCAGGGGTCATCCACAGGTTACGGGGATTGGGACTGGTGTCTTCGGGGCCACCACTCAGCCCACCACATTCGCTAAACTTCCTCATATTATCCCCATTCGAGCATGTCGTCTGCCTCCCGCTAGGACTGACCAGTAGGGCCTGGGTCACAGCGTCTGAGGGAGCGCAAATTCAAGCCACGGGAACAAGTCGACTTGAAGATGCGCGTGGTTTTCAAGGCCGTCCACACGCTCACGACTCCCCAGTATGCACCTCTGCTTCATGCCCTTCCTCTGCCTCCCCGAATCACGCATCCAATTGACTATTTGATATTTCCATTTCGTGTCCTAGGCACCTCCCACTCAGAAGAGGCAAAACCCAGCGCTTCCCCTCTCCTGCCCCCTCGCCTGCCCCCTCCCCAGTCTTCCCCGTCTCAGCAGATGTCACCACCACCCACCCGTTCACGCAGGCTGGAAGTCAACCCTGTCACCTCCACATCGCAACCCCCGCCCCCACCCCCGCCACACGGTTCAATGCTACATCCTCGCGGGGTCCGCCTCCCTAGGTTCCACCTCCGCAACGACAGGTCTAGAAAGCTCTCTGTTCCCCCCACATCTGCTGACACCAATCGCGTCCACGGCACCACCTCACTCGGGAGAGCAGGGCACGACCTCCTGAACCGCTGCATCCGCTCGCGTCCCTCCTCGGGAGTTCGCGCTACACCAGCAGCCAGAGGGACAGTCTACCCAGAGGGCGGGGCGCGTCACCGCCCACGCGCAGTGTGGCCACGCCTTCCAGTTGCTTTCTCGCCCCGCCCACCGCACGGTTTGCAGAACCTGCTCCGCCTCCAGGCTTCCCTTCCCCTTGGCGTCCCCTCCGCCGGGAGTGACCTCTTCCCCACCTCTTCCCGCGTCTGGGTTTTCTAGTCCTGGTTGCTCAGGGCCCAGGGCCGCTCTCTTCGCAGTAGAAGGCGGGCGACTCCACCTCTTGATGGGAGAGTAGCAAAGTCACCCTGCAAAGGTGAGAATACCAGAGCTAGAAAGACTCTGGCCGCTGGTGGCCTCTCCCACGTGGAGGACAGTGGTGGACACCAGGCTGGCCCACGGCAATGGGGTCCATGAAACAGCAACAGAAGGACCTTCCAGGTCCTGAATGCATTCCGGGCTGGCCATCTGCATCTCCTGGGTCCCCATGAGAAATGACAGGACTGCTCCTCCTGGTATAGGAGGCGCCCGGCCTGTGGGGAAGATTCTATCTGCGGCCTGTCTCCACGTGTCCCTTCTCAAGGTCGCCGGGGGCGCTCTGATTAACAAAAGGTTTCATCGGCATCATTTGTTACGCATCATGTGACCACTTGTCCCAGTGTCCTGAGCTTGATGGTCAGGTCTGTCCGCGGCCCCTCCAGCGTCAGTGGTGACAGCCGGGAGAGGAGGTCCAGGTTCCTCTAGCTCTGTGTCAGAGGAGGGGACCTCAGATCTGGAAACAGTCGCACCACGAACACAACCGCACGCGATGCGAAGGCTCCGGGCGGGAGCCGCCCAGGGCCGGGCCCCTTCGTGATCGCCATGGTGACGAGGGGCGCTGGCCCCACGCGGGTGCGGCACAGGTGGCGGTGTCCAAGACAGCCACCCTTAGGAGCCCGGGCGGTGAGGGCTGCCGGACCACACCGGTGGGGGCCCTGAGACCGGGCAGGGGGACAGGGGGCGGGGTGTCAGAGCTGGGGCGCCACCTGGACCTCCCTACTCCAAAATGATCTCCTTCCTGGCCAGGCATCAATCATTGGGGGTTTATTTCCCCCGTGGTCACTAGATGTCACTGCAGGAAAAAATCTGACCATAAAACAGAAGCAAGACAGAGAGATGTTAATGTTTTGGATCCTAAGGAAGTGGTCGCCTTGGCAACGGGGAGCACGTGAAAGAACTTCCTTCTTCATGGACAGCGTTGGGCTTCTGAACGGTATTCAGTCAGTGTCCCAAACAGAACCAAAGCCCAGGCATAGGAACGAGCGAACCAGCAGGAGACAGGGCGGTGGGGAGAGGGAAGGGGAGGGGCGGACAGACCGACAGGTGAGAGGACAGGTGACAGCGTCTGGCGCAGTGTGAGCGCTCAGTGAAACTGCTGCTTCTAAATCTGGGCTTCGAAGACTCACAACCAGAATGACGGATTTTTCCTCCAGACATTCATTATCCTCATAAAGAAGCACTTGATTGACAAGGCAGAAGGACTGAGAAGGAGAGGGGCCCAGGAGACGGAGCGCTGCCCGTGGCTGGGCTCCTCAGCGACCGGAGACCGTCAGCCTCAGCCCCGGAGGAGTGGGGGGAGGGGGGCGGGCGAGGGCCAGAGACACCTGTCAGCGCGGAGCCCCGCCCTTCTCTCTTCTTTCCACTTTCTGTCCACACCTTCGCGGGAGGGAGAGGGATTCTACCTCGAGATGGGGAGATGGGAGGGTGGGAGAGGAGGTGGGAGGATGGGAGGCCCAGCCAGTCAGCCTTGGGATTTTAACCTAAACACCAACCGGCTCCCTAATGATCGCAGGGGGCGGGAAAGCGCAGCCCTAGGCGGAGCCGCAGCCAGTGAGTCTTTGCTCCTCCCCCGCCCCCACCCCCTGTCCCTTTCTCCTCCCTCCTTCTCCTGTCTCCCCAGGTGCCAGTGCCCTTGAACTTTGTTCTTGCCCTCTGGCTTTGCAAAATGTTGGCTCTACACCAAGCTTCTTTCTCTCCTCCCTCAGAGCTGCTTCCCTGAGCCCTGCTGACCTCTGGCTAACAGAATACCTTACTTAGCTCACTAGAGCCCCCGGAGGTGTAACCCAGGGATGTCAGCAGTTTGCAGGTAGCTTCTTATCCAAATGCACACCTGATTGCTAGAGTTTGCGAGGGAGAGAAGGGACAGTTCTAGACTGGACTCCACTCACACCTGCCAATACCGGCATCTCCACTTCAGCAAGGCCTCAGGAAGGGTCTTCCGTGCAGCCCTGTGCAGCAGGGTGGACCGGGCCGGGGAGGGGGGCCACGGAGGGGTGCCAAGGAAGTAGGCCATGACCCCAGCCTTCAATGCAGGGGGATGACAGAAACAAGTGGCAGCAGACACGGGCTCCTCACAGGAGGCCAGGACCTTGGAGCAGCACGGCCAGCTTCTGGGGACGAGCCTTCAGGATCAGTTGATTGACTCCCTGGGGGGCTGGACCCCCCTTTTTTTTGCTTATCTATATTTTTACTTTCTACAAAAAAAATTTGTTTTTTATGCTATTTTAAAAACACAAAAGCATTATTTGGGCATATTTTGTACATAACAAGCTGGTTTCCACGGTATTTTAAGTATCTGCTTTATCTCATCTTTTAATTATTACTAAATGTCTATTAAATATATTGAGCCAAATTATGCACACTGGCTGTTGTTAAGACAACATGCTTTAGGCTTTATTTCAGACATGCATACGTGATGAGAACATGGGGTGTGCTCACGAGAGAGGCCTGCAGTCTGGCCATCAAGAGACCGTGTCCTGCAGCATCAGGCCCTGGCTTGCCAACTGTCACAGTTCAAGGGGCCTTGGACAGAGTGACCGGGAGAGCTGGCTCCTACCTGCGGGCTTGGGCCCTGCAGCCTCCCCAGCTCTCGTCAGGGCTGCTGGTCGGCCCTGCGTGCCCACTCCTGCCACGGAGAGCAGGGACATCGGTTCCCAATGACACATGGCACGTTTTCACCTGCATTTGCTGTTAAGAGGGCTCTTTGGATACTTAGCTCTATTAGTTCCTGGCCCACACCAACAAGCCATTCTAGGACACCAGCAAGGTGTCTGGGAATTCAACTCAGTTCAGCTCAACCCTGACGCTATCCACCAGAGACAGCGTCAGATGCCACAGGCTGAGGGCTCCGGCCCGCGATACTGGCCCTGACTACCTCCCCAACCCCCACCCTGGCCCACTTCAGAAGCCGGTTGAGACCCCAGGTCATCACCTGTGTCTGACCAACTGGCTATAGGCCAGAGACACTAAAGACCCCTGCCTCGGGTCCAGACAGCAATCACAAGTCCAGGTTGTCACCTGCGCTTCTGACTGACCGGTGCGGGAGAGGAAGACACGTTCCTTCACTCTCCTGTGTTCTTTCGGCTGGCCTAATAATTAAATTGACGTGCAGATGAACAAGAAAAATGACCGAATTTAGTCACATATGCGTGTATGGGAACTCCGCATACCCAACGGTCAGAGACCCCATGTCTGTGAGAGGGTCAGGGGCAGAAAAGGGAAATGAGGGATGCATGGCAGCCTGAGCTGAGGATGGAGTGTGGTGCCTGGGGCTTCAGAGGGGAGGAGGGACATTTGCGGGGCAGTATGAAGAGCAGATATTCAGTAATTGGATGTTTGTCCTGCTCTACAGATAGGTAATAAAACGTTATTTCTGGTGCTAACTCTTATTATGGGCAAGGCCTCCATTTAAATTCTTTATTTTTATTTATTTATTTTATTCATTCATTTATTTTTTTTATTATGGTAAATTCTTTAAGGGAGAGGTAAAAGTTTCTCACGACCCCGCAGGGTCTCAGTTACCTTCAGCTCAAGACAACCCATGTGCCAAGGTGGCAGGTCCGGGGGGGAGGGGGCCTGTTCTGAACCCCTTCAGTGGCTATAAATTAGAGGTTCCCACAGCCTACTCTTTTGGTTCTAGTAATTTGCTAGAGTGGCTCGCAAAACTCAGAGAAACATCTATTCAGGTCACCGGTTTATTATAAAAGGACATAACTCGGTAAGCCAGTGAAGGAGATGCACAGAGCAAGGTACAGGGGAAGGGCTCAGAGCTTCTGTGCCTTCTGAGAGAGCCACTGTCCCCACACCTCCACATGCCCACCAACCCGGAAGTCCTCCGAACCCTGTCCTTTTGGGTTTAGTATGGCAGCTTCGCTACATAGATGTGACTGATTAAGTCATTGTCCATCGTTAACCGATGCAACCTCCAGCCCCTCTCCCCTCCTGGGAAGTCAGGCGTGGGACAGAAGTTTCCAACTCCTTAATCATGTGGATGGTTTCCCTGGCGACCAGCCCCTTTCCTTAGGTGCAGTCTAAAAGTCAACTCATTACCGTAACGAAAGACATCTTTATTTTCTTATCAGTTAGGAAATTCCAAGGATTTTAGGAGCTCTGTGCCAGAAGTGGGATGAAGACCAAATATATACGTCTTGGTATAAATCACAATATCACATAGACAAATATCTGTTGTGTTAAAGCAACATGTGCGAAAAAAAAAAAAAATAAGAAAAGACGCCACGGTTTGGCTGTTGGCAAATGTCAACGCATTTGGCAATGACTGCCTGGAGACGTTAGTGGGCTTCTCAGGCTCATTGTAGAATGTTTCACCTTGGACTCAAGGCCTGCTGTGGGCCCGGCCCTCTCCACCATGCTGAAACCGCGGTGCCCACTTCAAGCAGCCCCTGTCTCTGAAGGCCACAGGCCTGTCCACTCCACTGCCTCTTTCAGCAGACACACTCTGCGCATGCGCTTTGCTGACGTGCTCTGCTGTGCCTCCGAGATTCTACACCTGTGGTTCTCAGAGTGAGTCTGTGGACCTCTTGTGCCAGCTGCACCTGGGAGTTTGTTTGAAATCAAGAATCTCACGTCCTGCCTCTGCCCGACTAGTCAGAATCTGCATCTTAAGATTAAAGTCTGAGAAACACCAACGTGTGCCAGGGGTCAGCAGAGTGTGGCCCACAGGCTAAACCTGGCGACCACCTGTGTCTGTATGGCCACAAGCTAAGAATGGTCTGTACAGGTTTAAAAGCGCTATCAACTGAATGTTTGTGTACCCCAAAATTCATACATTGTAACATAAATCTATAGCATTGGGAGGGTGGGGGGTTGGGAGGTGATTAGGTCGTAAGGGTGAAGCCTTAATGAATGGGATTAGTGCCCTTATAAAAAAGACCCCAGGCAATGGAATACAATTCAGCCATAAAAAAGAAGGAAATCCTGCCATTTGTGACAGCATGGATGAGACTTGAGGACATTATGCCAAGTAAAACAAATCAAACAGAGGAAGACAAATACTGTATAATCTTACTTATGTGTATAATCTAAAAAAATAAAAAAAAAACTCATAAAAACAGGAATTAGAATGGCGGTCACCAGAGGTGGGGGGTGGGCGAAATGAGAGGTGTTCCAAAGGTTCAAACTTCCGGTTGTAAGATAAATGAGTTCTGGGGATGCGATGTGCAGCACAGTGGATACGGTTAGCAACATCGTGTTACATGTTTGAAAGTTGCTAAGGAAGTTCTCATCACAAGGAAAAAAAATTGTAACTATATGAGGGGATGGATCTTTATTAAACTTACTGTGGTAATCATTTAAAAATATATACCTATATTAAATCAAAGATGTACATCTGAAATTAATACAAAGTTATAAGTCAATTGTGTCTCAATAAAACTGGGAGTGAAAATAAAAGAGACCCCAGAGAGCTGTGTGAGGTTAGATGAAGAAGAAAGCCATCAATGAACCGGGAAATGGGGTCTTGCCAGATACCGAATCTGCAGGCATCTTGATCTTGAACTTCCCAGCTTCCAGAACAGTGAAAAATAAGTCACTATTGTTTATGAGCCACCTCTTCTATGGTATTCTGTTACAGTAGCCCAAAGAGACTAAAACGATTGGGGAAAAAAGCAAAAGAAATCAATAACATTTCATGACACGTGAGAATCATATGAAAAATCAAAGTTCGACATTTATAAATAAAGTTTTATTGGAACAGAGCCTACTCATTTCTCTAGGTATTTCTATGGCCGTGTTCACATCATAGAGGAGAGTCGAGAAGTTGCAACCGAGATCACATGCAGCCCAGAAAGCCTGACGTATTTACTATCTGGTCCTTTACAAGAAAGGTTGGCCGATCCTTGATCTGTAGGATTAGGCTCGTATACTCATCTTGTCTCATTTCCCGTGATTTTGCAACACTTGTTCCCAGGAAAATGAAAAGATGGCCTCGCTCTCTCACCTCGTCACCTCGCCTCATGTCTCGTATGACTCGCATCCATTTCCCATGCTCCCGCCCTCTACCCCTCCTTGGGCAGTGCTGACCACAGGGCACTCCTTTTCCTGAAGCCTTGGCCAGTTTTTCTCGCCATCTTGATTTCTCCTTTGCTGAAAACCCTAATCGCAGCCCAGCTGGCAGCCCCACACAGTCTAGCATGGGAGTGGACTCTGACTCCACTCATTTGTTTCTCATGATTAACAACCCGAGTGTCTGGACCAGTCCATCTTAGTGATCTCAACATTAACGGAGCCCTTAGCACAGGAGAAGCTCTCAACGGATTGTTTACCAAGTCGATGACTGAATTAATGGGCCATGTCATTTCTGGGTGCTCCTCACAGCACCCAGCACAGCTTCTGACAGAAGACCTAATTGATACATTGATTTTCCTTCAAGAGGTCCGAAATGTCTTGTCTCTCTGTCGCCCATTCATTCTCCACAAATATATTAAGCGTCAACGCCGTGCTGTTTTCTAGCATTACAGAGATGAACCGAGATAGAAACCACTCCTTCATCGTGTTACACATTAGTGAGAGGGGGAGGCGTGTGCTGCACACGGCCTGGCCTGGGGCTCCTTTCTGCTCATGCAGAGGTCTCGCCTCAGCCGGGCGTCTTCGGGAGCCCCGCGTGCACCAGGAACATGTCCGCTTCCAGACTGAGTGATGGGGCAGGTGCCATCCTGCTTCTCCTGCTGTTGTTCCTGGCACCGAG
>NW_011888985.1:529299-530066 GCF_000151845.1 Pteropus vampyrus | reverse complement strand
GCGCCTGACTTTATTTTAAATGAGGTTTTTGTTTATTAATTTTCACAAAAGACACAGCTCTGCTTGTAGTCTTCCTTCTCCAGGATGTGGGATCAGGGGAGGGGCCGTCACGGGATGACGAACATCCGGGGCACTGTCCGCTGCGCCCCTACTCCCACTGACAGCCGAGACTGTCATCAGTCCCGCGTCCCTCCCGGCTCCCCCCTCACAAGGAAGTCTCTGCCCCTGGGGCTCCTGTAAGGAAGCCCACCCGCTCGGGATCGAGAGGTTGGGCAGGTCCCCAGCGGAGGGGAGAGCGTGAGGCTTTTCCCAGGTTGGCCCTCAGTCCCCGTGCAAAGGCCACCCCGCCACAGACCGGTGGCTCCCACTGCCCAGACCTGGGAATCGGCAGTGGAGGGGTCGCTGGAGCGAGACCCCTGCCCCGGGCAAAGGAGGACGTACCGGGCAGCCCCAGAAGCTGGCACAGGCTGCAGCGCGGCTCGGAGTGGCACGGTCGCCGGGCCTCACAGAGGGCGGCTCGCAGGGGCAGGAGTGCGAGGCGGGTCAGCCGGAAGCGGGAGCCGACGTTCGAGCAGGAAGATGGCACTGCAGGTGTCGGAGCAGCTCAGGGAGTGGGCACGACAGGGGCACAGACTGGACGCCCGAGACTCGTCTGGAAAATGGGATCACGGGCAGGGCTGGCAGTGGCGGTTATGGGGAGCACGTGGCATCTTTTCACGCTACCACCTCCGCCCTTTGCTTGCAATGCGTTTCTCCTTCTCACGCGT
>NW_011888985.1:522656-527919 GCF_000151845.1 Pteropus vampyrus | reverse complement strand
CTCAGTCATTCGGGAGACGTGCCTGGCACTTGAAGGAAGAGTGAGGACTGCCTTGGCACCATCCACCTGCTTGTGATTCTGAAGGAAGTTCTTGATTTGAGAGGTAAGCATCACAGGACTTCCGCCCTGGTGGGCAAGGCCACGCTAAGCTCTTTCTTGCAGCCCAGGCAAATAATGCACGGTATGCTCCCCAGTGGCCAACTCCATTAAGCCAATGGAAATGGAAATTCTGTGTTCTTTCTCATGAATTAAAAAGTGATCAGCAGTCCTCTGTGTTAGTCATATCCCTTTACCTCTGTCCTACAAAATTAGACTTTTCACAAGAAAAATGCTGTCACTCCTTCTTCAAAGGCATCTGAAGGCAAATTCTGAAGGTCTCAGGGCCTTACTCAGCAACTGTGTTTCCCCAAGGGCACTAGATCTTTTAAAGGCTATGACTTGTAGACTGAACTGTTTCAGTTTATTGGAACAAAAGTGAACGTCAGCAATATTCCGCATAATCTGTTTCCTGAAACAGGTTTCATCCAAGGAGGAGAATCAGAAACAAGCGCCAAATGGCCCAAGGCGAGCCCTTAGTTAGGGCGAACAAACGTCCGGCACAATGAGAGGGGGAAGGGAGGGGAAGAGAGGAGACCCCCTTCCCTGAGCTAGCTCTCCCGCCTGCGGCAGGACACTCAGGCGATCAATAGACACCCTCTGGGACTACGAGCCAGACCCTCGGGGCCCCCGTCTTCGATCCCGCTGAGAATCCTCCCACCCGTTTGGAGCTGAGGCCTTGTCAACAGCATTGACTGCTAAGGATGTTATTAAAAGTCCAACCAAGCTATTCCTGCCAACCCCCGTGGGGAAAGGCGCAGGGACTGGATAGCTCTGAAAAGATTCTGGGATCCGTGCGCATGAACCACACACATGCACTGCAGTCTGAGCATCGATGGGAGGGGGGGCGTCAGAACTCGGGCCGTGCGAAATGGCAGCTCTCTCCCCGCAGTCTGCTTGGGGGTGCCAGTGTCTGGGCCCCCACCTCTGGGCTCAGCCTGGCGGGGGCGAGGGGGCCTTCTTCCTCTTTTGATCACCAGAAAGGAACGAGCAAATCCCTTCTCAGCAGTTTAGGGCTGAGGCCTCAGCGGTCAATGCCTCAGGCTACTTATCAGGCTCCCTGCCCCTTATAAGGCAGAGCTGAGGGCTGCAGCCAGGAAGCGGCTTCTGGGAAGAGGTGGCAGTGTGCCAGGTCCCCAGGGTGGTGGTGGAACTGGGGCTTTGATCTGCCTCGGGCTGGGAACACCGTCTCCCAAGGAAGTTCAGTGACCTCTTCCCCACTCCTCTCTCCCGCTACACTCCTCGTCAAGGACCAATAGTCTAGGTCTTGCTGTCTTCGGCATCGGCGCATCTTTATGAGGTTAGGCTCCTTAGTCAACCAGTCTGAACCTCGGTCTTCTCCTCTGCCAAATGAGAACGATCCTCTTCTTGTTGCAAGCACAGACTCATTCCGGTTACCTCAGGAGAGGTAAGGAGATCCTTAAGAATAATGATGGCCAGGGTCTTGACCACATGGTCACTGTGCCAAGAGACGGAGCTGGGTTAGGCTCTGAGCGATAGCTCTAAGGGTCCGTCTGGCAGCTGAGCTGCTGACCAACGCAGGGCTCTGGGGCGGCTTCTCGCAAGGGCACCGACTCATCCCAACCCTACTGCGTTGACGTAGCTAATTTCCCTCTCTGTGTGTCTGTCTATCTGGTTTGCGTTCCTAGAAAAAGCCATTCTGATAGAACTAGGTAATAGCCACGTTCTCTGCTTGGCCCTTTTTGTGTGACACTACATCACAGGATGCTGGACCGATTACACGTTACCTGTCCTTGGGCCACGTGCCTGTCCCTGGTCTGCTCAGGCTGTAGCTAGAAGGCAGGGTCGCTCCAGCATAAGCAGAGGAGGTGTTTCATGCTACGCCTTCCGCAGGGAGCAGGCACGTGTGGTCTGTGCTCCTCACAGACACATTGTCATAAGAATTGTGACACTAACGCATGACGCGTCCAGACAGACCCCTGCTATGCAGATTCTGGTTAGGTCTGGGGTGGTGAGTAAAATCTGAACATTTAGTAAGTGTCTTCAAGAGATTCTTAGCACTCCCCACACGGGGCTTGCTCCATGACATGTGATGAGCACAGTCACAGTGCCCAGACTCAGAAGGGCCTCGCGGTTGGGGTCAACACTCCGGGGTGCTGTCATAAGCTTCCACTCATTTCCTCTTCGAATGAGTGTTTTGTAAGTGAAGTCTGAGGGGCCAGTGGTGAACGGCCGCGCCATCTTCCTGCCTTCCCAGTAGGGTTCTAGGTCCCCAGCCCATTGCACCTGGTGCCCAGGTCCCCTTCCGGTCCCCCGCACCAACCCCAGACCAGACCACGGCAGCCTACGGATCTGAGCTGCATATGTCGGGGAAGGGCTCCATTCTGCTGTTACCCTCTATTAGCTCACTTTGCTAACTGAGGTTTCCATTCTGCCAAAGGATTCCAGAATGTTCCAGGGCTATTAGAAGATGTTCTGATCAAGCTACTTCTCTGGGAGAAGAGCCTGGAAGTGGACGAATTCTTTAAATTCCTAAGGAAATCTCGGGGCCTGGTAACTATTACGCAAGGAAACACTCCAGGAGGCGAAGAGCGAGTGCTCACAGCCTGAGCTTCTGCCTGCGAGGCGGTTGCCACCGCCATCCACGGCCTGGAGAGAGATTACCCTCCGCCTGCGCCTGAAGCCCAAATCCTCAAATGTTTTCACACCTTCGAAGTAGTGTACAGACGGCTACTCTCCAGGGCACAGCAGGGACCCTGGGGTGTCAGAGCAACCCCGGGGGACAGGTGCGCCCGGTGCGAGGTGGTGCCTTCCCGCCGGAGAAAGCGTAGATCTTTCTTGAGGGATGACTCACTGCGCAGGCAGAGGCCCCGGACGGCCTGTGGACCCCGGGGCAGCGTTTCTGGGGTGTCCGCTGGCACCAGGCGCGTCGGAGGAAACGCTGGGTCGGAATGGGAAAGATTCTTCATACACGTGTCCCGGCAGGGAAGGGGGAGGAGAGGGCGGGCGCGCAGGTGGCGGAGCCGGCTTGCCTGGTCTTCACCTGCTTGCTGCGTGTTGACAGGGCGCCCCCTTTCATTCAGAGCGGGTCAGGCTTCTAGAAGGACCTCTTGGCATCGCTGAGATTCTTGCTTCGAGTAAAGGGCGGGAACACATGCTGGGGCGGGCCCTGCAGGGGACGCTCGCCCAGTCAGATATGACTTCTGGTGTGAGGGCTGCTGCCGACGGTCTGGAGTAAGAGGCAGAAATTGTGAAATGGTTGCGGACATTTAATGCTAATGTTTGGTTTTGAGGCCAACGAGCCGAAAGCTATGAATTTAAAAGTGTCTAAGCAAGGGACTCAGAGCTTCTGTCCACTAGCTCACTTTGCTGAGTGAGGTCTTCATTCCGTGAAAGGATTCCGGAATGTTCCAAGGCCATTGAGTTGAATCCGTGTTGCCTCGTTTCCTTTGCCAAGGCTTGCGTCATTTCCTTGTCTGTTCCGGCCAAGAAAGGGTTCTACATTTCGGCGTGAAGGTCACCTGAGGATGGAAATCATCCAAAAGGTTCTGCAGGGTCACCTGGTGCCTGCGAAGTCTTCCTGCCGAAGGGACACGAAGGGACACCTGCCGTCACCCTGACTCCGGCCTGCACGGTGCTTCCTCCAGGCCTGGAACATCCACCCACTTCTAGCCTCTTCTCCCAGAGTAGCAGCTCGACCGAAATATTGGATAATTTTCTGATAGTGTCTGTATCTATTGCAGACTCTTGATGTAAAAATTTATCTTCCTCATGAGTCCAAAAATAATCTCCCAGGAATCTAAACTGTGAAAGAGTGTCACGTGATCGAATAGATGTTTCTGTTCTCTCTCCCTCGAGAAAAGATAAGCTGCCTAAATTTGTCCCGTAGGTCAGTCAACTAATTTCTCCTCCATGTCCCCAGGAGATGATGTAAATACACAGAAGAGGAAGGGCGTCTAGTAGAAATTACTGTTTCTGAAGAGGAGGAGGAAGAAGAAGGAGGAGGAAAAGGGCGAGCAAAAAAAAATCCCAAATTAACAAAAACCAGATTTGCTGGGACAAGGGTGGGTAATCGAGAGATAATGAGACAGAGAATTAGATGCCTGTGGCTGTAAATAAATAGGAAAGGCCTATTCAGTCTACGCCATTCGAGATCTCCAGGAAAAGAGAAGACATTAGCTGGAAAAGCTTAAAATTCCGCTGATAGACACTGCTTGACAAGGAAACATCTCTAACCTCAAGATGATTTGTAATTAGAATTCTTCCTACTGTTGTAACAACTGCCTCCCATGTTGCTACGGAGACTAAGTAAGGTAAAGCTTGAGAAAGCCCCCACCCCTAAACTGGAGTGTGTTATTCAGTTTTAGGGATTGTTATTGTCAGAGTCGTCAAATAAAATCTGATTTACGGAAAAAATATTTATCGAGGTGCTACTGACATGCAAGATACGTTAAATGAGTGATTTATTTTAATCTTTGCAATGACTCTGCAAGGCAGGTATTGGTCCTACTGATTTTTTTTTAGATCAAAATAACTTATAGCTTGTCTATAAGAGTGTATCCAAGTGTTTAGAGTTTAGGAGTGACTTCTCATGCATGCAAAGTAGCTCTAAATGCAATTCTCGAGTACCATGAGAAAAGCAAGAAGATAACATTTGGATTTAGCTGAATTTAGCAAACCCAGAGATGAGTATTAAACACATATGCACTTGGACGTTTATTGCAGTGAAGGTCTGGCTGGTCAGCAGACAGATATTCATTCTCTAGGGGATAAATACAGAGAGATAAAGTGCACAGCGAGAAAGACAGGAAGGATACGTTCCTCAGATTACCTGAGCTGCTAGATGCCACTTTACTAATTAGTGTTAATGAGAGAAAATTAGCTAGGTCCTCCCATGGGTTTCCTGCAACCACTGGTCTGGGACTCGGAAGAGAGGCTCACGGCGGAGAAAGAAGCAGGGGAAGGTTTTGAGTGAAGATGCTCTAAGGACCAAGCGTGCAGGATGACCCGAGATTCTTCGAAGGCGCCTCAGAGAAGGGCGTTTCTCCTAGCATCAAGGATTCAGAATGTCCTAGGAGGAGAAAGGAGAGGCAGCTGAGACGCAGTGTCACGGAATGTAGTCACAGGACGTGGAGCTTCGGGACGCATTGGCGGGCATGTCATCCTAGCACAGTTTACTTTCAGCAAGGCACTGTGACCGTCAGTG
>NW_011888985.1:516103-520726 GCF_000151845.1 Pteropus vampyrus | reverse complement strand
TCAGAGGGAGAAATGAATCCTGCCATTATTATATTCCAGTGATAGCATGTCATCCGCAGTGCGACGGTGCGTGGAAGAGAGACCGTTTTGTTTCTCTTACGCTGGAGATAGAGATGTTTATTCACCTTCGAAGACACTTAACACGAAAATACAACCAGGGTGTCCCCCTCCCCACCCTCCAAATGCAACAAAACTACAAAAGAGAAAGAAAAATGCCAAACAGGTCTAGGAAATCCACCCACGTTCTTGTATTTTCTCACGACCGTTGCAGAGATAAGATTTGTTTGAAAATTTAAAAATTAACATACTTTATTTTTTAGAGAAGTTTTAGATTGATGGAAAAATTGAGAAAAAAGTCCAGTTCCCACCCACCTGTCCCTCCCCCCACGCTTTCTTCTGCTATGAACATCTCGCATCAGCGAGGTGCACTTGTTATAAATAATCAGCCAACATTAGGTCGTTATTATTTCTAACCGAAGTCCTTAGCTTCCCTAAGGCTCACTCTGGGTGTCGCACCTTCTTTTGCCAAACGGATTAAGGTCATGGGTCTGCCATCACAGTATCATACAGATCATGTCACGGCCCTGAAGCTCCTCCGGGCTCCACCGACCCAGCCCTCTCTACGCCCAGCCTCTGCCAACCATGCTGCTCTACACTGTCCCCACGGTCGCACCCCTTTCCAGGGCCACGTGGTTTTAAGGACACAGTACGTAGCCCTCTCAGACTGGCTTCTTTCACTGAGCAATAAGGATTTGAGGTCCTTCCACGTCTTTCTGTGGCTTTCTAGCGCATGTTTTAAACTGAATCCCCATTGTCTCGATGTGCCACGGTCTGTTTATCCACTCGTCTCTTGTGGGACATCTCGGTTGCGTCTAAATTTGGCAGTTATGAATAAAGCTGCTGTCGACATCTGTGTGCAGGTTTTTGTGTGAATGTGAGTTTTCAACTCATCTGGGTAAATAGCAAGGAGCATAATGCCGGGTTGTATGATACGACTGTGTTTTGCTTTGTGAGAAGCTGGCAAACTGTTCTCCTGAGCAGCTGTACCATTGTGCGTTCCCATCAGCCGGACCGAAAGTTTACGTCAAAGACATCTCGTTCTGCTCTGGAGTGGCCCAAGCCTGGCACTAGCCTGCACTTTGGGTGATTCTGCACTGACAGAGGTACGTGTCCTTCGGACGATTTCTGTGTCATTTGGGACCATGTGGCTGGTCCCTTGGGCTCCCCTGGACCTGCATTAACATTTGTGAAGTAATGGTAGTCTCCAAAGTGGCCCCTGCCCCAGAGTAATTATAATGACGCATGTTCAGCTGTCCCAGAAGGTGGTTCAGGATGAAACTGATGTTGTGAGCGGGTTCTTGTACACGTGAGGACCCTCCGCTGTGCACGTCACACGGATATGCCCCTTCGGGACGAGCTCACTGCCGAGTTTAGGGAAAAGCCCTGTGGGCGTCCAGTGGTCCTTGCAAGGAGGAGACACTGGGTTCTAGAAGGGTCTGGCTTTGCAGTGACAAAGAGAATGTCCTCTGACAGAGTAGTTAGGAGGCTCGGGGGGAGTGAAAGTTGAGAGTCCCCGAAAACTACAGATTTAGCATTATTTATACATTGATACAGCCCTAGATGCTTCCATTCTCACAGTGAAATCGTGGACCAGAATCAGCATGTCGGTGGCTCCCAGAAGGCAGTCACTTGAGCCCTAGGACCAGGCCTTCCTCCCATCTGTCACGGAGCCTGGCTCTCAGGGGAGGGTCCGAAATGTTGTCTCAGGGAAGCAGAACCAACAGGATGCACAGGGAGAAACATTTTAAAGAATTGGCTCACGGGACAGTCAGGCTTGGAACACCAAACTCCACGGGGCAGGCGGACAGGCTGGCTGTCCCTGTGGGGTTTCTACATGGTGGTCTGGAGCGGAACTGCTCGTGCCCCCGGAAACCTCAGTGTTTGCGCTAAAGGCCTTAGGCTGGTTGGACGCGGCCCTCCCACACACGAGGACCATCTCCGCTGCTCGCAAGCCCTTCAGGCTTGTCCCCCGATGGCCTGGTCGCCTGCCGGCCCCCGGGCAGTATGTCCGACCCTCGGTTCCTGACCCCGTTGATCCTGTGTTCCGTCAACAATAGTCCCAGCTTCAGGCGCTCACCATTTAACGGTCGCCGCCAGGAACACTGAGCCACGGTCGCTGCCATGTTCTTGGCAACATCCATGTTTATTTGTGATGTTCTGTGTGCGTTGAGCTTCTCTTATGTAGTGATGTTGTGTCTAAATGACCTTTCCTGTCTAAAACACAGACAGATGTGGACAACAGAACAGCCCAGTTTAGCGCATCAAATTCATTGATCGAAATAAAGACCTTTCGTAATATCTATGAAACAAATATTCCTTCCATTAATAGAAGAATCAATAAACAAAATGTAGTATGTACATACAATGGAATATTGTTCATCCATCAAAAATAATGAGGTGCTGACATAGGATGCAACGTGGATGAACCTCAAAAACATGCTAAATGAAAGAAGCCAGTCGCAGAGGACTACTTATTGTATGATTTCATTAATGCGAAATATCTAGAATAGGCAAATTCATAGAGACAGGTCAGAGGCTATATGGGCGGTTTTTGCTTAATGCTTATTGAGTTTCTATTTGAGGTGATGAACGAGTTTTAAAAATAGTGATGGAGGTTGTATAACGTTGTGAATGTACTTAATGCCACTGAACTGTACACATAAAATGGTTAAAATGGCAATTTTTGCTATGTATTATTTGACCTTTACACAACTCAGGGTTTGGGGGCACTGACCCCCCATGCAGTCAAAAATCTGTGTGTAACATTTGGCTCCCAAAATACTATCAGCACTCTACTGTTAACTGGAAGCCTACCAATAAAGTAAACAGTTGATTAACACATATTCTGCATGTGATGTGTATTGTATACTGTATTCTTACAATAAAGTAATCTGGAGAAAAGAAAAAGTTATTAAGAAAATCATAAGGGAAAATACATTTATAGTATTCATTGAAAAAATTCAATGTGTAAGGGACTCGCTCAGTTCAAACCACCGTTGTTCTAGGGTCAACTGTATACATATGCAACCATATCACAGTAAAGCTGTTTTAAAAACAAACAAGTGTTCTCATTGTGTGTCAGCTGCATGAGAATGTTACTGTTACTGGTTTCGGTCCTTTTAAAGGAAAAAAAAAAGAGATGAACTTGAAAGAAGTGCTGTCTGTGCCCGAGCAGCTCCAGGCGCCCCCTCTGATCCTTGGGTGGCCCACCCCCACCCCTCCAGCCCTGCCTCTCGTGGGGTGCATTCCAACCCTCTCGAGGCTGGGACCCTCCCGCCACCCTGCTCAGCCTCCGGGAACCCAGCAGCACGCACCAGCCAACCGAAGCAGCCCAACGGGGCAAGGCTGTTTCATAAACACCATCCTTTTCAAAGTTAATCCTGAGGATTGGACACAGCTGTGTTCATTCTTTCCGGTTCTTTCATTTCAAAGCTACGCCACGCACTTTGATCTACAAAGGTCCAGTCAGTTGTTGATGTGGAAGTTGTTGGTTTTCATTAACGACTTGCTACTCCGTTGTAATTTGTTCTAGATTTGTTCTCTTTCAAGATGCCACTTGGGCATCTTCTCTGTCGGAAGCAGGGATGAAAGAATGACATGGTTACGTAACGTGGGGTCCAGGCATGTGCGACCAGCTGCTGCTTCTAACTGGTGCCTCGTGTCTCTGCACAGCTCCCTGGGCGTCAGGGGACACTGTGTGAAGGAAGAGGAGAGGTGAGCTCTGTGGACGGGAGGGCGATTGACTGGGTGCCCGTGCCCAATACGGCCTTCCGGGGAGCTCCTAAAACCAGCAGTCACTTTTATTAAGGTATTTGCACTTGCCCTGAGATGCTCATTCCAGGGACAAACATCCATTTTCTAAGAGCTTATAATTCTTGATACTCTAACACGTCTCCAACACAACACTCATGAACGCACACACACACCGCGTGCAGGCACACACGCGTGCACACACGCAAACTACATTCCAATTTCTTCTTGGGTTAATTTAAGACTGTCCCTGAGCCACGAACCATCCATCAATCATGAGACCACTGGCAACGGGAGAGTCTCCACAATCCAATTGAATCTCTAATCCCGACAACACACTACAAAGCAGGTGGCACAAGGCCATCTGACAGATGGAGATGCCAACTCTCAAGGAGGACGAGGAACTTGCTCAAGGCCACCAGGCCACTGGGCACTGGCGCAGGTGTGTCTGGATCAAAAGCTCATGCTCCCTCCGTGGAACCAAAATGCTTTACCAGTGGCCCAGCGAGGGATGGGAAATGATGCGAGGAGTTACAGGAAGATGTACGAACATCCAGCATGCAGCCCTTCAGCACGGAAGTCACAGTTCCGTTACTAGGTACCTGTGTCCGCAGGTGGAAAGCAAATACGCCTAGACCACTTGGGAAGATGAGTGATGCTCTGGCATCATATTATTATGCCCACTGTGTCACCATGGAAACAGAGCCACGAACACAGGCACCAGGCACTGGGGACAAAAGCATTGCTTTCTGGGCTCTTGCAATCACCTTTGGCAAATGGACTTTCTATGTCTGGTTGTCACATGGGTTATTA
>NW_011888985.1:513238-515553 GCF_000151845.1 Pteropus vampyrus | reverse complement strand
CTGAACCGGGAAGAGATTCTCATCCGAGACCAGAGGCAGGCGTGGCTGGGGCGAGACCCTGGAAAGCCTGAAGTGGGAGGCCTGGCTCTCTGCGTAAGAAAAGCTGAAACATTTAATTTTTAATGTTTCTTTTCAACTGTTCGCCCTCTCCGTGAATGCCCTACCTGGGGGTGACAGTGACCCTGTCCTCTCCCTCACGAGCCTATGTCCATCTCTCATTCATTCTACCAAGTATTTGACCCCCAGCATCTCTCGAACCGGCCTCCGTCCGCCGCCTCCGCCCAGCCATCTCCAGCCGTCCACCGCGTCTCAGCATAAGTGGGGCGTTCTACCACCTCCTCTCCCTGGACTCTCTCACACTCACCCCAACACAGTCTCGACCCCGCCCTCTCCCCACCGCCGCCCGAGGGATCTTTGGGAACCATGTGACCTCTCTGTTCCAGTCCCTTCTATGGCGCCCCACCTTTAGGCTAAAACCTTGGACGCAGCTCCCCGATCCACATGGTCCGTCCTGTCGGCCCCCCTGGCCTCGCCACTGTGCTGCTGCTGCACACCCCCCCACCTCACTCATGACCCTCGGCCCCAGATTCTCCGCAGCCTTTCCCGCCCCAGGGCCTTCGCGCGGGCCGGCTCTCTCGCCTGAACCCCCTTCTCCCCCTCATTCCTCGGGTACGTCCTGCTCACCCCCGGACCTCAGGACACCAGTCACTTCCCAGGAAGGTTCCCACACCTCCTCAAGTCACCCCCACCCCCATCTCTCTCTGGCCTGTGACTTCACCCCTGTCCCGCTGAGTGGTGACATTGCTGCCAACCGTACATTTTCTTATCGATTAGTGATTGACGTCTGCCTTCCCCTGGACCACCTGCATCATGAAGACAGCCGTGCCCACTCGCCGTGGGGTCCCCGGCACCTTGCACGTCCCTGCGACGTGCCGAGCACTCTGCAGACGCTCGTCCACCGAAGGAAGGAAGCGAAGCCGCGTCTCGATGATTCTGGTGGTTTTTACAGCGGCGTGCAGCCAGCAGTGCCGGGACGCCCCGGGCGGCTGCTCCGCCGGTCGACACAGAAGTTTGACTCGCTGACTATCGCCCACGCCTGACGGGACCCAACTGTTAAGGCTCTCTGAAAAAATCGGTATTTCTAACCGAGGTATATGGAGATCACAAAAGCCCCTTCGCCTGGTAAAGCCTCTCCCCGGTTCCAGCCTCGGTCCAGCTCACCAGGCAGGGCGCCCACTCACACTTGTTAAGTGGCACAGCAGTCGAATTGACTGCCACCCAAAGCGTGGGGCACACCACTGGGAACAAAGGGTGCTTCCGGGTGGCCCCCAGTATTTTTATATTAATAGGCATGCGTTTATTTGGGTGTGTATTAAAAACATATGTAAACCAGCATATCCAGCCTGGGGCCTCACAGGTAAAATTGCTCAGGATGAGGCTAAATAAGAAAGAAAATAAATCAATAAAATGCATTTATAAAGTCTATTTACAGAAAAAGTCAGCTAAGTCCACGTTTGGCAAACTGTGGCCCCTGAACCAAACTCGATCCCCAGCCTATTTTTATACAGCCCACGAGCGAAGAATGTTGGTTTTCCAATGTTTTTGAAAAGGTATTTTTTAAAAAAATGAAAAGCATGGACGACAGAGCATGTGTGGCCCACAAAGCCCCAAATGCTCTCTCTCTGGCCCTTCTCAGGCCAAGTTTCTGACCCCTGAACTGAGACCACAGGGAGGCGACAGGCAGATGTCGCAGTAACGGTGGAGAGGGGGCGCGTGATGGGCCCTGGGCGTGCCCAGGGCTCAAGAAAGTCCAGGACGCCCGGATCCAAACCCACGACCTCTAGCTCTGTGACCTTGGGTAAGTCATTTAACCTTCCTCGACCTTCGCCTTCCCAGCAGGGAACGACAGCAGGTCCCCGCTTTGTTAGGTTAAATGGGATAACGGGGTAGCGCGCATCATGCCTGGCACATAGTAGGTACTCAACGGATGGTTTAAAGTAAAGTTTTCCTGTTCTTCACCTTGCTTCCTCAGCCTTCACAGGAAGTCTGACGAGTATCTCGTTGCTTCGAAAGAGGTCCTCCGGGACCGCCATCTGGGCGCGTTGCCTTTGGCTCGGCCCTTCAGCTCCCGCATCCATGGATTCATCCTTCCGCTTAGTCTCCCTCACGCTGGGTCGTCCAAGAGGAAGATGCTGAGGTGGAGGGAGGGACGTCAGAGGATTCTTGGGAACAGATGCCCGAGAAAGGTGAAAAGGGAGAGAGGTGGGGTTGGGCAGGGAGAGCCCACAGACCACGACGCGGCAGTGACAAGGTCT
>NW_011888985.1:509957-512328 GCF_000151845.1 Pteropus vampyrus | reverse complement strand
AGGACGCCCGGATCCAAACCCACGACCTCTAGCTCTGTGACCTTGGGTAAGTCATTTAACCTTCCTCGACCTTCGCCTTCCCAGCAGGGAACAACAGCAGGTCCCTGCTTTGTTAGGTTAAATGGGATAACGGGGTAGCGTGCATCATGCCTGGCACATAGTAGGTACTCAACGGATGGTTTAAAGTAAAGTTTTCCTGTTCTTCACCTTTCTTCCTCAGCCTTCACAGGAAGTCTGACGAGTATCTCGTTGCTTCGGAAGAGGTTCTCCGGGACCGCCATCTCGGCGCGTTGCCTTTGGCTCGGCACTTCAGCTCCCGCATCCATGGATTCATCCTTCCGCTTAGTCTCCCTCACGCTGGGTCGTCCAAGAGGAAGATGCTGAGGTGGAGGGAGGGACGTCAGAGGATTCTTGGGAACAGATGCCCGAGAAAGGTGAAAAGGGAGAGAGGTGGGGTTGGGCAGGGAGAGCCCACAGACCACGATGCGGCAGTGACAAGGTCTCGACAAGCAAGCAGCTGTCCCCACATCGGGCAGAAACGCCCAGCACCCAGTGCCCGCCAGGCTCGGTCCTTGTCTGGGGCAGCTCTGAAGGAACGCGCTGTCTTCCCGAAGCTCAGGGGAAGCCTGACGTCCCTACGGGCTGGGGCACAGCAGCCCAGGCACTGTCACAGCCGGCTGGCTAGGTCCCTCCTGCAGAGACATCCGGGGCGCTTTCCTGAGAGCGCCACAGCCACCGCTTGCTCCCCGGGCCTCCGGCTCGCCAGCCATCAGCGCAGGGGGCCAGCGGGCCTCTCTTCCTGAGGGAGGCTGCGGCTCGTTCGCTTCCTCCTGTTCCTCCGCCACCCACCGTGCGTGCCCCTGGCCCTCAGCCGTCACCTCGGTGGGGCGGGGAGGCTGACCTGGCGCTGGGACCCAGACCCCTGGGCTGGAGGATGCTGCACGTCATCTGATCACAGTCGCCATGGAGCAAGGAGCACCAAGAAGCTTGCGAGTGGACCACCCACGTTCCGCGTGGACCCGCTGAGCCCTCTTTACCGCCAGAGCCGATGACCCCTGTCACGACGGCCACCTGTTCCACCCGCTGGTCCGGGTGCAGGGCCCACGGCGCTCTGGGGGCAGCTGAGGCCGGCACCTGACTTCCTGGAGCCCTGGCCTGGAAGTTTCCCCAGCAGCAACACGTCCCGTTGGAAACCAGACCCGGAGGAGCCCCGACTTGCAGAGAAGGAAGTAGACGCCGCCCCGCAGAGTCCTGTGGGAGGGGGCCGCGCTAGCTCAGGTCCCCCGAAGAGCAGAAGTCAACATGAGATGGGACATGCGGGCGAGTTCCCGGGGAAAGCACCGTGAGGAGGAAGGGTGACAGCCGTAGACGCCACAGTCCCGACACTCGTGCGGGAGAGAGAAGCCGGGGCGCTGGGCAGGAAGTCTCGGACTGCGGAGCGCGTCTGCGGGGGGTCTGGCCACGCGATGGGGACTCCCGAACCCCTGTCTTTATTTGAAGTGTCATCGGAAGGTAAAGGGTGAGGAGACAGGACTGAGAAAAGCCCGTCGGCCGTGACTGTGATGGAGACGTGACACCTGTGAACAGAAGGGGGGCAGAGAGACCCTCCGGGAGCAACGCAGGCCGTGGAAACCCAGCGGGCGCCCCACAACCAAGACGGCCAGTGCCAGGAGCTTAGCTCCATGCAGACGTGCCCAGGCCCCCGAGCCCAGGGAGGGCCAGGTCTCAGCTCCAAACCTCGGGGTGACCCTGAAGTTGCTACCGGCTGGAGGCTGCCAGCTCACCACGCCCCGAGCCGCAGGCAGGTTCTTTCCTGGCGGGAGCCGTAAGCGGCGTGTGGCCTCGCCTGCCCCGCTGAGCGCCGTTACGTAATCGGTCTGCCTGTCGTCGCCAGCGTTGAGTTAGATGGCTGCTTGCTTTCCTTATGGTGAATAAAACAACGTTGACTATGCTTAGTGCCTATTTACAAGTATTTATTTATATTGCCTGAGAGAGTTGCCTCAAAATAAAATTCCAGGGCTAAACACAGGGTCATTTTTAAGATTCTTGGTACACAGTACTCCGTTTTTTTCACGACATCTGAACCATTTTGTGCTTCCCCCGGCAGTGGGAAAGCACATTTAGTTCCTTGGAAAAGGTCAGCTCAGGACAGTTCAGTTAAAAGGAAGGGAGGAAAAAACCCTTTTGTCCTGATATTTATTTATTTATTGCAACTTGAATGGGATCTTTGAATCCTGTAAAGGTTGGACTTTTTCTCTAAATATAGTGGTTTTGTTAAAAATACATTATTCTGCATCTTCTGCGAGGCAGATGCCAAGACAGGATTAGCCTCCTCACAGGTCCCCCTGGCGAGGAAGCCTGGTGGGGAGGT
>NW_011888985.1:503677-509907 GCF_000151845.1 Pteropus vampyrus | reverse complement strand
AAGGGGGGCAGAGAGACCCTCCGGGAGCAACGCAGGCCGTGGAAACCCAGCGGGCGCCCCACAACCAAGACGGCCAGTGCCAGGAGCTTAGCTCCATGCAGACGTGCCCAGGCCCCCGAGCCCAGGGAGGGCCAGGTCTCAGCTCCAAACCTCGGGGTGACCCTGAAGTTGCTACCGGCTGGAGGCTGCCAGCTCACCACGCCCCGAGCCGCAGGCAGGTTCTTTCCTGGCGGGAGCCGTAAGCGGCGTGTGGCCTCGCCTGCCCCGCTGAGCGCCGTTACGTAATCGGTCTGCCTGTCGTCGCCAGCGTTGAGTTAGATGGCTGCTTGCTTTCCTTATGGTGAATAAAACAACGTTGACTATGCTTAGTGCCTATTTACAAGTATTTATTTATATTGCCTGAGAGAGTTGCCTCAAAATAAAATTCCAGGGCTAAACACAGGGTCATTTTTAAGATTCTTGGTACACAGTACTCCGTTTTTTTCACGACATCTGAACCATTTTGTGCTTCCCCCGGCAGTGGGAAAGCACATTTAGTTCCTTGGAAAAGGTCAGCTCAGGACAGTTCAGTTAAAAGGAAGGGAGGAAAAAACCCTTTTGTCCTGATATTTATTTATTTATTGCAACTTGAATGGGATCTTTGAATCCTGTAAAGGTTGGACTTTTTCTCTAAATATAGTGGTTTTGTTAAAAATACATTATTCTGCATCTTCTGCGAGGCAGATGCCAAGACAGGATTAGCCTCCTCACAGGTCCCCCTGGCGAGGAAGCCTGGTGGGGAGGTAGGTCAGTGGAGGACAGCAAGGACGGTTTGATCCCGCGGGAGTCGGGGCGGGGGGAAGGCAGGGAGCTTCTGAAGAGGTGTCCTCAGCTGCAGAGCGGTCTGGGGGAGACCTCGGCCGATGCAGCCCGTCGGAGGATCCCACGTCCCCGGGGATGGCCCGCCTTGGTGGCCCTGCTGTCCTCTGTGCCTGGCTGGGAGCAGCCCTTGGGAGGTGCGGCCTCACTGCGAACGTGGTGGCGAGTCTGAACCAGCCGGGCCCCCGGTCAGTGACGGTCCCCATGGCTGGCGATCTGACGGGGTCACTTCCACGGCCACGTGAAGCCCCTCACCTGGTTCCCCCACTCACCTGTAGGTATCGCAGCATGATGGACTTGATTTACACGAGACTTTAATTACTAGCTCTTTGCTCGCCAATAATCTCTAAGATATGTTCTTTGATTTATGATTTTTCTTTTCGGTGTTTAGACAGATTTTTAATGTAGTCGAATTTGTTTTTCTTCCTATCTTTACATTGTCATCTCAAGAAACAAGCTTCTTTTGTTTGAATTTTTACATTTAACTTTTGAATCCTTCTAAAATTTATTTTAACATCGAGTTTAAAGTTAAGTATAAATCATTTTAAAATGCTAAATCACTAGCTAATTTAGAGGTTTGTAACAATTCTTCCGTACTTTTTTGATTCAAAGAGCCACTTTTATCAAATATTATGTTCTTTCATGTGTTTTTTTGATACCAATTTGTGCCCATGTCTATTATTCTGCCAGCACCACAATTAATATCTGATGGCAAGCAGGCCAGAGGACACACATGGCCTCTTCCCAATTCTGTCGTAAATGCCCTTGGCAACAGAGGAAGGAAAAACGAAAAACTACCTGAGTCTGTTTGAGAACAGCTCTGCTTTCGCCTGTAAAACTGTTGTAAAAACTGACTGAAAAAAGCTCGTCCCTAAACACCAGTTAGAGGTAGGACCCGAAGGCACAACACAACTTTGTCTCCGCCCTGCAAAGGGCGACAGCAGCACGACAGGGAGGTCAGAGCCACGAGGGTGGCTTTCTCCCCCGAGCTCCCCTCCCTGGTCACCCGCCCACCAAGGGCACAGGGACTTCAGGAAGCAGAACCCTGTAATCATGTTGATAACTCAGGGACACAGGAGCACCTGCGCCCCAAAAGGATTGGATATGGTTTAGAGAGAAGTAACACATCAAAGAACAGAATTATGTCCTGTTAATAAGGTTAGTCCCGTCTACCTGGTGACAGGTAGTGCAGAGAGAAGAATTCGTGATCAGGGTCAGACTAGGGGGTCCCGGCTCCTTCCCATCGATTGCCGATCAGCGTGGACAGGGCTCTCTCAGTGAGTGACCATGGCTGGAAGGGACAGAAGAATTCAAAATGAACTGTAGTTAATAATAATAATAATAATAATAATAATAAACATTTTAACCCTTTGATAGAAAGACAGAATCTGAGTGTCGTATAAAGACGAGGAAACGGGCAAAGCAGAGGGAAATAGGCAACAAAAATAAAGGAAACATTTAAAGACGAATCGATCAGACGAACCGTCTGGCAGAGACCCTGGACTACCATCATTTCCTCTCCTAAGCTGTTTGCATGCTTGTGTTACTAGGACAAGAGATGACAGCGTGGCGCCAAAGTGACCTCGGGGTCACTTTCATGCTCTGTGATGGGAAGACGCCGGCACCCCGGAGTCGGACGTGGGCAAACTGCTTACGTCTGGGAGTCTGATCCCCTGACCCCAAGCAAGGGTCGCGCAGCCTGCCTTGCAGGGGTGTCCTGAAGACAGCCCCGTGGGACCTGGGCGGAGCAGCTCCCTAAAGGCTGGTCCCTCTCCTGTTCCGTCTTCTGTGCGTAAGGGAACAGCTCTGGGGAGCGGATGGTACAGGATCCAGACTCATGACCTCTGCGACTCAGGAAAAACCCCTAAGAATTTCCCAAGACATATTGAGAATGGGAATTCGAGACACACATGATCCAAAGTGTCCGGCATTGACTATATATTAACTGATACAAATGTGCCCTAAGTCAACAGGAAAAACAGCCATGTCTTTGATTCTCACTTGTAGTTCATATTTTTTCAATATCCAAGAAACTGCCCTTTTTGATACTTGTTTTCCGACCTTCTCCATGTGATTGTTTTCTGCCCTGCTAAACAAGGCCAACGAGGAGTCACTTTTTTAAAACATGGAGGCCAGAGCCGCATGCATTTTGATGTTCTTCTGAGAGCTCTCTCTAAGAATTAAAAATTATCCAGGGTCTTGTCCCTGTGTGGGACCCCGAAGGAAGTGTAAGCTCTAAACCGTGCCTCTTGTGGCGCTCCAAGTTGAACCGGCTGCGAAAGGCTCTCCTGCTTCAGCCTTGGCAGAAATTTTTGTTGCTGTTAATTAAATGGCTAATTCACTGTTTTAGCCAATGTTGTCACAAAGTAGATAGGGACAGCGCAGAAACACAGGACCACTATAACGACCTTCTGATTTTCCCTTTGACACCCTCACCTGCTTTTCTTAGGTTTGTGAAAATAGGCAGCCTCTCCTGAAGCTGATTTGGGTGAGGGAGCCTGGAAAGTTACAACGTGCCCAGCAGACAGGAGGAGGGCGTGTTGCTCATTTGGGGGAGAATGTGTCTATCGCAAAGTTATTATATCGTGTATCTTGCTTAATTCAGTTGTAACTATAGCAACTACCTATAATTGGAGATCAGTGAGGAGTGAACCTCCATGAAAATTAGCTTTGCCTTAGGCCATTTTAATTAAAGCATAAATATTTCGAGGAAGGAACATGCTTTTAAAAGAGAAGAGAGGAAGGAAGGGAAACGTGTGTGTGTGTGTGTGCGTGTGTGTGTGTGTGTGTGCGCGCGCGCGTGTGTGTGTCTTCTCAATTTCTTCTGTTTTCTTTCCTGGGTCATAAAACTAAGAAAATGATCAGTATAAGAGAAAAACATTCAAAAAACTATATTTAGTTACATTCATT
Organism: Pteropus vampyrus; assembly: GCF_000151845.1. NCBI lineage: Eukaryota > Metazoa > Chordata > Mammalia > Chiroptera > Pteropodidae > Pteropus > Pteropus vampyrus. Next base: position 506,139 of record NW_011888985.1, on the reverse strand, counting down.
TAAAAAAATGCATTATTTAGAGATAGAAGACATTTGTCCTTATTTATATAATCACCCCCGACGCGATTCCTGTTTGGAGAATGAAATAAAGTTCCCATCGCTGCTGAGACCGGGGGGTGGGGGTGAAGCGGGGGGCAGTGCAGACCCTCCCTGGGAGGGCCTGGCTGGGTCCTGCGTCCGAGCTGCATTCTGGATGCCACCCCCAGCTCCCGAGCGACAGCAGCACTTACTAGATGCTTAAGGTCAGGCACATCTCCAAACCCCCTGGTCCTCGGTCTCCTCATCCCTAAAAGGACAATAACAGCACCAGCTGCATAGTGCTTGGCTCAGGGTAGTCAGAAGCCGCCGGCCAGTCTAATCACCCTTAGAAGTCTCATTAAAGAGGCAGAGAGGATGGACGTCTGGGAAATCGAAGTCAGGAGACACAGGCCCTCACGCTCGCCCTTCCAGAAACAAGCTAGGAAGGCTCCTCCTCTCTCCCGGCTCCCACCCGCTCCGATGGGCTCAGGAGACCGGCTGCCTCCAGGGGCAGGAGTCATCCAGTCCTCAGAGCCTATGCTGCTGAGTCAGCCTCCAGCAAATACCTTTTAGACGCGTCATCTCATTTCCCCTCTAAAGAGCTCAGCGAAGCGGGTGTTAGCGGATCTGCTTGTCTCGGGGAGCACGTTGGGGCTGACGGTGGTGGTGGAGCCGGGGCGGGCGAGCTGGGTGCCGACCCCACACCTTTCTCATCCTCCATCCAGTTCTGAGGTCCGTGTAAAGGGAGGAGATGGGAGGGGACGCCTCAGTCCCCCGCTGAAGCCATGCCCCGGAGTTCAGGCTGACACCTGAGTCGGCACCTCGCCGGTCCGGTCCCCCCGTCAGGACCCCCTCCTCCCGCCGTCCCTTCACACGCTGGCAAGCCAAGTGTCCTTCCCACGTCTGGCCGTGTTAACTCGCCTGGAAAGGACAGCTGGGACGCTGGTGCGAGGTGACCATCTCCTCCACCCCACCCCCCGCCCCGTGCTATGTCGACACCTTCTCACTAAACGGTGATGCGCACGCAACGTCAGTCATTTTAAAAGGATACGTTTACCGAAATGCGTATGAAGGAATTTGGGTTCATTTCAGATTTGTAAACAATCAAAGTGCTACAAATTGGCCATTGCATAATAGTCACAGGGACGTAAAGAAGGCATAGGGAATAGAGTCAATAATATTGTAGTAACCGTATGGTACCGGGCGGGTGCTAGACTTATGGGGTGATCGCTTCATACATTATATAAATGTCTAACCACTTTGCTGTACAACTGAACGTAATATAAAATAATATTGAATGTCAACTGTAATTGGAAAAAAATAAAGATAAATGCCGTATAAAGGAAAACACACGGCCTGCTCCCGCCCCAGCATAATTGCGCATTTAGAAGACTTGGGTAGTTCCCTTTATTAGAATCACGTGGGGAAATGTATTGACTCTTCAATTTGTAATTCCGTTAAACAGATAATTCTATTCAAAGGACAGGAGGGAACTCTAGCTCACGAAATTTCTGATCGAAAGTCACCTGTTCCATCGTCGTTACCTGGGATGTAGCGTCCACAGGGAAAATTAACAAACAGCTGCCACGGAGTTTATCCAGAGCAGTGGGCCGGGCGCCTCATGGCCCGTGTCAGTCCCCGATTTTGCCTGCCGTCCCAGGCAACCCTAGGAATGATGGAGAGACTGGGGGGGCTTGGGCAGTGACAGTCCACAGATTTGGGGGAAGACTTGAGCAGGAAACGCTTCTCTGAAGGTCGAGTAGGACCCGCAGGGTGAAGAAGCGAGGGGACCGCCTCTCGTGCGGTGGCCGTGGCACCGACGCCAGACCTTTGAGGTCGCACTTAATTTTAGCCAAGGGCTCAGGGGGGCGGGTAGTGGGTCTGGTAAAGTGAACTGATCACAGATCCTTTTCTTGCCTTATTTATTTCTTGTCTCCATCTGGCCAATTCTGAGTCGGTGTCCTAATATGTTTCTTTATTATTGCCTTTTGATCACGTCTCCCAGAAATTCTAATGGTTTGCATTTGTGCATATTTCAGTGCTATGCTGTTTGTATATCAAACACACTCACGACTTCACACAACCCGAAGCATCTTCGTGGAGCGTGAAAATAAGGCCTAGAGAGCGGTGTTAGCTCGTCCTCATTTACGGAGCAGGCTATAGGACAACTTTCCTGCCTCCCGTGTAACCTCTTTAACCATCGAATTTGGCCAAACCACACGGAGTGCGCAGAAATCAGTTTGCTCAGTCATTTCACCGACGTCCACAGCAACTCAGCCAGCACCTTTGCCCTGAGTGTAATCCAGCTATTTCATGGAGCTCCTTGAGTCTTCCCAGCTCCTAGTTTACGATTTCTTAAAGGATGGGGTCACCATGACAGAATGAGCAGAGTCTAATGTGCACCCAGACACATGCTTCTACTCTTGGCAAGACCTGCTCTATTT
>NW_011888985.1:502227-503627 GCF_000151845.1 Pteropus vampyrus | reverse complement strand
CCCCGTGCTATGTCGACACCTTCTCACTAAACGGTGATGCGCACGCAACGTCAGTCATTTTAAAAGGATACGTTTACCGAAATGCGTATGAAGGAATTTGGGTTCATTTCAGATTTGTAAACAATCAAAGTGCTACAAATTGGCCATTGCATAATAGTCACAGGGATGTAAAGAAGGCATAGGGAATAGAGTCAATAATATTGTAGTAACCGTATGGTACCCGGTGGGTGCTAGACTTATGGGGTGATCGCTTCATACATTATATAAATGTCTAACCACTTTGCTGTACAACTGAACCTAATATAAAATAATATTGAGTGTCAACTGTAATTGGAAAAAAATAAAGATAAATGCTGTATAAAAGAAAACACACGGCCTGCTCCCACCCCAGCATAATTGCGCATTTAGAAGACTTGGGTAGTTCCCTTTATTAGAATCACGTGGGGAAATGTATTGACTCTTCAATGTGTAATTCCGTTAAACAGATAATTCTATTCAAAGGACAGGAGGGAACTCTAGCTCACGAAATTTCTGATCGAAAGTCACCTGTTCCATCGTCGTTACCTGGGATGTAACATCCACAGGGAAAATTAAGGCAAACAGCTGCCACGGAGTTTATCCAGAGCAGTGGGCCGGGCGCCTCATGGCCCGTGTCAGTCCCCAATTTTGCCTGCCGTCCCAGGCAACCCTAGGAATGACGGAGAGACCGGGGGGCTTGGGGCAGTGACAGTCCACAGATTTGGGGGAAGACTTGAGCAGGAAACGCTTCTCTGAAGGTCGAGTAGGACCCGCAGGGTGAAGAAGCGAGGGGACTGCCTCTCGTGCGGTGGCCGTGGCACCGACGCCAGACCTTTGAGGTCGCACTTAATTTTAGCCAAGGGCTCAGAGGGGTGTGTAGTGGGTCTGGTAAAGTGAACTGATCGCAGATCCTTTTCTTGCCTTATTTATTTCTTGTCTCCATCCGGCCAATTCTGAGTCAGTGTCCTAATATCTTTCTTTATTATTGCCTTTTGATCACGTCTCCCAGAAATTCTAATGGTTTGCGTTTGTGCATATTTCAGTGCTATGCTGTTTGTATATCAAACACACTCACGACTTCACACAACCCGAAGCATCTTCGTGGAGCATGAAAATAAGGCCTAGAGAGCGGTGTTAGCTTGTCCTCATTTACGGAGCAGGCTATAGGACAACTTTCCTGCCTCCCATGTAACCTCTTTAACCATCGAATTTGGCCAAACCACACGGAGTGCGCAGAAATCAGTTTGCTCAGTCATTTCACCGATGTCCGCAGCAACTCAGCCAGCGCCTTTGCCCTGAGTGTAATCCAGCTATTTCATGGAGCTCCTTGAGTCTTCCCAGCTCCTAGTTTACGATTTCTTAAAGGATGGGGTCACCATGAC
>NW_011888985.1:500830-501970 GCF_000151845.1 Pteropus vampyrus | reverse complement strand
ATATACACCTTTATGCACCATGCTATCACTCCTTAACCATTAATTCCTGGAAGTGAACTCTCGTTCAAAGGATGAGAGACTTAAAATTTTGATGTGTAATTTGAGATTTCTCTTTGAAAAGTTTATCCCAATCCGCACGGTCACATTTGATGTGTAATAACTCCATTTCCCCATGCCCTCACTGTCCCAAATATAATCACTCTTTTACGTTTCCAGTCTGGCAAATTAAAAAAAAAAAAGTATATCAAAGCTCTAATTTACATTTCTTTAATTGCGAGTCGGTTTTTACATGTTCCTAAATGTATTTATTTATTTACTTTTCCAGTTTCATTGAGATGTAATTGACATATCACATTGTATATGTTTAAAGTATACAACACGGTGATTTGCTATATATTATAACATGATTGTCACAGTAAAATCAGTTAACGTTCGTTCATCACGTCACACAGTTACAATCTTTGTCTCCTTGTGAGGAGAATTTTTAAGATCTGCTCTCTCAGCAACTTTGAAGGTATACAATACTGTATCATTAACTATAGTTATCTGCGCTGCACAATATTTTCCTAAATTTAAAGGCCACTTGTTTTTCTTCTGCTCATCGCTTGTTCATACTCATTGCTCATTTCTCTAGTGGGTTACTTATCTTTTTCTTATTTATCTTTAAGAGCCGCACGGAGGGATCTAAAGCCTCGGTCATCCTGATGAGATGGTGAAGCATTTATGCTTCATCTTTTTACACGCATCACCCCCGTGAGTTTTCTTACCAATCATTTCTCAATGTAAAAAAGACACTGCCAAGTAGGTTGCTATCAGTATTTCCATTTCACAGACGAGAAGAATGGGACTCAGAGACGTTAAGTGAACGTAAACATTGACATTAAAACCAGAATCAGGATCTGACGTTCCAAATGTTTTGTCCTCCATCACCTGAAGGCTTGCTGGACAGCTTCGTGCCTTGAGCCGCCACGGCTGCTGCTTCCACGGCCGCTGCTGTGGCTCCACACAGTGCGACCAGCTTCCATTTGATCCAGAACCACCTACAGCCTCAAAAAGCTCGAACGACCCCTAAAATCCTAACCTAGGACCAACTTGGTTTAAAGCCTCCTTAAATTCACGGAGTTTCGGTCTTCAGGGATA
>NW_011888985.1:494375-499915 GCF_000151845.1 Pteropus vampyrus | reverse complement strand
TGTGTGATGTCTCAGAAGCGTGATGACTTTATCATCTATTTTCCAAACAAAGCAATAATTAGATCACTCCAGATAACTAATATCATGTTTTCACAAGCCCTGAGTAGATGATAAGCTAATATTTGTACGGTTGACCTTAAAAAATGTGACAGCTAAGAAGCTCTTGGAGACATGCCCAGAAAGGCACTGATTATTAAAGAATTTAGCAATGCCATGTCGAAAGGAACTTCTAGAACTCTTTTAAAAAATATGTTTGCAGTTTTTCTAAATCGCTGTGCTAGAGTGACTGTGGAATTATTCTTTGACCGTAATTACATTTTAATCGTACGGCAATTCTGTTCAATAATAACGAAGGGGTAATGCAGGGGCCAGTCAGCTGCCACCACCAGGAAATGCTCAGACTTTGTAGTTCAGGTGGTGAAAGGCTGCTGTCCTCGGTGCCATTTGCACTTTCTAGTCACAGTCGAGCCTGTGCAAAGATGGTGAGAATTCTCTCAAAGGCAGTTGGACACACAAACACCCCCGAAGACACAGCCACTCTTTGTCAAAATCCAGCTAGAGGCTATTTTACAAAATGTTCTGAAGACGTATTTAGAAAAATATTCCCCTTGTGCAATCAGCTCCCAAGGGACAATGAAGGCTCCAGAGGGAAAAAAAAGGAAGCGTTTTGCAGGGGGCTGGGCGGGCACGGGAGCTTCGTCCAAGATTGTCCTCGGACGGCCGCTCGAACTGTTCTCCTTGCTTTCTGCTCCACACGCGAAGCAGCTCAGGCCGGGAACCGCGGCTAGTGCCGAGGAGCAACGAGACGGCCCCGAACCCCGACGGCCCGTGCTGTTTCCCCCCATTTCTGCACATCCCCTCCCCCGCCTCCCTCACATAGGGTTCTGTGGTCCAGGCTCTGAAACGCTGGGAGGGGACAGAGAGGACCTCTCTGGTGGCAGGCGGGGAAACGTTTAACAAGCCAGCGCCTGGGAACAAAGCGTTTGCCCATTTCCGTGGTGTAAATGTTTCCGCCAAGGCCGATTTCAAGCCAACGTGACCCCACCGAGTGTCTCTCTCTCCCTCTCTCTCTCTCTCTCTCTCCCTGTCTCTGTCTGTCTGTCTGTCTGTCTGTCTGTCTGTCTCTCTCTCTCTCTCTCTCTCTGTGTCTCATTTCTGGGTTACTTGAGAATAAGCCGAAGACTTGATATCCTCTTCAATATTTCGGAGCTCACTGTGATGCCTTTTCAGGATAGACAGACACAGAGTGTTCTTTAATTTCGTTAGAGAAATGGATATTTGTCATTCGTGCTTTGCTTTTAGTTCCCCGGAGTCCGCCCCCCGCGTCTGTCTCCCGAATCTGTGTGGGAAGCAGAACCGGACGTGCCAGCCCCTCTCTTTCCCAGAGCCTTTTGCAGTCAGGGCCTGGTCACGTGACCAGGCTCCACAGTCAGACGTGCACCTCGTCTATTGAGTTCAGAGTTGGTGACACACAAGGCAGGGAGGAGACCCTGGTCATGGGGATGGACCCACGTTGCATCAAGGGCCCGCGTCGGCCGTGGTCCCACCGTGGGGTCCTCAGCAGCCCGCACTGTGGGTTGACAGTGGCTCTGGTGGCCGACGGTGCAGCTCAGCCTCCTTTCCTCTTTCCCTTTCCCGGTCTAGTTCCGGGTGCTTCCCAAGTCCCTTTTTATGAACTTTTTCTCTGCTAAATCAGCCCGAGCTGTCGCCAGCTGCCACGACACAAGACCTGTAGCGGGTGTCATGCTCCCAACACGAGCATCTGTGCACACAAAGAGCAGCACGGAGTCCCCGTGACAGTGACTGTAAAGTCAGGAAGGGAACATTTATTCTCATTCGTCAGTCAGCGGGGATCAGTCTGGACTTCGTGAGAGGGCAAAGCTGTCTCTGGACAGGCTTCCCGGGCCACTGTCTCAGCCCCAGCATGTCCTGACGGAGCGACAAGGCATAGGACACACGCCTCACCCTTCCGGGCCTCAGCTTCCCTGTCTCTCTAATGCGCTACCAGCAGGTGTGGCACTCACAGCATCCCTGTGAAAACCAGAGATGCCTGTGAGGCACCTCTTACGCGGCTTATGCGCTGGGAGGGCTCGGTGGCTCCGTTCCTGCTCGCAGAATGTCCCCGCCATACTGCACACTTTGCTTTGCTACACACAGTCGCCTCTCGACCACCTCACATCATCCGAAGAGAAACAATGTTTTCAGCTCATAATGCAAATTGTATTTTACAAAGGCCATTTGCAAGAGTTTGCAGTCGGGTCACGGACCCCCTAGGCCTGCTCGTGTCTTTGGCGTCTGTGTAAGCCGGTGAAAAGCCCCTCCTGCAAGGAGTTAACGGACCTGGGTGGGCTAGCTACACGTGGGTGTGTCTCAATCTCCCCACCCCCCATCTGCCCTCCGAGCGGGGCGGGGGGCAAGGTTTTTGCGTGATTGTTAGTCGTGCCTGTCACAAGGCTCTGAAACGTTAGGGGACTTTCCGGTTTAAGTAGCGGAGCCAGAGTTGGCCCTGGACCTCGGCCCCCCTAGTTTGAAAATCTGTGCCATTTCGTTGATGGCAGTAGACACTTGGTGGGACGTTTCAGATCCTGTGTGTAGGGGGTGTTGGGTGGGGACACAATTAGGGAGAAGGATGCTTTCTCCTGCACAGAGAATGAATTTATAAACTGGTGCCTTTTTTATGAAAAGTGATTAGGTAGTATGCTACGAGGGCCTTGAGAACAGTCACTAACTTTGTCCAATTCCACTCCTAGGACTCTCTAAGGGGAGGGACTCAAGGAGAGAGACAGTCGAAGCTTTAAATTGTTTCTGTCAACTTTATTTATAAAAGCAGAAATTTAAAAGAACCGAAATAACTTAAAGGGTGGAAATGATTGAAAAATTATAATACGTTCCTTTATGCAGCCATCAAAATTCTTGTCTTCGATGGCACAAGAAATTGCTCACAAGCTAATATTAAGTGAAAAGAAGGACATGAAACTATATTCTGTATATCATACATATTTAAGAATAGTTCTATCTGGCTAGAGGCATCATTGGTGATTTACAGTATTTTCTAAACTCTCTCCAATGAAATTCTGTAAAAATATCTATAAAATTCTCCAGTGCACACTTCCTTTTATTTAGTTTAGCATGTTTTCCCCCCAGCTTTATTGAGATATATTTGACACATAAACTGTGTAAGCTGAGGGTGGACGACATGATGAATTGATGAGCATCTCAGAAGGACACCTCCATCACCTCACAGAACTTCCATTTTAGTTTGCAGCGAGAACATTTAAGATCTACTCTCTCACACTTTTACGCGTGCAATTCGGTTTCATTAACCGTGTATTAAATCCCAGAATTTATTCGTCTTCCAGCCGGAAGTGTGCGCCCTTGGATGACTCGCCCCATCTCTCCCACTCCCCGGCCCCTGGCGACCACGACTGTTCCGCTCTCCCTGTTCCGGGGCAGGTTAATGCATCGAAATAAAAACTGAACATAGACGGCCATGAATCTAAACGGTCTAATAAGATTAAATGCTCTAATAAGATGAGATCAAAAGCCAAAATAAGAAAATAAATCTGACAGACTCACAACGAAATCACCTCAGGTGATGGAAAGGAGACAGCAGGAAAGCAGAAAAAAAGAGAGAGAGAGACGAGGCAGACGTGTAATATTAACATGAGACGGCTTCGACGTCCATCTAGGAGGCGTACTGTGAGACGTCGTGTCATCTCTCATGAGCGAATTGCAGAATTAATCAGGAAAGGGTGTCTCAGGGTGGGTTGGAGGGAGAGCTTGGGGTCCTGGAAAATGAGTCGTGAATTTGAGGTTCTACCATCAATCTGCTGTGGGCCAGAGAAGTCTGGGGACCCCGGTCTCTCCCTGCGTCGTTCTCTTCACCCAGAAATACCGCGAGGGACCTCACCGCGTTGCCGTGGCATTGAATGAACTGTTTGTGACGTTAGCGCAATAATGTGTAAAAATAGCAGCTCAATAAATTCCGTTTTTATTTTCCGCGCCGAACAGCATAGCAACAAAACATGCAAACGAAAATTTATTAGGCATACAAGGAAAACGGACAGTAGCAGAATTGTTTTAGGAGATTGTAACTCACTGTTTTCCAAATTCAGGCGATGACAACCACCCCGAACTATTGTCTGGGGACCACGCGTGATACAAAGTGTTTTGTCAACTGCACGGCAGCACGACAGTGTTGCTTATTTTTCAGGACGCGAAAGAATATTTATGGGAAGTCATTATATTTTTTCCAAGGTCATAAAGAAATTCTCAATAAATTTTAAAGAAGTGTAAATCTTACCGTCCGTATTTATGAGCCCAATATAATATATAATACTAGTCACTTATATTGAAACCAGAGCAATCCATCCCCTGCAACATTTTCAGGTGTCGTCCTAAATAATGCTTATCTATAACAAATGAAATAAAGAATTTAATAGCAATCGAACTGGTAGATAAAATACTTTATATTGAAATAAAATTATAATAATAAATGAAACCAAGAAAGCGCCGCCGAGTGAATGAAAGTGTAGCTATGGCAGGATTTATTGCGGTTAAAACTGAGAAACCACCGACAGCTTGGGAAGGCCGAAATAAAGGGCATCGACGGAAGAATTTTCTACTCTCGTTACAGTTACAATTAAACCAACTTGAAACATATGATGTTAAGTGAAAAGAACATGAACCGCACGCACGCTGCGTTTGCGTGAGGCATGACACGCGTGCTTGTGGGCTAGGAAGGAAAGGGAGCCTGGAAAGTGAAAACAGTCCACGTGGCTACGAATCGTCCCCACGCAATGTCGAATGCGAGTCGCGGCTGCCGGGGCAACGTCACACCGTGTTCGAGGACGCCGCCCTTCCCGCCCGCCATCGAAGGGGCGTCCCGGCCCAGCGGCTCTCTGCTCAGCTCTGCAGCTGCTCGTTCTCCGTCCTTCAGTCCTTTGGGAGTTCCTGGTGCCCTGCCCACACCTGGTGCCCTGCCCACACCTGGTGCCCTGCCCACACCTGGCTTCGGGGCTGTCGTCTGGTGTCCGCAGCAGCCCTTCCCCACCTGGCAAGGCTGGCTCCTTCTCTCGCCTGCACCCCCAGAAGGTCTTTGAGGGCCTTCTCTGTGGCAGTCCCGTCCCTGTGGGCGGCCCCAGCTCCCTGCACAGAGCCTGGCTCAGGCCGTGTTTGATGAGGGACTCGGACATTAGGCACTGCCGACGAAGTTCTGATAGCTTCATTACGGTCCTCAGAAAGTGCAAATTTTCCCTTCGAGAGTCTCGTGAATCTGAATCCAGAATTTCACATTATGAGTTTGGCATTTCACAGCATCCGACGTGGGAAGGTGGCTAGGTAATCTTTCATACGATAAGGGACTTGTGAGACCACCCGTGCCTATTCAACCGAGATGTCAGATAATTCATTTTTTCATCTTAATCCCAAGAACTCGGTTGTAATAACAATACTTTTTAAACTTGCACATTTTTCTAAATAGCAAATTTAAATATAAGACACAGATGAGAATTTGGGTGACCTTTCAAATGGCCCCGGGA
>NW_011888985.1:490556-492719 GCF_000151845.1 Pteropus vampyrus | reverse complement strand
CCGTGTTTGAACACGGCTGGTAGCCCGTGAGCTGAGGGCTCGAGTCCAGGCTCACGCCGGCCTCCCATCTCCACAGCAGCCTTTCTCGACCCCTCAAGGACGCCAAATCACTTGGGGAGTTTCGAAGCCATTTGTCAACAACAAAACAAAAGACACAAAGAAACAACAGAAGACGTTGTCCTGACCCCACCCCAGAATAACCGAGTCAGACTCCCGGGGGTGGCGCCCGGCCCCGGCTCCCCAAACGCCCAACAGCTGTTCCCCAGACTGTCTTATAATCGGTTTAAACCCAAGAGCCTGGCCCTAAGAAGTGAACTGGAAGTTGGGGGGCGGGGGGCGCTGGCTGTGGGGTCACTGGAGGGGCCAGCCTCTACTGTCAGTCAATCGCCCGGCTTTATTTTAGGGAGCCTCCGTGTTTGTACTCTGCGTGTTCTCTAAGTGTTTAAACCCTAAAATGAACAATAGGTGTTCACCTCTTTAGCATGGACCTCTGGCTGGCCCAAGTCCCTAGAGGAGGCTCTCCTGGTCACCTTCCCCAGGGAGCTGGCAGGGGACGAGGGGAGCGTAAGCCTGATGTCTGGGTTCCCGCTGTGGGGACTTCACGGGCTGCGACGTAAGTCAGATTTCTCTGTCGCTTCCCTGGGACAGGGTCCCCCCGTCCTCTTTCATGCTGGCTCGGTGGGTCTATGCCGTTTCTACTGTTTCAGGGGTATTTCAGGAAGAAGGGTTATTCCATACATGTTTACGCCTGCCACTTCTAACCAGAAACCTGTACAAAACGACCTGACGGGGGGCTCGTCCCCCCAGCTCGTCTCCAAACGCACCGCCCCGACTCTCTGGAGGAGCAGCCGCCTCCCGAACGCACGTGCACCGCCCTCCTGCCTCAGAGCCTTTGCCCTAGCTCCTCTCTCTGCCTCGGATACTCTCCCCTGAGTTCTGCCTGCTCGGTGCCTTCCCACCCTTCAGGGCTCCATCCGCGCATGACCCCCGCGTGCAGCCGTCTGCACCGCACGGGGCTGTCATGTCCTTGGTCGCTGGATTCACGTCTGTGCTTCATTCCCGACTCAACCGCAGGTCCGTGACGCCAGAGAACGTGTCTGACTGCACCGTTGCATCTTTCTTCTCTACTCAGGAATGTTTTCGAATGAACAAGTGAATGGACGGGCAGCTGGGGGCTTAAGGCATTCTAATGTTGACAGTGGTGCAGTATGAACCGGCCACACGGGCGGGTGAATGAACCGGCCACATGGGCAGGTGAAGCTGGCCCGTCTCGAAACTCTTTCAGCCGTACAAGAACTGTTCAGGGCCACCCTGAGCCACACGGAAAGCAGGCTGAGCCAGCCTGTTACTCCAAATAGCTCCGAGACCAGAAACCTTCCTCTTACGCATTTACTTAATATTCAGTGTGTAATCTTAGCATCGTAGGTAAAGCAGAGAGTTAGGTCATCTGGATTTGGTTTTCTCTTCTGCTTCTCACGAAATAATGTGTCTGTATAATACATAATATGTTCCGCTCTCAGTAGAAAGGACACAAAAGTCCATGGAGTGATAGCGAGTTGATTTCTGTGGCAAACCATAGGGATGTTTAGTAAAAGCCACAACTAAATGAAGCTGCAGATATCACGGACGGGAAAAGATGCTGCCACTTGCAGTGATGAGTTTTGGGGTGACCGAGCCCTGTTTTCTGGGTTATTCCCTTGGGCGAGCGGCCTGTCTGGGGCACGCGGGTGTGTGTGATGGCTCTGTACTTTGAAACGGTGGTTGAAAGTTCCTCAATCTGCTACGACATTAAGTGAGCAGAGCCAGGGACAAGCTCTCTCCTGCCAGCCTCCCTCCAGACGGCCCCCGCCTCAGCCTCACGGACACTCTGACCTGAACCCACCCCCGGCGAAGGCTTCCTGTCGCGCCACTTAGCGACTAAGGACTGGACGAGAGACCCTTTAACTCCTTCCGATCCTAACAGTTCGCGCTTCTTTTATGAGCTCTGAGTGGCGATGCTTTGTTCTTTTTCACGTGGGACACCATCGTGCCTTGCTCGACGACGAAGCGGCGAAGATGGTAACTGGGGGGTGATGAAGGGAGAAGTCTGACACCCACGCCGTCTCCAGAGCGAGGGTGAAAATGGGAGGAGTAGGACCCCACGGAGCTCAGGGCAGGAACACA
>NW_011888985.1:487251-490506 GCF_000151845.1 Pteropus vampyrus | reverse complement strand
CCGTGACGCCAGAGAACGTGTCTGACTGCACCGTTGCATCTTTCTTCTCTACTCAGGAATGTTTTCGAATGAACAAGTGAATGGACGGGCAGCTGGGGGCTTAAGGCATTCTAATGTTGACAGTGGTGCAGTATGAACCGGCCACACGGGCGGGTGAATGAACCGGCCACATGGGCAGGTGAAGCTGGCCCGTCTCGAAACTCTTTCAGCCGTACGAGAACTGTTCAGGGCCACCCTGAGCCACACGGAAAGCAGGCTGAGCCAGCCTGTTACTCCAAATAGCTCCGAGACCAGAAACCTTCCTCTTACGCATTTACTTAATATTCAGTGTGTAATCTTAGCATCGTAGGTAAAGCAGAGAGTTAGGTCATCTGGATTTGGTTTTCTCTTCTGCTTCTCACGAAATAATGTGTCTGTATAATACATAATATGTTCCGCTCTCAGTAGAAAGGACACAAAAGTCCATGGAGTGATAGCGAGTTGATTTCTGTGGCAAACCATAGGGATGTTTAGTAAAAGCCACAACTAAATGAAGCTGCAGATATCACGGACGGGAAAAGATGCTGCCACTTGCAGTGATGAGTTTTGGGGTGACCGAGCCCTGTTTTCTGGGTTATTCCCTTGGGCGAGCGGCCTGTCTGGGGCACGCGGGTGTGTGTGATGGCTCTGTACTTTGAAACGGTGGTTGAAAGTTCCTCAATCTGCTACGACATTAAGTGAGCAGAGCCAGGGACAAGCTCTCTCCTGCCAGCCTCCCTCCAGACGGCCCCCGCCTCAGCCCCACGGACACTCTGACCTGAACCCACCCCCGGCGAAGGCTTCCTGTCGCACCACTTAGCGACTAAGGACTGGACGAGAGACCCTTTAACTCCTTCCGATCCTAACAGTTCGCGCTTCTTTTATGAGCTCTGAGTGGCGATGCTTTGTTCTTTTTCACGTGGGACACCATCGTGCCTTGCTCGACGACGAAGCGGCGAAGATGGTCACTGGGGGGTGATGAAGGGAGAAGTCTGACACCCACGCCGTCTCCAGAGCGAGGGTGAAAATGGGAGGAGTAGGACCCCACGGAGCTCAGGGCAGGAACACAGGGCGAGAGCACGTTCCGAGGCAAACCAAGAGGCGGCGCGAGGGAAGCGCATTGGTGATTCACCCTCCACCGGGCGGTTTTCAGCATGTCACCCCTCAAGGGTTCTGCGGGCTGGAAATCCGAGCCGTCCAGTCCTCTGCTCCGCGTCTCCCGCAGGCTGACACCGGGGCGGCAGCGAGGTGTCGCAGCTCGGCGTGGGCCGGGGCGCGCCCGGCTGCCAGGCGCACTGGCTGCTGGCAGGATTCGGGTCCTCCTGGAGGCCACCCTCAGTCCCGCCGGGCGCCCCTCCCGCAGCCCGGCAGCAGGCTTCATCCGGGTGTGCGCAAGCCAAAGGCGACAGAGCATCTGCCAGCAGGATGGAGTCACGGTTTGCGTAACCTCCTTGTGAAAATGACTTTCCGTCTCCCTCGACGTGTCCTGTTGGTCAGAAGCAAGTCTCTGCGTGCAGCCCACAGCGGGGAGGGGCAGGGAGCTCACACCTTCCGCCGTCCTCGTCCTCCTGGAAGCGGAGGCTGTCGAGCAGTGTCAAGTCTTACGCGGTGACCAGCGTGAGCATCCGGAGGCCACTAGCACTGAGACAGGGTGCTGGGCCTGCCTCCCGCGGTTCTGGAGGCCAGAGCCTGACACCACAGTGTCCGCAGGGCCGGTTTGTGCCGAGAGCCGCGAGGGGGGTCTGCCCCAGGCCTCCCCCAGCCTGGCCCCTGGCCTCCAGCGTTCCTGGCTCAGAGGTGTGTGTGTCCCTGTGTCTCACACCGTCTTCCCTTTGTATGTGTCTGTCCTTTGGGCCACATTTCTCCTTTTCCAAGGGACACCAGCCACCATTAGGGTCCATCCTAATGTTCTCATCTTAACTTGATCACTTCCAGATGAGGTCACAGTCACAGGTACCGGGAGTTGTTGGGACTTGCACATCTTTTCGGGGGGACACAATTCAACCTATGACAAGAGCTAACACAAATACTTTTTCTGATATAAATCTTACTTAGCTAAGGTTTTGATTCTTTTAAACTGGGCTATTGTTTTGTTTTGCTTCTCTCAAAATAGTGAAGTTATTTTTATTTTAATTTGAAGTGAAATTCGCACAACATAAAATTAACCGTTTAAAAGTGAACAGTTGAGTGACAGTCCATTCACTATGTTATGAAGCCGCGACCTTTATCCAGCTCCAAAACATTTTCATCATCCCAAAAGGAAGCTCTGTACCCACTAAATAGTTGTTCCCCACCCCCGTGTCCCCAGCTCCCGGCCACCCCCAATCTAGGCCTTTGCTCTTTAAAGGATTGTTTTAAAAGTACGGAGCTTACGCTGGCTGGCCTCTCCTCTCCACTTGCGTGTGCTCAGATACAGCTCACAGTGCTCTGAGAGGTGAGTAACGCTACTGTGTTAGAGACGGGGGGCGGGGGGGGGGCGGTTGAGAGAGAGACAGAAACAGAAACAGAGACAGAGAGAGACAGAGACAAAGACAGAGAGAAGCAGAGAGACAGAGAGACAGAAAGGTTGACTGATTCTGAGTAATCGGCTCATGCGATTGTGGAGGCTCGGCGAGCCCACGGTCTGACAGGGTAGCCAGCCATCTGACTCAGGGAAGAACTGTTGTTCAAGTCCAAAGGCTGTCTGCTGGCAGAATGCCTTCCTGGTCAGCAGAGGTCAGTCTTTGTCCTATTCAAGCCTTCAACTGATAGAATGTGGCCCACCACATTCTGGAGAGTACTTGGCTTTCCTCGTATCCCACAGACTTAAATATTATTCTTCTCCAAGAAACACCCAGAACAATGTTAGACCAGGTGCCCGGGGCCCTGGCCCAGTCAGGTTGACGCACACAGTTAACCGTCAGGGCTCTGAAGCCGTGCGCCCTTCCCAGAGGTAAGGAAATGGGGGAGGTGGGCAGCCGGCCCCTGGGGGCGTGGAGGCTGGCGGAGCCCACGCAGTCGGCTGCAGTACACACGAGCTATGGCTTCGCAGGGACCGCTGACGGCTCGTCACTCGGAGAGAGACGCTGCTGAAGGACGGACGACAGGTCTCTGCCTTCACGGTCTCGCTCCGCCACCCTCTCTTGGTGGCCCCACCGTTGGAGTTTCCTGCTGGAACCTGCTGGAGCTCTTCTGCAAGAAGCTCGGGGTCTCCCATCACAGACACCTCTGGGTCCTACCTGTCCTAACGGTCATCTC
>NW_011888985.1:486973-487201 GCF_000151845.1 Pteropus vampyrus | reverse complement strand
GTTTCCTGCTGGAACCTGCTGGAGCTCTTCTGCAAGAAGCTCGGGGTCTCCCATCACAGACACCTCTGGGTCCTACCTGTCCTAACGGTCATCTCTTACAAGAGCACTGCACACCCCCTTCCTCTCCTGCCTGCCTGGGTGACAAGGTGACCTTGTCCCTGTGCTCTGTGACAGTGTCCCTGCCTGTCTCTGCACTTACCGGCCTCAAAATGTTCCATGTCGTTGGCT
>NW_011888985.1:485082-486923 GCF_000151845.1 Pteropus vampyrus | reverse complement strand
AGCTCGGGGTCTCCCATCACAGACACCTCTGGGTCCTACCTGTCCTAACGGTCATCTCTTACAAGAGCACTGCACACCCCCTTCCTCTCCTGCCTGCCTGGGTGACAAGGTGACCTTGTCCCTGTGCTCTGTGACAGTGTCCCTGCCTGTCTCTGCACTTACCGGCCTCAAAATGTTCCATGTCGTTGGCTCTAATACACAGGTGCCGACCTTCCAGGCTGCTGACAGTTACTGGGCAAGGAACGGACTGCAGGCCACATAGCAGGTACGCAAGAAAAATCACCCCGATTTCCTAAAAGGGACAGCACTGAGACAATGCAAGGGGTGTGTATGTCGGGGGGGACCGCAGCACTGTGACAAGGTCCTGAGGTCCTAGCAGTCACCTCACGATGCCCAGTGACTGTCCCAGGCCTGTGGCGTCTTCCTTGACACACGCTAGCCAGGCACCCTCGTGCCCACGTCCCCTAACCATTCGCCCCCTGAGGTCAGCCTCATCTGGGTCACCGCGGGGAGCCCAGCCTCCGCCTCTTGGCTGGCAGAGCGTGGGGCCTCGGGGCTGTCTCTGCACTGTGTCGGGATCGCCTCTGGTCCCTCTGCATTTCCCCAGGCACATGGTGTCACTTCCTGTCCTTCAGGACGCCTACTCCTGATTTCCATAACCACAGAGGCATTTGGAAATAGCCGTGAGCACAGTCCGCCCCCAGCCTGCTCTGGGCCGGGCCGAGTGGGCAGAGGGACCAAAGAAGGGGGAGGCGGGCAGGAAAGGCCACAGCGTGCGCCTCAGAGTTGAAAAATGTTCTTATGGGACTTTTTTGGGATCTTTTCATAATGGCCTCCAAAGAGAAGGCTTTAGACAGGAGTCATCGCTACTACTTAGACTGCATGAGGTGACTGTCTGCCACGGGGGCGCGGTAAAGAGGGCGCTTCCTTTACAACTTAGTTAATTCCCAATACATAAAAGCTACGGAAGTCTGGGAGCTGGGAGGGGCCTCGGGGGTCCTCTTGCCTGATTTCCTGTTATGGGTGAAGTTCAAGGGCCTGGAAAATGGCATTATGTGTCCAGGTCATTGGTGAGTTAGGGGACACCTCACATCTGTGCCACATGCTGGCCTTCCGAACGGGCCCAAAGCCCAGGCCTCAGGGAGGAGCTGCCTCGCCCAGCACAGAGGCTGCTGCACGCCCATGGGAGACAAGAGGCAGCCAGCGGAACCAACGGCGACTTGGCTGCCGCCTGACAGCACGAGCCACTGAAGGGTGTTTCCAGACGGGGATGCGAGCCCTCCCAGCTCAGGGTGCTTTTCAAAGGCACGTTTTACCAAATGCCGGTCCATCCTCGAGGCTGTAATAGTGGGTTTTCCGAAAAAGAGGAAACCAGGCTGGCCGAGCATTTCTGATCTCCTTGAAAAACTGCCAAAGCCGCAGCAGGCACGGATGCGACGGAGGAAGGCTTCCTGCCAAACGCGGGAAGGGGGACGCGAGTCTTCCCTCCCTAAATGACACTGGGGCCCACATTCCACCGGAAGCGAAGGACACCTCTCTGGAAAACAGGCTGTTCCCACGGTGACCAAACACACTCATTTCCAGGAGACAGATGGGGTGACCCGGCAGCCTTCAGTTTACGGAACAGTGCGACTCAGTGTTTATGGGACTTTGCAATAAAGGGTCATTAAAAACAAGAATGCACTTAAATATAACGGCGGCCCAAGAACCAAAGGCTTTGCTTTGACAGCAGACAAATGATGAAAGGAAATGGCGTTTATTTACAAAAGGCTGAAGAGCTCGGGTTTCTTCCTATTGCGCTCTAGGATGCATTCGGTCCTCAGGAGACTTAAAGTACCTCG
>NW_011888985.1:478983-482867 GCF_000151845.1 Pteropus vampyrus | reverse complement strand
TCTAGTGTCTTCTGATTAGATTGTTTCAGGACAAGCATGCCACTTAGTAAAACTAAAAAAAATTGAACGAAATATAGAAAATATTTGTTTGAAGGAGGATCCGGAAGAGTGGAACCCGGAGAGGTGACCCCCGCGTTTGGTTGCGTCTGGGTTGCGTTTGCTCTTTCCCAGAAGGAAAGATTGAGGGGCCCCGTTTTCAATAAGGGCTGGCAGCTGAGAACCTGAGCAAAGCTTGTAGCTGTCTCTCCTGCCTCGGAGAGACGAATCGGTGTTCTGGACCCCACACCAGGGTGGGGTCCTTGTAAAAACATTGAGCTTTCAGTGGGCCCCAGAGGACTGCACCCTGGAGGGAAAAGTAAACAAGAAAGAGACAGGCCCACACAGGACCTGACATCCAGCGGTGAGCCAGCCTGACACTGCCGCGGGCAGAGGGGACACGCCTACAGCTGAGCTGCCTTCCAGAAAGAAAAAAAATATTCCCCGTTAGATGACGACATCATTAAGTGCTTAAGAACACCGGTTACCTTTCCGTTAGGGCACGTCTGCCTACGTTTTTTCCTCCCAGGTTCGTTCATCTGAATATATCTTTATTTTGCCATCATCTTCCAGGGATATTCATCATATCTGAAGAGACTCCACTTACACTTGACCTTTATGTCATGTCCTTTATTGGTGACAATAGTTAATAGTAATGTATTGCATCCATGCAATTTGCTAAGAAAACAGATCTTAAGTATTCTTACCGCCACACACACATGCACACACCCAAATTATAGCTATGTCAGGTGATGGATATGTTAGTGAGCTCAGTTATGATGATCATTTCACTGATGATCATGTATATATATATAAACACTAAGTTGCATGATTTAAATACATATAATTCTTGTTTTTGACACCTCAGTAAAGACGGGGGTGGGGAATTCCTTCGGCTACACACTCGTGATGTTTGCAACGGCAGGCTGAAGGAAGATACTGCAGTCTACATGCAGACAATGGAGCGGTATCTAACAAATACATCTGAAAATAGATTTTAAAACTCAAGAGCAAAAAAGAATAAAATAGAAACATTTCACGAGAGAGAAAATGCAGTAAAATACAAGACTATAAAAGCATAACAAGATGACCAATTTTGCTTTTAAAAAATGTACCCCAAACAAAAACGTATATTTTTCATGAATTTATATTGTTCTAGTTGAATCATGTCCCCCTAAAATCCACATGGTAAAGTCCTAACCCCCGTGTACCCCAGAACGTGACTATGTGTGGAGACAGAGTCCTTAAGAGGTAATCAAGTTAAAAACGAGGTCGCTTGGGTGGGCCGTAGTCGAACGTGGCCGGTGTCAGAGGCAAGATCATGTGAGGACAGGGAGGAGACGGCCAGCCGCAGGCCGTTCACACGAACACTGCAAAGTGACGATTCCATCAAAACAACACCAACCAGCGAGTCAAGCAGCCACGTCGTCGGGACCAGCTTTGCTGTCTCCCTGTCAAGGAATCTTCTGGAATAGATGAGGCTGGTCAGGGAGCGCTTGAGACTTAGCATTAGAAACCCCTCCAACGGGGTGACCCAGTGGGGCATCCCGACAAGCCTGTGGGGACAGATGCCTAGGTGCCTCCTACAGGCCAGGCCCTGTACCCCAGGACGACGGTGGCCAGGACGAGATGTCGGAATCCTCGTCTCAGAGAGTCCACAGGGACAGACCCTGAAGCAGACTCCACCTGGACAATGATTTTGGTTGTGTCCCGCAAAACAGTGCCAGACAAATATCTGGCGAATGTCAGTAACGATCGAAGCCGGATGGTGGGCGCATGGTGACGATGACATCACTTGCTTTACATTTGCATATTTTCAGCTTTATCGAGGTATAACTGACAGGTAACGCCGCAGACGTTCCAAGCATGCAGTGTGATGATTTGCTACGTGGACACATTGTGACAGGGTCTGCCATCGACTGTCACACTCTCAAAGAGTTCCTTTATTCTGTTTTGTTTTATTTTCTACTCTCTTGTTATACAATACTGTGTTATCAACTATAGTCACCATGTTGTTATGTAATTTTTTAAATGCCCACAACAAAACTTAAAAATAATAATCATAATAACGAATTAAAACCAAAGCCAGAGATCCAGAGCTGCTGCTTCCTCAGCAGAGCCCTCCCTGATTCACAGGCCAGCTCAGGGCCTCTGCGGAGGCTGTCACCTCACACTGTCATCGCCCTTTTGGGGGCAAAGATCTGAAGAACGGTGAGTTACGAAGGGGAGTTCTAAGTCTCTCCGTGCTCTAGAGTCTTCTAAGAGGCGATCCTGGCTAACACAGAAGCGGCACCCGCGTGGGCATGGCGCCCGGCTGGGAAGCAGGTGGCTGATGCTCAAACCAGGCAGAGAGGCCGTAGCCATCGAGTGTCAGAGAACTGCCCTGAAGAGGGCACGGCCACCAGTGAGGGGCCACTCCTGTCGGGGCTCCAAACATGTGTGTGGACGGGAGCCCAACAGATGCTCGTGAGAGACAAAGGCAGAGGCCGGCAGAGGAGACAGGAGTTACTAACATTCCTGGAGCAGATTCCAGAAAGGATGCAAAGCATATTCATTTCCCACGTTCAAAGTAACAGCCGCACATTTTACAAAAGTTTGACTAGACAGGGAAAAAAATAAATAAAGGAGAAAAACCATCCCCGAGTCACCGGCTGACAATGCTGGCCAACATGTTCCCTCCAGAATCACATCTGCTCAGAGGACGTATGGGTGACCCTGCAGGCTCTCCTACAACCCTGCTTTTAAACACTTAAAACAGCAACATAAGCATTTTCCCAAACCTTTGTCATTCTAAGACCCGCATACGAGAACACCAAGAATCGCTTTGGGAAAAAAGAGGCTGATCAGTAGCAGCAGACATTACTTCCAGTTGTAACCCGCAGGCATCTTCACCTGAGGCAGGTGTGACTCTCAAGAGACAAACTGAGCAACAGTGCCAGCGAGGGCCGTGGGACAGTCCATGTACACGAAAAGGGGAATGCAGATGTATCCCCTAAACTAACAGATGACGTGAAGGCTGTAGACCTTTTAAACCCCTAAATTTTTCAATCATACGAACTCGCATCTTGCAGAAACTCCTTGAGAAAATGAAATCAATGAAACTTCATTTAAAAGTAAAATTTGAAGTTTGAAAATAAAGGCAGACCCATTTTCTGGGATAAAGAAAGGACGGTTTCTGAGATACTGAAATGCGAACCACAGAATCACAGTTTCAAAAAGCAGAAAATCAACTGACATATGCACGAAACGAAAGTGCGTGGGAAACATAAATTATATTTCAATATTAACCTGCTGGTATCATTCACTTGTTTACTCATCGAAACAACTTTCACAAGGAAGAGGTTTGATGTATTGGTGGGTTAAATGCGACGGAATTGGCGGAGGTGAAGACGGTGATTTAATCACGCCACAGCTGGGTGAGTAAATTCACTCTCCTATGACATGTGGAATTTACAGCTGGAAGTTACTGAATGCCATTCCTCACAGCAAGCCTTCTTAACAAATGGCGTTTCTGTAATACTCCCGTGTGGCCTTGAGTTGATAGTCAGCTCTCCTTTGAAGAGAAGCATTTGGCAAACCTAAACAGACTCAGGAATCTTGTCTTTAACGCGAAGAACGAGTAATCGTTTAATTTAAACGTCGTGGTTTATTTTTACACTCTCTCATCTCTTACTTTCTAAACCAGGCGATGCCGCTAACCAGAGACTTCACATACTCGAAAGTACGCGTGTGACTGTATCACGAGCAGCTGCTCGTTAAGTTCTGTTGACCCAGATTGCGACAAGGCTCAAGTACGGTATTTGGGGCTGACGGGCATCTCACCCGGGGACAGTCTCACACTGCCGTCC
>NW_011888985.1:469055-471518 GCF_000151845.1 Pteropus vampyrus | reverse complement strand
CATACGAGAACACCAAGAATCGCTTTGGGAAAAAAGAGGCTGATCAGTAGCAGCAGACATTACTTCCAGTTGTAACCCGCAGGCATCTTCACCTGAGGCAGGTGTGACTCTCAAGAGACAAACTGAGCAACAGTGCCAGCGAGGGCCGTGGGACAGTCCATGTACACGAAAAGGGGAATGCAGATGTATCCCCTAAACTAACAGATGACGTGAAGGCTGTAGACCTTTTAAACCCCTAAATTTTTCAATCATACGAACTCGCATCTTGCAGAAACTCCTTGAGAAAATGAAATCAATGAAACTTCATTTAAAAGTAAAATTTGAAGTTTGAAAATAAAGGCAGACCCATTTTCTGGGATAAAGAAAGGACGGTTTCTGAGATACTGAAATGCGAACCACAGAATCACAGTTTCAAAAAGCAGAAAATCAACTGACATATGCACGAAACGAAAGTGCGTGGGAAACATAAATTATATTTCAATATTAACCTGCTGGTATCATTCACTTGTTTACTCATCGAAACAACTTTCACAAGGAAGAGGTTTGATGTATTGGTGGGTTAAATGCGACGGAATTGGCGGAGGTGAAGACGGTGATTTAATCACGCCACAGCTGGGTGAGTAAATTCACTCTCCTATGACATGTGGAATTTACAGCTGGAAGTTACTGAATGCCATTCCTCACAGCAAGCCTTCTTAACAAATGGCGTTTCTGTAATACTCCCGTGTGGCCTTGAGTTGATAGTCAGCTCTCCTTTGAAGAGAAGCATTTGGCAAACCTAAACAGACTCAAGAATCTTGTCTTTAACGCGAAGAACGAGTAATCGTTTAATTTAAACGTCGTGGTTTATTTTTACACTCTCTCATCTCTTACTTTCTAAACCAGGCGATGCCGCTAACCAGAGACTTCACATACTCGAAAGTACGCGTGTGACTGTATCACGAGCAGCTGCTCGTTAAGTTCTGTTGACCCAGATTGCGACAAGGCTCAAGTACGGTATTTGGGGCTGACGGGCATCTCACCCGGGGACAGTCTCACACTGCCGTCCGGCGTCATCGGGACTGTTTGGTGTAACAAACCCATCGGAGCTGCGGAGAGCCTTCGAGTCCATACTTCCATCACTTAGACATTCGCTTCTCTGCTTCCGCAGCTTCCCTTCTCCCCTCTTCTTCCCCTCCCCCCAGTCTTTCTCACATCATAGCTTCGTTTTCTCTTCCTCTTCTGCCCTCGCCGTTTATCTCTCTCTCCCTCCCCTCTGCGTCTCTGCCCCCACATTACAGATGGCAGGAGAGAAAGCAGAGGACTGGCTCGCTCAGGGATGCTGGACTCCTCGCCAAGTTACAGTCACCTCTCATCATCCACAGCAGTTAGGGTCAAAAAGTCACCGGGAACAGGGTTGGGGTTAGGGTTGGGATTGGGGTTAGGGTTAGAGGTTAGGGGTTAGGGTTGGGATTAGGGTTGGGGTTAGGGTTAGGGTTAAGATTAAGGTTAGAGTTAGAGTTAGGGTTGGAGTTGGGGTTAGGGTTGGGATTAGGGTTGGGGTTAGGGTTAAGATTAAGGTTAGAGTTAGGGTTAGGGTTGGGGTTAGGGTTAGAGGTTAGGGGTTAGAGTTAGGGTTGGGATTAGGGTTAGAGGTTAGGGGTTAGAGTTAGGGTTAGGGTTGGGGTTAGGATTAGGGCATCAGGGAAAGTTGAACCATTGCTCCTGGGGAAAATACAGAGTTAACTTCCTGTGAACCTCTGGTCACAACGTTTTTGCCGACCAATCACAATAACGTGACTTCGTTTGTGTGTGCTCCTGTTTAAAAACACCTTATTGGATGCCTATGTTGGTTCGCTGAGACAGACTTCAGAGCCAACGGCACCCCGACTCGTGCCTGAGCAAGGCTGGTCTGAGGCACATTCTCTACGCGGGGCGCATCACAGGCTTCTTGCTCTCGCACACAGGAGACATCTCTATTTCCGGCCCCCAGTTTTCATTGTCACCCACACCATCCCCTTCCGGGTTGCTGTGTGAGGCAGAGAGGGTGCCTGGCTCTGTCGCCGAGCGAGTCACCTGGGACAGAGACTCTCACCCCATCTGTGCCAACTTCTTCTCATCCACACAGTGAGAAAAGAATGCCTGCTACGCAAGCCACCCCACTAAAGATGGGGCGAGGGGCTCTCAGATGAGGCTGCGGGTAGGATATGAAAAAGTAAACCCACATTAAATACCAATGACCGACATTATTTTACTAGTATTTTCTTCTTTTGCGTGGACTGAAAATTACCTAAGGTGATGTTTCTTTCACAATTTGGGCACAATTGGATATTTATCGGGAAAACATTCTCCTGGATGTCTCTGAATTCTTTGTTTCGTGTTAAAAACCTGAGTGATGGAAAGGATGCAGGTTGACCCATGAGCATTAAATTCCTACCGTAACCTGACATGCCAGAGAAATTACAAAACAAAAAAAAAAAAAAT
>NW_011888985.1:466673-467924 GCF_000151845.1 Pteropus vampyrus | reverse complement strand
TAAAGATGGGGCGAGGGGCTCTCAGATGAGGCTGCGGGTAGGATATGAAAAAGTAAACCCACATTAAATACCAATGACCGACATTATTTTACTAGAATTTTCTTCTTTTGCGTGGACTGAAAATTACCTAAGGTGATGTTTCTTTCACAATTTGGGCACAATTGGATATTCATTGGGAAAACATTCTCCTGGATGTCTCTGAATTCTTTGTTTCGTGTTAAAAACCTGGGTGATGGAAAGAATGCGGGTTGACCCATGAGCATTAAATTCCTACCGTAACCTGACATGCCAGAGAAATTACAAAAAAAAAAAATAAACGTGGGTGGCTTTAACACCGCCACAACCTCAGTGGCCAGCCACAGAAACATAAAGAATCTCGGAAGAAGTTATATTTTGGTTACAGGCAACCACAAGGACCTCACTATCACAAGTTTCCATATGGCTGTAATTCATCTGCTAAGAAGCAGATTTTCTTTGGGCCTGTGAGTCATTGTCCGAAATCTGTTTCCTCCTTTGAGCGCATGTGAAATGAGGTTATCTATTGATGCATTATGCTTACAGTTCTGGAAGAGTGGAGCACATCAGAGTCACGTTCTTTCTTCATTCCCAAGGCTTCGGATTCCTTTGTCTCAGCTCATGGCTGTCAGCCTGTTAGTTTAGAAAGCTTTAATTCGTCTATGCCCATTTCTCACCCATCATATTGGCAAAAATTCACAAATTTGACAATACGCCGTTTTAGCAAGTTTGTAGGAAACAGATATCTTCATACATTGCTGGTGGGAATGCAAACGGGATGTGACCCCTTTGAAACGGAACTTGGCGATGTCCAAAAATTCTGCCTACGCATGTGCTCTCAGGAATTTATCTTAAGGATGTGAGAAATTTACCCTAATTCACCGCCAAATATATGAAAATACAAACGCGCAAGGTTACTCACTAAAGCTTTGCTTATAATCGCAAGATATTGGAAACTGACAAAACGCCCAAGCAAGGAAATCTACCAAACCAAGGACATAGGTTCGGTAAACTCTGGCATGAGCATACCGTGGAATACCGTGAAGCTGTAAGAAGAATTAGGTGCATGCTTATATTGCCTTGCTCTGCCAGCTGAGAGGGCCTCGGAGCCACGGCAGCCCAAAGCTTTGAGCACAGTTATTGCCCACATGTTGGTCTCTAACACCATCCTCCAGTGAAGCGAATCAGGGCTCCTTGGAGAAATGGCTGAGTCTAGGACTGGGGCAGGAAACGTAC
>NW_011888985.1:458689-465177 GCF_000151845.1 Pteropus vampyrus | reverse complement strand
GACAGCTTAGATGACAATGGGCAAGTTTCTTGAAAGACGGACTATTTTCTTTGCCTTGTTTGGAGATCTTAAGTTTGATTTCTTCAGCTTTGCCGACAGACATCGACTTTGCTGCTTCTCTGCATGCTTGCCCTGCGGACCGGCCTCTCTTTTAGCTTGAGATCTGCCAAGCATGATGGAACAGTTAGCGGGGTTCACTCCTGACTGAATTACTCGCTTCGAGAACGCCAGGCCAATACGAGGCCACTTGCTTTGCAGACTGACTCCCTCTACGTTGCATAATGAAGGTCCTGGTTAGAGGCAGGGCGGGGCCTCACCCTGCTGAGGTAAAAGGGATCCAATAACTTCTTCCCACAGGTCCAGAGGACTCGAGGTTTAGATGCTCCTGGCCAAAAGTGGACCCATCGCTGTGTAACAAATCATCGTGCATTTAGCAGCTCCAAACAACACACACTTACCATCTCACAGTCTGTGGGGTAGGGGTCTGGGCACATCTTAGCGCGGTTCTCTGCTCCATGGCTCACAAGGCTGTAATCAAGGTGCTTGCCAGGGCTGAGGTCTCATCCGAAGGCTCGACCAGGGAAGGATGCCCTTCCGTGCCCGCGGATTGTTGGGCTGAGGGTCTCAGTTTCTTGCTGACCGTTGGCTAGAGGAAGCACTCAGACCCTTCTCCCACAGGTTTCTCCACACCGCCCCTCATCAAAGGCAGCAAGGGAGAGCGTAAATGGAGCCCACCGTTAGCAAGACAAAAGTTACGGTGTCTCATAACCTTATTACCAAGGTGCCACCCTATCATTTTCATCATATACTGTTGATTATATGCAACTCGCTGGGTCCAGCTCACCCTGAAGAGGAGGGGGTTACACACAAGTGTGACTATGAGGAGGAGGGAGTCTCGTGGGTCAGCTGAATCACACCCTCCAAAGTGGTATCTATTGACAAAGAACCTGTAAAGCTCAAAGGTTTTAAAACTTGCCTTGTGGTCTACGCTGGCTCTGTCCAAGGTCAGGACACAGAGAGCCATGGCGGCTGTGAAAATGAGCTGCTGAGGTGCCCCACCACAGGGTGCTTGGCTGAGCGACAGCCCAGACGCCACCTCCCGCACCCACCTCCACGCTCAGATGCCGCCTCCCGCACCCACCTCCACGCCCTGGTAGAAGGCACAGCTCCTGCCAGCAGCTCCCAGTAAGGCCTGAGCATTGCGGGGCTACAAAAGCAAGGCCATTCCTGCTGGATGGGCAGCTCTCACGACAAGTGGCTTTGGGTTCAATGACTCCCCGTGGTACTGCAGCCTGAGACTCTTCCTACCCCATCCTCCTTTCTTCCCTCCTTCCATGGGGCTCGGATCCTCAGAGTGGTCCACAGGCTCGCCCTACCTCTTCCTGCCCCCCTCCCCATGTCCTTCACAGGTGTCACGACACAGTGAATCCTCCAGACGTCTAAGCCCACCTGGAGGGCTCAACATAACACAAGGATCTGAGAGGGAGCGAAAGAAGACCAGTGTTAACATTTAGGGGCTAGAACATCTGGGGCTTGACGCAGTCTCACCTGGGCATAGAGCTGAGAAAGAAGAACTTTCTACCACCTGGTCTAGAAGATTCCCTGCAATTTACATCAATCCACATGGACCCATCGCCGCAGCAGCCACAGCCCTACTAGGCCTCCGCCAGCATCCCAAATTGCTGGAAGAAGTGAGTCCTGGACTTGGCTCTCACTGACCACAGCACGTGGACCCCAGGGCGAGCAGAGAGGCTGTGGCAGAGCCTCCTGTCCACGGAGTTACCTGTGCGTTTTTTCTCGGCTGCCAACTTGGAACGGATGAGCACTTCAGCCCAGGGCTACGACACTTGTGGGCGTCCGAACCCTCTTGCTTCGGGCCCCTCTTCAGTCTCTTGACCCACCCCCTTCCTCCTGCCACGATAGCCTTAACCAGATGGCACCAGACGAGCCATCTCCTCCTTGTTCTGCGGTACCTCTCTGCCCCAGGTGCCACGAGCTCACACCAGGTTCACTCACCCTCAGGTGCATCATCTTCAGAGGGCCGTGGAGAGGAGTGGCTGGCACCCGGGGAGGACTCTGGGCCAAGGGCGTACCCAGATTCCTGTCCCACTGACGCGGGTCCAGGACCACTAGCCCTAACCTCGGCGTGAAAAGACCCTTCATGAGCCACAGCACGGTGGCAGAGCCTTGGCATGGTTCTTGGGTTTCGCCATGAGGATGACGTTGTGCCCTAAGTTTGTGCAAACTGGACACATTGGTTGCAACGACATTCTTTGGCTTTCGCCCGCTAGGTAGATCTCCAGGCTTAATGGAGCTCATTCTGTCGCTGGAAGGGCACGTGGCCGGCGTCCTTCCTGCCAGCCACCATCCCAAGAGGCCTGCTGGGGTGCTGAGCGGAAGCACGTGGGTGCAGACAGCAGCTCCAGCCTTTACTCCAAACCAGGGTTTCAGACCAAGCGTCTAAGACGTGTGGCTTGATCCCTTCTCACAATCCCATGGTGCAAAATAATTTTTCGGCCTAATCCAGAATTGAAGTAAACAAGAGCTCCCGATCAATTCCAAGTTTGAACAACTTTAAAAATAAATGACATTTATCTATCACAAAACAACGGGAAAAGAGAAACCCTTCTGAGAATTTGAAATGAACTGGCTAATGAGGTGAGAGCTCTTCTCTTTCGATTTTCCTTATGAGGAATATGTTACCTTGCAAAATCTGAGTAATAATTCTGAATAAATTTATGCAGCCATTCGACAAATATTTATCCACACTTACTGTGTTCCAGGCTCTGTGCTAGCTGCTGGGGATACCATGGTAGGGAAAGAAAAAAGAAAAACAAACAAAAAAATCCTAAAATCCTCTAACCAGAAGAATCCCACGAACGAAGACTTGGTGTGGACTCAGAAGCTCAAGTTATACTTGGAGATTTCGAAAGGACTTGTTAATATTTCCTTGCAAATACGTTTTAGATTGGCAGTAACACATTTTTAATGATGCAATCCGCCTACGATATCGACTAGGAAGGGTCTGCTATGCTCAGGTTCATATTTCCTGTTAAATATTCTATGCACAATTACCCTCCCACTTGCCCCTCGGTTTTATTTCCAAATGAAGTGAGTGAAGGCTGAACCACCAGGAGAGGGTGAAGGAATCTCTGACGCTACCTTTTCGGACGTGGCCCAGACGCCTTGGGTCATTAGGCTCTGAGTGATAACTCAGCCTCTTTCTGCGCTGAGAAAAATCCAGAGTGACGGGAGGCCTTCCACGTGTGACAGACACTGTAGGCGGGCCGACCTGACACCTCTTCCTGGCCGCTTCTCCCCTGCCCGCCTTTACTAGTAAGGGGCCACGAGCAGGGCTGGCTTCATGGGAATGCAGACACAGAGGGCTGTGCCCTCGGAAGGGGACCTGGCCTGCGGTTTATTTCTCTGTGGTCATCCTAATGTTCTCAATAACTTTTCTTTGCATTTGTGTTTTATGAATCAAAGTCCAATGGGACAACGGAGCGTGCACCGGGAGACTTAGAGCCTCGGCTCACCTCCCTTACCTCTCCCCGCAATCTGTCCTCAGCCACCTTCTCCCCTGACCTCAGCCACTGCAACTAGGGACATGGGAAGGGTCAGCAGGTGTGTCCCGTGCACAGAGTCAGGACACAGTGCCCGGGCACCGATGAGTCTGCATGAAATTCCTGAGCCTCGCCACCTCACAGCAAACAGAAAACACCATGGCAGGCAGAGAGACAGGCTGCAGGAGAAAGGAAAAGCTTTGCCCTTGCTCTCTGGACCGCGGTCCCGTAAATTACGTGGCCGGCCCCCGGGCTAGTGCTGGACACTCTACTTCCTAGCCGCCCTCACCGCTCAGAAGAGGCCGCCCCCTGAAACAGATCGGGCCAACGCAGCCAACTTGCGAATTGCAGCTCCCTTGGAACTAGGAATGTTCGTCTTATTCATCACTAATTTCCCAGTATAGAGCAAAAAGCAGGCGTTCAGTAAATTTGATAGAATTAATTAATTAAAACACACGATGTACATATATATCTGCTAGTCGTAGTATTCGAACAGCTTGTCCCTTTTTCCTATTCGATCTGTCGAATTCTAAGGCTAATGTGTCATCTTCCAGTACAGCTTCTGCCAGGCTGTCCTTTCAATTCTCATAACTCTCTCTGTTAGGTGGCCGTGTTCGGTACATAAAGGTTTATATAACAAATGCTTTTGGTACCTTTTATTAACGTAAAAGCTCTATTCTTTTAATAACTTTTGCATCGAATTCTACTTTGATGCACTTTAGCTTTACACGCGTGCACACACACGCGCGCACACACACACATACGCACACGTGCCCATGCATATATTTAGCTCGTATATCTTTGCCCATTCATTATCGGCAGCTTCCTTGTGTTTTTGATGAATCCCGTAATAATATAATATAGCTGAATTTTTATTTTTTTGTAGCCGGTGCGAAAATCTTTGTTTTTCAACAAGGCAATTTATCCAGTTTTCACTTATCATGGACACATCCGTGTGTATTTCCTGTTTGATGGGTTTTTAAATTTTATCTTTTTTTATTCCTGACTTTTGACGAATTGTTCGAGTTTTTTTTATATGGAGCTTTGTTTGTTATTTCTACAGTTCTATGAAAATGTTAAGTCCTGTATGTGTTCTCTGAATTCACTTTTTACAAATATGTATATAAAGTCCATCTTTTTTCTTCTGACATCAATAATTAAACATCAGTGACTTCTCCTCTTCAAATGACAAAATCTTGACCAGGCTTTGTTCCTTGTTTCTCCGCCTGCCACACTCATCACCCGCCCTTCCCCCACGCGCTTTGAAAAACCACGCGATTTTTACTTCGGAACCGACGCTTCTTTACAAGAACCCTTCCTTAAAAATCGAATTAACCGTCCTCGCTACAATAGCAAAATATTTTTAGGTATTTCTCATCAGACCGGTCTCTGCGTTCACAGTTTATTTGTAGTCTATCTCCCCTTTGTGGCATTTTTATTCTGCGTTACTATTTACTTCAAGAATCATTGTATAATGAGCAACCGTGATGTATTTTCTGACTCCTTAAATGTTTGAAAGGAACTGTGCCTTTTATGTGAATAATAATGAATTTGGGAATAAAATTCTAGGGTCACAATTTTTTTCCTTAGAACCCTATAAAAATCACCGTCTTTTTATTTTGTATTGCTATTCGGAAGCTGAACAAAAATTTTATATCTTTCTGTCTAAATAATCGTTCTTCCCCTAACTGAAATCAAGTAGGACTACCTGTCTGTATTTGAAATGCACACGTGTCACCAAGATATGGTAAAGTGGGGGGGCTTCTTTTAGTTTTTCTTTGATAATTTTTTGCCTTTTAAGTGTTTTAAGCAAATTTTCCCACTTATTCTTCCAATCATTAGTTTGGTTTCCAACAGCAGCCACACTCCCCTGCTCTCTGCTGACTTTCTTCCTCTTTCATGGTGAGCAAGCTGGGACCCCCCGAAGTGTCTCTGCACCCTCGTCTTCATCAGTGGAAGACTGAATCGACCCCTGTCGGTCACCAGTGTAGACTCCACCTGCAGTTTGCTGATCAATGTCCAATCTTACCTGGCAGTGAGGCAGGTGTTTTATGGCTCCATCTGTGGTCCCCCGCCCCACCCCCATCCCCAGGTGTGCTGCACATAGAGACAGGCCACGAGAAAGCTTACCTTTCTGAATGTGCAGGTGAGCTGGGGAGAAAATATCAAAAGGTGCCACTACGGGATGATAAGACAGGTGTGTGTTCAGGGGCAGGTGCGGGTCAAGGTCCCAGCCGCACCTGGTTAGCTACCTGGGCCACGCTGAGAAGGTCTATGGGGCGAATGTTCCCATCAGCAGCTTTTTTATGTAGGGATTTAGAACTCCAGAGACCATCTTCCCCGTCCTGCCGACCACCGCCATCCTGGCCACTCTTCCAGCCCGCAGCGGTGAGCGTGTAGGTGCCTGGCCCACTTAGAGCTCAAATCTCCGGGAGGCGGGGGTTAAGATGCTGTATGGGGCTGTGGCGGGCCCACCCTGTGCTGTCCCACGGGTGTGCTAATCAAAACCACGGCTGTGAAGCAACTGCCCTTCTCTGCCCTCTGACCCCACATCAGAAATCTCTGCACTGCATCTCATGACAAGCCCCACTTCCTCTTCCTTAGCTGAGCAAAACGTCCACAGAAGAGTGATAATGTGGCCAGTCACCGTCTTGGGACATTAGAATCGTTCTCACGCTGAATCTCCCTCCCCGCTCCGACCCCCACGGCCCCATCCTTGGTAATCAGCTGGGCACACTCCCGGACTGGGGCGGGGCATCTCTGGGCCCTAGTCCCTCTGTTTTGAGGCTGGCTCTTCTCAGCTCGCATGCCCTCTCTGTTCTCAGAACATGTTTCCTGTTTCATGTCACTCATTCCATCATTGGGCAACTGACGGATGTGTTCATCCTAATGACAAATGTCTAGCGCATGGGCTGCAGCTCTCCA
>NW_011888985.1:451024-457949 GCF_000151845.1 Pteropus vampyrus | reverse complement strand
AGAGCTCAAATCTCCGGGAGGCGGGGGTTAAGATGCTGTATGGGGCTGTGGCGGGCCCACCCTGTGCTGTCCCACGGGTGTGCTAATCAAAACCATGGCTGTGAAGCAACTGCCCTTCTCTGCCCTCTGACCCCATATCAGAAATCTCTGCACTGCATCTCATGACAAGCCCCACTTCCTCTTCCTTAGCTGAGCAAAATGTCCACAGAAGAGTGATAATGTGGCCAGTCACCGTCTTGGGACTTTAGAATCGTTCTCACGCTGAATCTCCCTCCCCGCTCCGACCCCCATGGCCCCATCCTTGGTAATCAGCTGGGCACACTCCCGGACTGGGGCAGGGCATCTCTGGGCCCTAGTCCCTCTGTTTTGAGGCTGGCTCTTCTCAGCTCGCATGCCCTCTCTGTTCTCAGAACATGTTTCCTGTTTCATGTCACTCATTCCATATTGGGCAACTGACGGATGTGTTCATCCTAATGACAAATGTCTAGCGCATGGGCTGCAGCTCTCCAGCCCCGTACCCTTGACAGACATCACTCATCAATCACGGTGCGTTCGGTCTGAGTCTAAATGGGGCCCTGACTATCTCGGTCTCCTAGGGCTGAGACAAACTGCCTTGAACTTGATAGCTTAAACAGCATAAATGTATCTGCTTGGAGTTTATTAGGTCTAAAGTCCAACGCGGGTCTCACTGGGCTAAAGTCTAGGCGGAGACAGGGCCGTGTTATGGTTCGGGAACCGGGCGGGGCGGGGCGGGGGGGCAGTGCGGTCCTTGCTAATTGTGATCATTGGCAGAATTCAGTCCTGTCCTGTTGCAGGGCTAAAGTCTCCACTTCCTGGCCGGCTGCCAGCTGGAGGCCACTGTCAGCAGCCGGTGGCCTTGCACGCAACTTCCTAAATCTTAGAACCGACATCAGGGCGTCACGACCTCCTCAGGCCGCCATCTTTCTGACCCACCGTTCCTCCACTTTTAAAAACTCATGTGATTACACTGGGCCCGCAGGGATAATCTGGAATCTTCTCCTCATCTCATCCTCCTTTTAATCGCATCTGCAAAGCACCTTTTATTCATGGGTCCCAGGGGACTGGGGCGTAGACACCTCCTTTTGGGAACCAGTCTTCTGCTTACCACGCAGACCAAATCCAAATCTTTTTTCTTTTCCCTTTTCTCCATCTTTATTGGGGGGTCGTCTTTGTCCTTTAAACTGCTGTAACAAAATGTCGCAGACTGGGCACCTTGTAAACCACAGACATTTGTTTTTCGCAGTTCTAGAGGCTGGAAGTCAAGGTCATGGTGCCAGCACAGTCAGGACGGACCACCCTCCTGCCACAGACACCCCCAGTGTCCCCCGTGGCGGAAGGGGTGGGACGGCTCTCTCTGGCCTTTTTACAAGAGCACGAGTCCCCGACGCGAGGCCTCCACCCTCATGACCTAACCTCCCCCATGGGCCTCACCTGCCAACACCATCCTTTCGGGGGTGAGGACCGCAACTTTTGATTTTGGGGGGAGGGTGGTGAGGGGCATATTCAGACCATAGCAGACAGGACTGACAGATGAAAATTTACATATTTAAGGTATATGACTTACTGTTTTACTATACACATACATTGTGAAATAATCAGGAACATCAAGCTAATTAACATATCTATCACCTCGCAAAGTTACCACGTATACGTGTGTGTGTGTGTGTGTGTGTGTGTGTGTCTGTGTGTGTGTGTGTGTGTGGTTAGAACACTTAAGATCAACCCTCTTGGTGAATTTCAGGTATATAACACAGTGTCGCTAACCGCGTTCACAGGGTTGAACATTAACTCTCCGGAACTTCTGCATAACTCACCTTTGGACCCCTTGACCACTGTCTTCCCTTTTCCCCGCCCTCTCCCCCGGCCCCCCGCCCTGCACCCACCCGTCTGTTTCCGCGCACCTGACTGCTTTAGATGCCACACGTAAGTGAGATCATGCGGTATTTGTCTTTCTACAAGGAATATTATTCAGCCTTCAACAAAGAAGGAACTCCTTCATCAAAGGGTATAAAGTTGCAGTTACGTAGGACGAATATGGCGAGAGAGCTGGTGGGCAGCGTGATGATGGTTAATCATGCTGTGCCGGGTCCTGGAAATTTGCCGAGAGCAGATTTCCAACACTCCCATCACTCACACAAATGGCGTGTTAATTGGCTTGACTCTAGTAATCACCTCTCTGCGTAGATGTACAGCAAATCATGTACTCTTTGAATATATACAGCGGTTATTTTTGAAACACAATAAAAACAAAGAAAGCCTGGCACGTGCAAGCACACAGATGAACCTGGAGGACGCTGTGTTAAGCGAAATGAGCCAGTCCTTTTCAAACTGCACTCCGGGCGGTCACCGCGAACTGATTGCTGCTGGTGCTTGAAATAAGTCTACCAGGCGTTTCTGGAGTACAGACATGGGGACGTGCGCTAATGGACACGCTCCGCTCAGCGTGAACTTTGAGATGTTGATTCTTTCTGGAGCAAATTGTAAGAAAATTGGCACTCCTGGGAAAGAGGGTGGTTATTAAATGGCCCTGGTGGCCTGCACAGTGCCTTTCTGCGTGGCGTCCATCCCAACTGGGAGCATCCGATTCCCACAGTGCCAGCTGCAGCTGCCCAGCTCCACCGACACCACTCGACTTCAAGCCACTTGGGGATTCTGAGGCCATAGCTACCTGACATCGAAATAACCCATCAGCTTCAAAAAACAACAAGCGAAACAGTTATAAACAAAACAGCTGTTTGAACCCACTGTGTGTTTTTCGCCCTTTAACTGGTGTTTTATCTACTGACAACCCTAGAAAAAGCCTTCACACATAAAGGATGTGAGTTAAATATGGATTCTGTGTGTGTCTGTGCTGGGAATGACTTCATGGATAACGGTGATTGACGCCTCCACGGGTCTCGGATAGGCACGGATGTAATTAAGAAGCCAGCTGATGCGGGCTGACAAATCCCCCTCTGACTTTAGAACACTGAGGCGTGGAATAAATTTCATTCTTGGCATTTAAACCAGCTTCCGAATTAACCATTTCCTTCATTTGCCTTCTTTGCTAACGTTTGCGTTTTCCTTGCATTTTTAGACATTTGTTCCAATGACGCTATTATTTGGGTCTTAACGGGTGATCTATTAAGGGATGATCTATGACTGTTATTAATCTGTTTAGAAATTTATGTCTTCCATTGATTTGCTGTTGAACAAAATAAAAACCTGTGTCAGATTTAAACAAATCAATAAATTCAGGAAGAGTCACAGTGAAAGGCAACAATCCTGCTACACTCCCTTCTCCTCGACTCTCGCTCCAGAGGCACCATGATTTAACTTGGTCCTTTCTTGCTCATGGGGGTCCCGTATGGTGGTCACATATATCTCAATACTACGCATACACCATGCGGTCCTGATTTATTCACTTTTCATTTGCTGGTGGCCTTCTGTTACGATGTAAGTCAACACCCCCACTTCCCTCCACCCAAGATAGTCACAGCACCATTTCTGGTCACTTTCACAAACATTACCTCCGATAAACTTCTTCTATTCCTAATTTCGTTTCAATGTCTGTTTCCCAATGGCCCGATTAATGTAGCAGCACCAAGAGTATCTGAGAAAGCAGATGATGAGGTGGGCTTTGAATAGGGTGATCTGATACCATAAAGGTCTCGGTTGTCCCATTTACATTTACAAATGTCAAAATTCCAATAAAGATGTCTACAAGTAGTTTTGTGAACCTAGGAAAGTTGACACTGATGTTCCAGTAGAAAATTAAACATGTAAGAATAGCTAAGGAAACAGAAGGAAGAAAAAAAATCTGTGCCAGGATGTTCTCCTCCAGATGTGAAAACGTTCTGGAAGCCCTCGGTAAGGACAGCAGTGAAGACTGGATCATGACTAGGTAGACAGACAGGTGGAATAGAATAAATAATCTGGAAATGGTCTCAAGTACATATGGAAATTTAGATAATATCTGTTATATAAAGAATTCTTAAAAATTGAGAGTAAAGTGACCATAAGTCTGATAGAAAACTAGGCAAAAAAACATGAGCAATCAATTTACAAAAAGATATTAAAATGGTCAACAGACATAAAAATATTTTAATCTCACTCATAATAATAGAAATGCAAATTCAAACTACATCGAGATTCCATTTCTCACCTATTTAAATTGACAAAAATTCAAAAGTCTGACAATACATTGTATTGGCAAAACAGTGAGAAAACAGGCTTCTCTCATTTTGCGGCCACGAATGTGAATTGGTACAACCCTTGGCTAGTGGGAGTGCTTTCAAGATGGTCCCGTGGAGGAGAATTTGGCAATTTCTAACAAAACCACCTTCATTTTTACCTTGCGATTTTTCAGTCTGACATATGAACACAAGACTGTTCATTCCACACTGTTTGTAATGGGAAACCATCCAGACGCCTGCCCTAAGAAAACGGGTCAATGAACTATGGCGCGCCCACACCGTGGAATACTATGCAGCTGTACAAAAGAATGACAAAAACTGACATGGAGGGATTTCCAGGAGACGTTATTAAGTTAAAAGTGGGGGGAGTACGTAAGAGAACTAAGCTATGTTACTATCGATGAGGAGAAAAAAGAGAGAATGGGAAAATATATGTGTATCTTGTTCATTTGTGCAAAAAGATACACAGGAAAGATAAACCAGAAATTAATGGCATCAGTTACCTCCAGACAAAAGGGCGAAAGGGACGGGGAAGGGCATATGCCTTGAGCTAGTTCTGATTTTAGAACCATGTTGACGTTTCATATACTTAAAATCAACAACAAAGAGAAAAATAAAACTAACGATGAAGTACAAACAGAAACAAACCAACTTTAGTATTATGTGATCTCAAATGAATCATATACCCACACTGGAGGATGAGGAAGAAGGACAAACCCAAATAACATTTCCACACAGGATTAGATGCTACATTCTAGAGATGGAAAGAACAGTAAACGAATATTGAACGCTAGCTATGATGTGTGTTTTGCTCAGTAGTGTGAATTAGCACTTCTGAAACTGGATGGATGGATGGATGGATGGATAGATGGATGGATAAGAGATATTGATAAGTATTTTTTTCTCTGTCTGCTGAGAGGGCCTAGAAGTAATAATAGTACATGGGAATTATCAAACCTATTACCCAGATCTTAGGTTCTAAATACCACCCCCAATAAAAAGAATGAGAGTTTCTTAGAAATGGCTGGTTTCAGTTCTGAAGATGGAAAATAACCCGGAGCTTCTTGTGCCTGAAGATATGGATTGCTCAAAGAATGATGGGAACATGTCACAAGGACATGGGACCATCTTGAAAGCACTCCCATTAGCCAAATCTGGGACAATCTGAGCATCAAACCAAATGATGAGAAAATATTGACAGACACAAACAAAGGAAGAAGAGAAAAGTTTTCTTCCTTACATAAAATAACAACTAATACATGTAAAAGGAATCACAAAATTAGAAAAAAAAACCTCCATTTGGCGACCAGCATAATAAATACTGATTCAAGATGTAACCGGTGGCTTGATCGGCACCTGTCATTGTGGGGATGGTACGGGGACACTAACCATGAGAGAGGAGATGACTCGCAGAACAGTTTCCTGGTCGCGAAGGCTCACCCATCGTGAAAACCCAAATTGGGACAGAACGTAGGCCAAGTGGCACATCAGACGACAAGAGATGCCTTTGTCCCCTGGACAACCCACTGCTCTCTGGCCTCATCGTCGCTAGGCACATCAAAGCTGTGGGGTGGGCTCCGCCAGGGGCCGCCAGACCCGTAGACATGCTCTGTCGCTTTAAAGGGTAGCCGGGCAGCGAGCTGACGCGGAGGAGGGCGGCGTCCTCCTGCAAGCCAGTGGGCCGGCAGCGCCGAACCAGCCCCTGGGATTCAGCGTGGCCGCTTCAGAAAGCACGCAATCCTAACTCTCAAACGCAGGCGCTGAGTCCCTGCGTGCAGAGGGTCTCCTGTGAATTGCAGCATTTTTATTGCATTGGATGTTCCTTGTCATCATTCAAATGAAACATATCGAGACAGTCCCGGGGTGGGCACCATATGGTTAGCCTCCCTGTCCCTGAGTGACACTAAAAAGAATAATGACATCCTTCCAAGTCTGACTCGATCGTTTTCATCACGGAGCTGTGAGCACCCCGGGTACTGATCCTGCTCGGCTTCCTGGTTCCTGCCCCCAGCCTGGTCGGGAATGCAATTAACAAGCCCCGCCTTGCAGAGTAAGTTACTCAGTTGTTACAACTGGGGAAATGGATCCGCCCGGAAGGGAAACAAAAATTGTAGGTTTCCACTCAAGCCCTTTGCCCCTCATGACCAGCAGTGCCGTTCCTGGCTAGGGAGAATGTGGGTTTTGTTTTGGTTCGATTGTCAAGTCAAAATTTCCACTTTCTTGTCAATTCGCTGGTTACCATCTGTTTAGCTGAAGGGCTCTGAAGATTCTAACCCCACGTTTCGTGTTGGGGACCATTTGTGTGCCTGCTTCGGCATCCAGGGTTTGCTTAGCCTGCTTTTCAGAGGGGAAGGAAAACCGCATCCGACGTGTATGGAAGCAGAGATTTCTTTCTCCCCCGGAGAAACTAAAGTCATTGAAAACTTAAACTTGGTGTTTTAATTTAGTATTAATAGAGTTTAGAGGTAGCATCCAAATAGACTTTCTTTTATTTAATGTTCTGAAATCTTTTACCCGAATACGTCTTTAAAATGACAATTTTATGTTTTATTTATCCAGAAAAAGCAAAAATGCTTTTTCCCCCTCTTTTTGGTATGAATATATACACTTCTCGAAGAGTTACGTAACCACATTGGAGAAAACGTGGAAAACAGAAAATATTATCCGCAGCCCCCGCGGCAGAAAACAAATGTTTGGTATTCGTTTGGACTATTTTGCCCCTTTTTATT
>NW_011888985.1:436601-449958 GCF_000151845.1 Pteropus vampyrus | reverse complement strand
AAAACCTGTACTGAAGTCACAGGTCCCCGAGTGCTCGCAGTGTTTGCCCGCCACCCCTGAGCCCACGTGTCCTGCCAAGGCCTCCAGCACACCAGCCACCTCTTGCTCGTCACCACGTGATGTCAGTGGGATGGACTCATGTGATGGCTGCAGGAGGACCAGAGGGGGCGAGGCTCTCTGGTCCATGTTATGATCAGGACGGGAGCGTGGATGCGGCTCCTGGGACGAGCTGTGAATGTACATTTTTGTCCATCACGAGTGAATATGAACGGTTTCAGGTCCTCTCTCCCGACTGAAATGGAGGAGAACACATTCACCAGATCGGCGGTCGCATGACACAGGACGCGGCCATGCGAACCCACTGCAGCAAGAACGCCGTGTCCAGCGCAGCAGCTGCACCGGGCAGGGCTGCCGCGTGGCTGGAACGCCGGTGGTCCAGGGTCACCCCACAGATCCGTCTGCACCCAGATCCATCCCGCAGGAGCCAGGCTGGCGAATTAACTGAGATTATGATTGAGACCACTGCTCTGCGTTTTAGGTCTCTGATGATGGCGCTAATGTCCCCTACTTCTCCTCCCCCGATAGGATGTGCTCTTGTTTCTTTCTTGGTATCTCGGACTGTGGGGAGGAGGCGACATCTCACTATAACGCTCCTTCCATGAACCAGCGAACCAACGTGGTGGTTCTGCCCACTGTGGAATAGATCGATCCCAATTCCACAGTGGGGACCGAGGAAAGAACCAGCAGGTGGCTTCGCCCAACCACCTGACACATTCTGAGTTGGGCTTTGGCCGGGATGCCATCTATTACTTGGTCCCTACATGCCCTCACTCCAACGGGGGACCATGGGGACACTTTGGGTCTCTGAATATCATTGTCAGCACAGACCCTTGGACTAAAAGTACTCAGGAGATCCTGGTATTCTCCTCTCCGTGGTGTCTAGGACATAGTCCCCTTGGGGAAGGACTTGGGGGGTGGTTGCTAAAGCATATAGTTGTGATGATGTTGGGGGACCCTTCTGGGAACCTGGAGAGTTCTTCAGCCAATGGGTTCCAAGTCTGAACCTGGCTCAGGTCCGTGTGTGACTTTTTATTGGCACGACCACCCTCAGCCTCCTGCTCACGTGTTCGCCTTTCCCTGTGGTTTTATGAATGGGGCACAGCACTGCTGGAGGCCCATCTGCTTTTCCCCGAAGGTGCCATGTTTTCTTAAATATTAAATACAAATCTTGGCAAGTCATGCCCCTTGCTGCCGCTCCAACTTTGCTGGTTGTTTTCATAACTATGGCCATCTGGCTTCTGAGGGTTACGTGTTGGCCCACGGTCTCTAGTGCTTTAAAGCCTCAAGGTCCCTGGAATCACTATTAATGAGCCAGACTCTGCGACAGCCTCTCCCACTATTAGGCGCGGCCTAGGGTGGCTCCGAAGAGAACCCATAGCCCACATGGGACTAGGGAGAAATGCCTAAACCGTCCTGCCAGATGGTAAGCAAATGGATGAAAAGGCTCAGGAGAACGGAGCGAACTAGAGGGGCTCCCTCAAACTTCCCCGCGATGCTGGGCCCCCCTGAGGGGCTCCCTCAAACTTCCCCGCGATGCTGGGCCCCCCTGAGGGGCTCCCTCAAACTTCCCAGCGACGCTGGGCCCCCCGATGTCCCTGATGGCACCAGTGAACAGTATGCCCAGCCTTGCCCATGGAACATAGCGCATCACCCTCTAGCTCGTCCTCTGGCCTCTGCCAACCCAAGAGGGTGCTCTGGAGCCCACTCAGAGAGTCCTACATTGGGTGGGACTCGTATTTGCCAGGCTCTGACATCCTGACCACGCTTTCTCATTGGCTGGAGGCTGGCCGTGGAGAGTGCAGCCTCTTCTCCAACAACAAGGCAGGTCCGGGGGGCACTAACTGCTGCTGGAGGCCAGCAGCGAAATGGCAAGTTCCTTCTCGAAGAAAGATGACGACACACCTCCAGGGTTGTTATGTCTATGGTACGATCGTAGGTGTTTTCGTAATTGTCTGTACTCTTTTTACTTTTTTCTCATGTTGTTAAAGAACTGTATTACTTTTATATTCACCAGAAAAAGGCTATAAATGTATTTTTAAAAATTAATTGATCGGCTTGGCACTTCTCCCATCATACCTTGCAGTCACTGGTGACCTTGGAAACGGCAGAGTTGCAATGATGGAAAGCAGATTCAAGAAAGTAAGGAGGAAGTTGGGTCTGAATTCCCTGGCTATTATTACTTCCTCGCAGACTTGTTATGCTGACCCGTGAGACACCTGCGTTATCCTGGAGTTCTGTGTCTGACACATGGGGGGGTTTGCAGTGTGAGGTCACGGCACGGGGGCGTCAGAATGAGAGGCGACGGGGGCATCGTTGAAGGGTCATCGATCACGATTAGAGGCAACGCTGAAAGGGTGGGCACGTGAACAGCTCTGAGTTCATGAGGAATTGAGGCTGATCTCTGCAGGGGCTTCCGGAAAAACGAAAACGATAATCATTATTATCGTGGAACCAACTTGCCCCGCTTCCCCTCGCCTCTCTGGAAGGCTCGTCTCCATGGGTTGGTGAAGCCTCTTACATTCTCGTTTCTGTCCATCCTGCTTTCTGTGGGAAGAGGGCATCCTGCCTCATCACCCTGGTTCTATGAACAGGTAAACCGAGGGGAATAACGGAAGCTATTGCTTAAGAACAATAGGCCATGCCTAACAGTGGGAGAGGCTGTCACAGAGCCTGGCTCATTCATAGTGATTCTAGGGACCTTGAGGCTTTAAATGCCAAGTTATTTGCTTAAGAACACACGGCATATAAGCTCCTATGTCTCTTCCATGGCAAAATAGAAGTAACGCTAGTTTGTCTTGGGTACATGAACGAAAAATGAAAGCTGTGTCTGCTTTCTGCCTTCGTGGCCAGGAATCATAATGCCAAATCTGACGCCCGGTTACAGTAAATGATTCGTCTCAGATCCTTTTCCTCCTGTTAGGTATATTTTCTGATTTATTTTTAGGCCTTTTATTTTGCTTTATGAGTCTTAACTCTTAAGATGCCATAAATCTAATGGAAGGAGAAGTATAATTCTTAAGTTAAAAAAAAAAAAAAAAAATCCTGCCTGCGGAGCCCATGTGAAGACTGATGAGTTAATATTTGCAGAGGACTTTAAGAGCACTGGCAAGTAGTATTTTTTTAATACAGAGTCATAACCAGAAGCATTATAATAACCTCTTCCATTCTGCTCTATGTACTCATTACTTCCCAGGTGAGGAAAGCCTGCCTTACGGCTGTCATTTTCTGAAGCCAATTAAGTTTCCTTAGAAACCTACCGATGGGTTCTTTACAAAGCATGATAATGTGGGAGGAGTACTCTGGGACTCTGGAGATTTCCTCCCCCTCTGAGCTCTGCGGTGGCCCACCCACAAGGCCGTCACCTCAGGCCTCGGTCTCCTCATCCGTAACGAGTGGGTCGGACAGTGGATCTTAACCAGTTTGACATCGCAAGTCCTGGGACTCCCTGATGACAGCCGTGGGCCGTCTCCCAAGAAGAATGTGGTACACACTCGCGGACAGTGTCGGGCACTGCGGGACAAGGGGAACCCACTCCAGAAGCCCAGATGACCTCTCGGATCTCTCTCAGCTCTTAAGTTTTGTCGTTCCGTGATGAAGGTGCCTCTTCGGAGGACCCGCCAAGCTGCCAGCTTCCCCTAGAGCGCAGCTGTGCTTTCCAAAGCTCTCCTGGGAACAGAAGGGGTTCAGTGCCAGCAGGAAAAAGCCTATTGGGCACGGCCAGATGCTGGGCATACTTTACATTTTCTTCCGAGACCACAAATATTTCCACGCTTTGAAATTGTTTTTCCTTGTTCCTGCTGGGAGCTTGAATTCGTCCCCTGTAACTCATGCCCATTTCACACTCTTATCACCTTGATCTTTGTCTCTAAGGCTTTCGGGTGATCGTCAACCCTGATTCTATTATTGAGTCATTAACTAACTCTTTACATCCAAAAGGCCGTCACTGGGGAAATTTCACCCATTGTTTTGAGTCCATTCTTTATGTGTAACGATGCGCATCCTTTCAAGCAGCTCACAGGAGGACACCTTGACTCACAGAGAGAATGCGTCTAATCGGACACTCCTGAGACGAGATAGAAACACTGGATCCAGGGCTACCTGGCAAGATTTTAAGATATGTTCTCCCACCCTCCTTTCTAGGCGAGATGGCTGACCCATTCCTGGCCTCTTGTGCCCTCCGTGGGACATCCCAGCTCCAATTTTCCTGTTCCACCCTCAATAATTCAGAGGCCTCACAGACTCCCACCCCGGAGGAACCTCCTTCTGCTCTGTGCCCTGACTGAGCCCTCAGCTGGGCTGCGGTTATGCCCTGGACGGGCCTGACCCTGAATCATTTGAGATTTCAACAGTAAGACTTCTTTGGGTTGCAAATATCAGAAGCCCAACTTAAAGTAGTATGAGCAAAAAGGGGAATCTATTTAAAGAATCCTAAAGTGTCTCAAGAACTCAAAAGTAAGAATCCACCTAGATTTCAGATGATAGATAGATGATAGATGATATATGATAGATAGATAGATAGATATAGATAAATAGATGTAGATAGATAGATGGATGATAGATAGATAGTAGATAGTTAGATAGATAGATAGATAGATAGATAGATAGATAGATAGATAGATAGTAGATAGGTAGATAGATAGATAGATAGATAGATGCAGATAAATAGATGTAGATAGATGGATGATAGATAGATAGATAGATATAGATAAATAGATGTAGATAGATGGATGATAGATAGATAGATAGATAGATATAGATAGATAGATAGATAGATAGATAGATAGATAGATAGATAGATAGATAATAGATAGAGAGATAGATAGATGATAGATAGGTAGATAGATGATAGATAGAGAGATGACAGATAGGTGATAGATGATATAGATAGATAGATAGATAGATAGATAGATAGATAGATAGATAGATAGATAGATAGATAGATATAGATAGATAGATAGATGATAGATAGGTAGATAGATAGATAGATAGATGTAGATAAATAGATGTAGATAGATGGATTATAGATAGATAGATAGATAGATAGATAGATAGATAGATAGATGATAGATACATATATACGTATGCACATACATATGTACACGCACACATACACACACATAACTTTGAGGCGCATAGTCTGGTGTCTGAGGAGCCACATTCCACCACGCCTGACCCCCCGAATCCATCGCCGTCGGCCTTCTGCTGCGCACCACCGCCCAACTCCATTTCCCCAAAGACAGCACCTCCAGGGCTTCTGTAGGGTAAGAGAGAGGGTTTCCTTCCTCCTCTTTGATTGTTTAGTTCCAGTCTGAAGCCCTGAGACATTACATGGTAGATTAAAAAGCGAACAGAACCGCTCGCTCGTTCCCAGTGTAGAAACCCGCTAATAAAACAATAATCTCTCAGCTCCATAGGAGAAAACAAGGAGGAAAAGTCGGTCGTTAGCTGAGGCCACCTTTCTCATCCCGGAACTGTGACGCTTTAAAGATTTTAAACTGATGTTAAGCTCTTGTCACGTTCGGAAGAAACACAACACTGACTCGTCAATTTAACACAATGAGTAAACACCGTCTCGTGGAGCGAGCAGGTGAGTTTCGTCAAAAACTAAGGTTCAAACGAAATGCCACACTCTTTAAATATAAAATTTTTCTGGCGA
The DNA here is from genome assembly GCF_000151845.1 of Pteropus vampyrus. NCBI lineage: Eukaryota > Metazoa > Chordata > Mammalia > Chiroptera > Pteropodidae > Pteropus > Pteropus vampyrus. Next base: position 444,242 of record NW_011888985.1, on the reverse strand, counting down.
GTCTCCAAAAATAATTTCTCAAATTATCCTCAATGTAGGTATTTTTAAAATATCTCCTAACCCAGTTCCCACCTTGTAATCTACCTTTTCCTGGAGTTCTATCGAAACACCAATTTAGAAAATTTGTCAACTCATTTAAATATAATTAGTCAACTAATTTAACTAGTCAAATTAGGTTGAAGTTTTTCTAGAATTTTCACTTCCTGTCTTCTCGGCCACGGAGGCCCACTCTCACTGGCAAACTGGCATTTGTGTTTAGTTTCATCAGCTCTCCCCCCAAATGCTGGGATCTGTGCAATACTCACAAATTACCTTGGTTCTCTTAAAAAGTGATTCATGGAAAGTGAATGAGTGGTTACCAAACTCAAGCGAAGATCATGTTGGTAAAGCAAGGGCTGGTCACCTCCACCAGGGTGTGCTAATCAGGACCGAGAACCTGGGACTCTCAACTCCAAAGTTAATACAGAGCAGTCTTCAGGATAAACTTGCCTTCCAGCCTGATGAAGGCTGGCTCTGTGGCTGGGGACTTTCGCCTTGTTGCCTTTGCTGGTCAGTAACAGCCATGCCCCCGGTTCCCATCTCCTACCCTCCCTTGGTGTCAGAGCTGGCAAGGGTCTGTGCAGGGCTGCTGTGGGGTTCTGGTCCCCTTAGCAGAGAGGATTGTGGGTCAGCCACTGCTTTCCTGTGGTCTTTGCAGGGCTGGAACCATTTGTGCTATTGAAGCTCCCGGCAGGATTTGCAGAGAATGGCTTTGAAGCACAGGTGTCCAGAACAGGAGTGTTCGTCTGTGGCTCTGGTGTGCTGCAGCTAGCTTGTAACCGCTCACAAGAGCCAATTAGTAAATTTTCAGGAATTTCTCAAGCCATTTGTTAAACCATTGGTAGCTTGAAATCAGACACGCTGAAAACATTTACACCAAGGAAATGGGCAAATGTTAAAAATAGGAGCTTTGGGGTTTTTTTCCCCAAAGAGATAATTCTTATATTTATCGGCATACCCCTGGGGCTACGTCATCCCTTGGCTACCAAGAAAACCAGACATATAGTTCCTAATGGCTGTCCAGGCTGCTGGAGAGCCCAAGAGGGTGGTACTGAAGTGGATCCGATTTCCCAGAAGAAAGTGTAATTGAAGCCAGAGGTTAATCACAGATATTTCTCCACTTGGCCTTGAAAAGATGAGTCACTTCTGTTGCCTTTCACGGAGTCAAATTGCATAACATGTGTCTGGGACAGCTCGGAGGAGTGCATCTTATTCATTTTCAATATTTCTTCTCCGGGAATCTATGGGATGACCTTGGAAGAAGAGGAGAAGTCGAACTAAGTAGCTAAGAAGCCCACTCTGTATTCCATTTCCTGGGAAACAGGTGCATTTCTGGGTGAATGCTTAAATGACATCCAAGGTTAACGACAAGACCGGGTGGTATGAAAACACATCCAAGGCATACACGCTATGTGGTAAATAGTTTCACTGTAGCAGAGGCTGTCGGTGACCACCTGCCCCTACCTCGTGCCCTTGAGCCTTAGCATTGTAACGGAGGCCACTCTGCTTCCAATCCCAGCAACTGCATCACTTTGCCTAAGGACTTTCTGCTGGAGAATGAGAGCCCCCAGAGGGGACCACCCTTAACGAAAAACTGAGGAGTTGGTGTGTCGATACGCCAGTACCCAGTTTGGGATGACTCTGAAGCATGGTCCATGTCACCCAAAATTCCTTTGTGGTTTAAGGTCCAGTGTCTCACGTGGGGATTGGCTTAGTAATGCACTCTTTCTTGGGTTTCCTTCCTTCCCCATGTCACTTCTCCGTTTTCTACTAGTGTTCCTAGGATGACCTCCCTAGTAAACTCCTGGGGCTGGAATCCTCGCCCCACCTGGAGCTGCATCCAGGGAAGATGCAGGAGACGGTCTTCTCTATCAATAACTTCACTCGCTTAAAGGAACCAGCCCAGTGCTAAGGCACAGTGGCTGCATAGTCAGCCAGAGATGTTTTTCCTGCATCCGAACCGTTCCATCGTTTAGCTTGTAATTAAATCCCGTTGAGCTTCCATCCCATTCTAGAACCCTTAACCAATTAGCTATAGAGATTTGAGGGCTGAGAATGTGTGTCTGATGAACTTTTATAAAGTTTCATTATGGAAATCTTCAAGCAAACACAAAATTAGAGCAAATAGGACAATAAACTCGTTCTCATCACCTAACTTTAATAAGTAAGAACATATGGCTAATCCCTGTTTATTTATACCCTCTGTTCTCTTTTCGCTGGATTATTTTAAGGTAAATACAAAGCATCACATTATTTTATCTGCAAACATTTCGGTAGATATCTCCAAAAGATAAAGTCACATCAAAGGTAGCGACGTAAGAGCAACTACTAAAACATACTATTAATATGGTACTTAATGATGGAGGACTGAAAATTTTCCTCTAAGGTCAGTTGCGAGACAAGGATGTTTGGACACTTCCATTCAACGTGGTACTGGAGGCTCTAGACAGGGCAGTTGGGCAAGAAAAAGAAGCAAAAGTCATACAGATTGGAAACATAAAATTATCTTTATTTGTAGATAACATGATCTTACATATAGAAAATCATAAGGGATTGATCCCCAAAACTGTTAAACCTAATAAATGAGTTCAGCAAGATTTCCAAGATCAATATTTAAAAAATTATATTTCTCTACACTAGTAATTCTCTCCCTAGTAACGGAAGGCCATCCCGTTTACAAAGCAGCAAAAACATAAAATGCTCAGGGATAAATTTAACAAAAGAAATTTAAGACTTGAACATTAAGAGCTATAAACATCTTTGTGAGAAATTCAAAAGACCTAAATAAATGGAAAGAAATCTTGTGTTCATGAATCGGAAGACTTAATATCACTTATAGGGAAATACGCCCCCCATCCCCACGTGGTGTACAGATTCAATGAATTCCTATCGAAATCTCAACTTCCTCTTTTGCAGAAATAGATAAGTTGATCCTAAAATTTGTATGGAAACGCAGGGACCCAGGGTACCTAAAACTTTTTCAAAAAGAACAAAGAGGACTCACGTTTCCCATTTTCAAAACTTACTACAAAATGATAATAATCAAAATAGTGTGTTGGCGACATAAAGATAGATATAACGATCGACAGATTAGAAATGAAAATCCAGATAAAAACTCCGTATGTCTACGGTCCATTGATTTTCATTGAAAAGGCCATACTTTCCTCATTACGCTCTCTTAATATCTTTGTCAAAGGGGGGCGATAAAAATCTACATGCAAAAGAATAAAGGTGGACCCCTATCTCACACCATTTAACAAGGTAACTCAGCATGGACCGTAGACTTAAATGTAAGCACTAAAACTGTAAAACTCTCAGAAGAAAGCATAAGAGTGAATCTTCGTGACTTGCAGTCAGGCAGAGTCTTCTTAGCTATGACACCAAATGTATAAACAACCAAAGAAAAAATCAGGTAAATTAGACTTTATCAAAATTAAAAATTTGCCTGCTTCCAAGGACACTACCGAGAAAGAGAAAAGACAGCCCACGAAATACGAGAAAATATCTGCACGTCAAATATCTGATAAGGGATTAATCTCTAACATATATAAAGAACTTTTACCACCTAACAAAATAAATTTTTAAATGGACAAAGGATTCGAACAGACAAATCTCCAAAGAAGTTATACACATGGCCGATGAGCACATGAACAAAATGCGCAATTTCGTTAGTCCTTAGGAAATGCGGATCGAAAATAAGATACCACTTCACATTCACTAGATGGCATTAATCAAAAGAGAACACCTGTTGGTGAAGATGGGGAGAAATCGTAACCTGCACACTTCGTTGGAGGGCATGTAAAATGGTGTGGCTGTTGCGGAAAACAGTTTCGAAGTTTCTTTTCAGGTTCAACCTGGAGTTAGCACTTGACCCGCCAAGTCCATCCTAAGAATATACCTAAGAGAAATGCAAACATACGTCCGCACGAAAATTTGTGCGCAGATGTTCATAGCATCATTATGTCTTATAGCCACGAAGAGGAAGCAACTCAAACATCCATCAAATGATGGATTAATGGCGTGTGGTTTATCCACACCATGGAATAGTATTCAGCCACGGGAAGGAATGAAGTATTGACAGACAAATCTCCAAACCTTGTTATGCTAAGTGAAAGAAACGCATCGCAAAAGAACCCATCTTATGTAATTCCAGTCTCAGGAAACATCCAGGGTGGGCAAATCCATAGAAACAGGAAGTAGATTAGTTGAGATAGGGTGAGAATGAAGAGTGACTGAAAATGGGATATGGGGGGTTTCTTTTGGGGGGGGTAAAAATGTTCTACAATCAGATCGTGGTGATGGTTACGTAACTGTGTAAATTTGCCAAAACCCATTAAATTGTACACTTTAAATGGGTGAATCATATGATATATAAATTATATATCAATAAAACTGTTTTTAAGAGCCTACTGGGGACTAGGTTCTTCCTGGAAGGAGAGTCAAAGCATGACAGGGACTCGTGGCTGGCTTTGAAGATGGAGGGGCCCCGTGAGGAGGAAGCGGGGGCAGCCTCCAGGACCAGAAATCAGACAGCAAGGAAACGGGACCCTCAGTCCTACAACCACAGGAACTAAAATTACCAGAAACTGAAAGGGCCTAGAAGTGGATCCTTCCGCAGAACCTCCAAAGAGGACACAGCCTGAATGATACCTTGATTTCAGCCTCTTAGTCCCTGAGTAGAGAAGCCAGCCAGGCCATTCCCGGACCTCTGACCTGCAGAACGGGGAGCCAGTAAATGCGTGCGTTTTAAGCAGCTAAGTTGGTGGTAGGCTACGGAAAACGATACAACCTTCCGTTTATGATGTGGATTTTCTCTCATTCTTTAGGTATGTCCGTGCTCTCTGCCTGAAAACTTGTAGACTAGAAATTTTTACAAAGATAAAGCAGGTTGGCTCAAAAAAAAAAAAAAAAAGATTTTGAGAGGTTACCCAGAACATTTAATATTTTGAAAAGCTGTAAAAGGACACTAAAGAAAAATACAATTAGAATTGATTTTAAAAGTAACAGTGTTGAAAAAGCTTCGTAAGTAAGTGGTAAAAGGCAAGGTAGTAAAATGCGATTTCAATATTTTGCTGTCCAATATAAAAAAAGTAAATCTATGATATGATAAAAATCATATAGAAAATATTCTAAAGAGCAACGTAACAGACTGAAAGTTCATTTTCAAACTTAAAAATTATTTTAAACCTTTAAAAATAATTTTTAAAACTTAAAAGTTTCAAAAATGAACATTAAAAAATTACAGGAGGAACTATAAAAGAAATTATTAAAATTGAAAAAGTAGAACCATTTTAAAGGGAAGAACAGAACCTCTAAAACCTTAGTCCAAAAACACTTAAAAGTTAAGTGAAAAAAGCAAGACCATATACTAAAAATCATCAAATGTCGGTAAAATAGTACAACACGCCTAGAGGCAATTTAAGCCTAAGGTCACTGAAACCTAAGACTCCAGGCAGGTGAGGGAGACAGGTGAAGTGATGGGACACGAGCCCCGGGCAGCTCCAGAGAGGACCAGAAGGACACTCTGTCCCAAGTCCTCGCCCATTTCACTCTCTGCTGGTAACAAATTCCATGCACAGAGCAGGCGCCTTCCTGCTGGAGGTGGAGGGAGCTCCCCATAGAACCAAGGAGTCGTCACATCCGTGCCCTGCATGGAGGGAGGTCCCCTAGCCCTGGAGAGGACCCAGAGTGCTCCCACCATCTCGTAGCTGCCCTCACCCCAACTCCATCTCTCCTGAGGCACCTGTTGGGTGCCGTCTTCCCTGCACACTACCTGCCCTAGCATCAAAATTCTCCTGTGGGAACTGGGACCCACTTACACACAAAATTCTCATTGTTAACCACGGCCGAAGGTGGTCACCCCCAGGGAGATGCGACTTGAGCTACACCCTTTACAGACGGCCTCAGAGAAGGAGAGCTAGAGACGGAAGGTGGCCCGGAAACCCCCAAACAAGCAGAATTTGGTTGGGTTCCACGATGTAAGACAGAACAGTGCAAATCCACAAACCCTTAGTCCTGTGTCACTAGAGCAGTCCCCATGCTGGAGACTAAAATGTGCAAGTCCCCCGTGAAAATGAGCACGCTCACTTGTTCCGTCCCTACCCGGATGCCTGTGTCCCCGGCATCGCTGGGTGTCAACTGGCTGGCTTCACGCCCACCTGCCATCAAGGGGTGCCTGCCATGGGCCCCTCTCCTCCTGGCCCTCGTGCAATTGTTCTGCGGCTTCCTTGTTACAATATCATCATGCCAAGCAGTGGGCCCAGCCCAGAGGCCATGAAAGAGCCATCGGACCAAGTCTCCAAATCACACAGAGAGAGGAGCCCAGCTTTGCCTGCTTCCTGCCCAGAGTTCGCTGAAAATCAGCATGGATCCTTCGGAAGACAGAAACTGCCCGGCTTTCAAATAAATCTCAAGTCTCTCTGTTGCTCGAGGTCACACTCATCAGGTGCCACCAAGCCCTGAGTCAAAGGAATACAAATCACCCTGCAGACAAGCTGGTGTGGTGACGGTGGCTCTTCACTTAGCTGCGTATTTGACTCCAGGGGACCTAGGTAGTGCAAGCTCGGTCGCCTGCGTGGAGATGCAGCAGACAAGCGCACGCCTCTGGGTGGGGCCTGGGTCCCAGGGAGAGGTCAGAAACTGCGAGGAGAAGGGAGATGGCAGAAACGTGGGAGTGGCCGCATTGAGCGATACGCATAAGCCATCTCTACGTGATTTAAAGCCGGCGAGGGAAGGCGTCCAGCTCACGACCTGAAAAGAAACCAGCGAGGATGGAAGCCATGGAGAAGGAACCAGAATCATGCAGGGACACGGCCACGGCCAGAGGAAGCGGGCAGAGGAGGGACGGCGGGAGTGGCAAGGAACGCTCCAGAGCGCTCTCTGCTCCAGTGTAGTCACTGCCTCCCAAACGCCACGCCAGCCAGCGGGAAGCCGACTGGCAGGGGAGCAGAGTGCAGGCTGTGGGAGCGGGGCCCCCTGGGTCCAGGGCAGAGGCCAGTGTCAAAGAGATGGGGAGGGATGGGGCAGAGAACAGCCACATGCAGAGATCACCGCCATTTAATGAAGAAACGCTCTGGAAGCAACCTGAGTGTCCACCGATAGACAAGTGGATGGAAATGATGAGGTCCATACACGCAATGCAATCCCGCCCGGCCGTAAAAAAATAAAATAAAATGAAACCTTGCCATGTGCAACAACACGGATGGACGGAGAGGGTATTTTGCTAAGTGAAATAAGTCAGAGAAAGACAGATGCCCGATTTCACTTGCATGTGAAATCTAAAAAACCAAAGAAACAAACAAAATAGAAGCAAACTCATAGATACAGACAACAAAGTGATGGTCGCCATGTGGGCGGGGCAGAGAGGGGGAAGGGATTAGGAAGTACCAACTGCCAGTTATAGGAACAGTGATGGGGATGCGAAACACGGCAGAGGGAAGACAGCCGATGATAGGGAGATCACTCTGCATGGTGCCAGGCGGAGCCTGAGCTCACGGGGTGATCGCTCCATGCGCTGTGTAAATGTCCGATTACTGTGTTGTGCGCCCGAAACGAATACAATGATGTGTGTCAACTGTAATTCAAAAGAAACCGGAAAAGAAA
>NW_011888985.1:434227-435292 GCF_000151845.1 Pteropus vampyrus | reverse complement strand
TTCGCCCGCCACTCACCTCCTGCTGTGCGGCCCCACCCCTAACAGGCCACAGACCGGTCCATAGCCTGGAAGTTGGGGACCCCTAGTGTAGAGTAAGCTCCCGGGGACTGTGGGTGCATAACCGAGACCACGGACATTTCTGTGCCATGACCCAGCTCCTTCCCGTCCCTACTCCGGGAAAAGCCTGATCAGGATGAGCGGCTAAGGAAGGAGGAAGACAGAGGTGAGGGAACCAACCGTCCTGTGTGACTGAATGTTGGGAGGACAAGGAAAGCAGGGGTCGGATGATGCCAGAGCCGGAGGGGATCCTGAGCTGGAAAAGGCAAGGGTTCCACCCTGCAGCCCCCAGATGGAACACGACGCTTCCCCAAGACCGATTTCAGGCTTCCGATACCCAGCGCTACGAAATAATAAAGCCCTGTTGTTTCAAGACCCTACATTTGCTGCCATAGGAAACTAACAGTATCTATCTACCCCTCCACTCCACAGCTACTCACTTGTACACATCCACTTATACCACAAATTCATATTGCCATGGAAGAGACAGCTATATCCCCACCATCACGAGCCAACATCCCACTGGGGAAGGTCAGCACGAAACAACGTCGTTTCAGATTGTTTCCCACATATCCTTTATAAAAAGCAGAGTGACCCCACAGGAACTGTGGAGGGGGTTGCTTTAGTGGGTAGTCAGGGAGGGCTTTCTGAGGAGGTGACATTTGGGCTGCACGTGGAAGGATGAGAAGGTGCTGGGTATGGAGTAACTAGACAACCAGGTTCCAGCCAGAAGAAACAGCAGGTGAAAAGGGCAGGATGGGGGGCAGGGAGCGGGGGAGAACTCCACATGCAGAGAGAAGAGGGTGGTAGATGGATAGAGGCCTCAGGGACCAGATTACGTAAGCTGCTCAATTAATGTGAAACTGGGGGGCGGGTCTTCGTGAAATCTCAAACACACTGAATATGGGAGAAGTTGTAGGGACTGATTCTGTGGGGTGTGAAACTGAATTAAGGAAGCCTCATGTGAAATAAAGCTGGGGCACCAGAAGGGGGCGCTCTCACGCTCTC
>NW_011888985.1:431791-433247 GCF_000151845.1 Pteropus vampyrus | reverse complement strand
AGGTACCGACCCCACCAAACTTTATCTAAACCACATCCTGCAGCAGGAAGATGTAGTCCAAACGTTTCGCCTCTAAGACTTTTGTCTAAGCGGTAGGTGCAAAGATTTGTCCATATAGTCATTATATCATTTTTACAGTGGCAAAGAAATAGGAACACGAAATTCACAGATGGGTAATTTATAGAACATTCACCATGGGGATTCTTATGCAGCCACCCAAATTTGTGTTATAAAAAGTATAATCGTTGGAATTTATCGAGCACTACCTTGTAAAGTCCTTAAAGCACCTAGCTCCTCTTATCAGCTCCTTCAAGCCCCACGACAGTCCTACAAGGTGCTCACCGCTGGCATTCATTTTCTTTCGGATGAGAGAACAGGGCACAGAGATGTCAAGTAACTCGCCTAAAGGCTCATTGCTAGTAATTCCCAGAAATGGAATTTAAGCCCAATAGATATGATTCACCAACTCATTCTCTTCACCCTAGTTTGTATTTTGGTGAGAAAGGTAATAAAACAGTACACTCTGTATAATCTTAATTAAGTATCTTTTTCCTGCCGAATCATGGTCCAATTCTGACACACCGGTCTGGGGCAAATCCACTGCTCTTTTGAAGTAGTCTCGATCCCAGGACTGGGAGTGTCCGTGAGGGGCCCATCACCAACTAGGAGCTGGGGTGCGGGGCGGAGGGGAGGCCAGTTTGCACGGCCCCTGGGAGGGAACGGAAGCTTCCTTCCTGAACTGCACACCCTCAGAATCACCTGTGCTCCTTTGCACACCTTGACCTGCCTGGTCTTGCCAGCCACCCCTCCAGGAAATGAGCATCACCTGGGAGAGAGCGGGGATCGCCTGGGGTAGCCCACGGGGAGAGGAACAAGGACAGTTTTGGTCTCCATTTCATGAAAAGGAGCCAGAAAGAAGACCCAACTCAGGCTGGCACTGAGGCCCCCCGCCACTCACTCCGAGTGTCTTAGAAACTTAGTCCATAAGGTCCCCGAATTCCCATCATCACCCCAAACCCACAGTCTGCCCCGCGCCGTGACGCATCCTGCATCTCTCGTTTCTCGCGAGTCCTTTCTCCCCTTCCTTCCTTCCTTGTTCAAATGCAGCCCATCCCTCGGGGCCCAGGATAGCTTAGCTGCCCTGAAAACGTTCCTGGCTCTGTGTAATCTCTTCTCTGCTCGTCCACATGCTTGCATCATGGAACTTGGAGTGGGCTGGGTAGTGTCCACCCAAAATTTCAGGTCCATCCGTGACCTCAGAATGCGACCTTATTCGGAAATAGAGTCTTCGCGGTTCTAATTAGTTAATGAAGTTATACGGGATTAGGGTTAGGCCCGAAATCCAGCGACTGGCATCCTTATAAGAAGTCGGAGAGGACAGAGGACACAGACACACACACAGGGAGGAAGGCCATGTGAAGACCGAGGCCGAGGCGGGTGTGATGCATCTGCCAGC
>NW_011888985.1:428119-430401 GCF_000151845.1 Pteropus vampyrus | reverse complement strand
GTAACGTTTGCTGCTGGATTCCAGCTGCCTGGCTGTGAGGAGCCTGAGCCACATGGAGAACCCATGTGCAGACGCGCTGGGACAGCCCCAGCCGAGCTCTCAGCTGACAACCAGCACCGGCTGCCAGCTACGTGAGTGCGCCATCGTGGATGTACAGTGGAGCTTTTAGGTGATTCCAGCTCCAGCCAAGCACACGGCCACTTCCTGCGGGAGCCCAACCAGCAACTGCCCCACCGAGCCCAGTGACCCACAGAACCACAGCACGTAATAGCACGTTGGTGTTTTAAGCCACGAAGAGTCTGGGTGGTTTGGTTTGCAGCAACAGGTGACCAGCACAAGGGCCGATTTGCCTGTCCTTCATCCGAGCGTCTCGGTGCTCATAAAACCCTTGGGATTCTTGTTTGACTCAACAAATACTTATTGAGTATTTTCTATGGTCCAAAAAATGTTCCAGGCACTCAAGATTCAGCAATGAACAGAATAAACAAGGGCCCCGTTTTCCCAGAATTTAGAGTCTAGTATGGAGGAGAAGGGAGAGAAAATGTCAAGTAAAGATAAAGTGCTACACAGAGAATTAAAGTAAAGAAACACGTAACCTGGAATTCTATTTTTTCCTGATATTAATATTACTGCGTTCTAGCTACAAGCCACCAGCTTTTTTTTCTGTTAATATTCGTGTTTTCTGTTAATTTTCTAGCTCTTCAATTCCAACCTTTATGTCAGCTTATGCTTTCCTCTTGTAAACAACATATATTTTAATCGTTGCATTCATGCATTTATGTTTGCTGTAATTATTGACATATTTTGGACTTTCTTCTTCCATAGTGTTTTCTTTCTTTTAATCATGCTTTTTCTTTTATTCTCCATAGTCGAATCACCCTACAGTATCTTTTCCAAGTTTCTCTCCAAGCCCAGTTTCCATTTAAACGTCTATGATGTATCTATTAGATATTAGATTAATAAGTAACAAAATTCCCCTGAATTTCCACCCTGCGGTCTTTGCGTCTTTGCGTTGTATCCACACAGAGCGTGTCCCATCTGTCGCTGACCCCACGGCATTACAAACATTCCGCTATCTCCAGTATGCTCTTCCTGTCCCGAGGCTTCTCCCTGTCACGCCCTGCTCGTTGACCCTTTCCTACAGGACACAATTTCAAGAACCATTGTGGTTCCGTTGGGCCGAAGTGTGGTGTCCACATCTGAAAGAATTAGCCCTGGAGCAATTCAATCCGTTCCAAGAAAAATGAGACGATTTCCTCCCTCATTTAGACAAAACGGTATCATTGCAGGTGCTAGGCTTGCCCTGGCCCTTGGGAGCTGAGGCCCAGGTCACTCACTGTCAACCCAAGTCTCTCCATTCCCCCCCGCTGTAGAGCCACCTGTCCTCCGCCTCGTGTCTTACAGCTAAATTGTCTTAATGCAGGTTCCAGACGGCACAGGTATCCCCAATCGGACTGCATCTTGCTCCAGGCTGTCAGGAGATTTCTGGATTTCTTCCAACATTGTGTCACCCGCAGAAGGAGATGTTTTCTTTCTCTAGATTTTTCTCTCTGCGATTCCCAGCCTTGATCCAATCGTTCTTTATATTCCTTGTTTTATTTACTGGAAATATAGTCATACCTGTTGGTAGTTTGTGGACGGGGGCTGAGGGAGAAGACAGAAAGGTACTCACACCTGCACCCTCTGTCTGAGCTCAGGTGGTGAAACTCTCACATCGTGGGTGTGATTAGCCACCTGTGGGAATGAACCGAGAGGGTGCGAATGGGTGACAGAAAAGTTTCAGGACATCCAAAAGGCCAACCAAGAGGACCCCCAGGAAGGCACGATCGCCTTGTGATCGGCGTGTAATGAGCAGAAATCTGCTCATTTGTTTCACAGCCTGTTCGCGTAGAGCGCGCGTCGGCATGGTAACGTTCAAAAACATGGAGCTTCTCAGAAGCAGATGTGTTTGGCATCCTCGTCTTGACCACGTACGGGCTAAATTTAGTTCCCTCCAAATTCCTACATCGAAGTCCTAGGCCCTAGGATCTCAGAATGTGACTGCGTGTGGACACAGGGTGTGAAAGATGTTAAGCTGTGACGAGGCAGCTGGTCAAAGTGAGCCCTGGTCCAGTAAGACCGCTGCTCCTAAAAGGTAGGAGACTTGACATGGACACGCACAGGGGAAACCACGCAAAGACGCTGGGAGAAGACAGCCGTGTGCACACCACGGAGAGAGGCCTCGGGAGGAGTCAAGCCTGCCGACCTTCACCTCAGACCTCCAGCCTCCAGAATTGTGAGAC
>NW_011888985.1:425932-428069 GCF_000151845.1 Pteropus vampyrus | reverse complement strand
GAGAAGACAGAAAGGTACTCACACCTGCACCCTCTGTCTGAGCTCAGGTGGTGAAACTCTCACATCGTGGGTGTGATTAGCCACCTGTGGGAATGAACCGAGAGGGTGCGAATGGGTGACAGAAAAGTTTCAGGACATCCAAAAGGCCAACCAAGAGGACCCCCAGGAAGGCACGATCGCCTTGTGATCGGCGTGTAATGAGCAGAAATCTGCTCATTTGTTTCACAGCCTGTTCGCGTAGAGCGCGCGTCGGCATGGTAACGTTCAAAAACATGGAGCTTCTCAGAAGCAGATGTGTTTGGCATCCTCGTCTTGACCACGTACGGGCTAAATTTAGTTCCCTCAAAATTCCTACATCGAAGTCCTAGGCCCTAGGATCTCAGAATGTGACTGCGTGTGGACACAGGGTGTGAAAGATGTTAAGCTGTGACGAGGCAGCTGGTCAAAGTGAGCCCTGGTCCAGTAAGACCGCTGCTCCTAAAAGGTAGGAGACTTGACATGGACACGCACAGGGGAAACCACGCAAAGACGCTGGGAGAAGACAGCCGTGTGCACACCACGGAGAGAGGCCTCGGGAGGAGTCAAGCCTGCCGACCTTCACCTCAGACCTCCAGCCTCCAGAATTGTGAGACGATCAATGTCTATCTTTTACGCCACCCTGTCTCTGGTCCTTCGTCATGGCAGCTCAAGCTGACTCATACGGACTCTAACAACTTGTTGGCAAGGCCACCTCATGTGGCAGTGACGCGGGCCACCTTTCTAAGATCACCCAGCTTCCTTTGCACCGACTCCGTGCTGCCAAGAACCCATCTGATCCCCGACTCCCCTTGTGGCCGGTCTGTCTCAAGCATCTGCTTCACGGGCACACTTCTCCTGAAACTTAGCAAACCAGCGGATGGTTGGAAAACATATGCATGCATGTGTACACACATGCCACGGCACACACCTACACACTGCAGCTGCAGAGAGAAACACGGGCCGAACCGAGTTTCTGAAAATGCAAAGTTGCAGACCAGACCCCTGGACATTAATGAATGAGCCAAGATTTCGCCATTTTACAAGATGGTCCAGGGAGCCAGTGGTGATGCTCAAATAATACTCCTCTCTCTTGTCACCCATGTTCTTGGAAATGCACCACCAATGCAACCTAGAGGTTTTGTTTGTTTGCTTTTCAGAAGCAGAAAGATGGAATGACTTAAAAATTCCAACAGGTCTGCAGGAAGCTGATGGGGAGGGGCTGTGACATGCGGACCATGAGGCATCAGCTCAGTCTCAACATCTGGGCCCAGGGCGAGGGCTGCCAAGGACCGCCTGTAACGGGCCCAGTACAGGACTCTCTGGTCACGAGAGTTCTGGGGATGCTCTCAGACATTTGGAATTTCTTTATTTTGCGCAACGAGTGATTGACACATTTGAGACCAGAATGGAGGTTTGACACTTTCCCACTGGCTTCTCTTGGCCTCTGGGCACTGGCCAGAAAGGCCTATGACTAGGGAGGTGCCGCTCCCAGCTCAGAGCCTGCTCTCAGGGCCTTCAAGGAACTTGAGATCCTCTCTAAAACATCGGGGTCCCTATCTGGGCTCCTCCCTGTCACGACGTTCAAGAGTTTTCGACTTCTCTCCGGGGTCTGTATGGCCCCGACATGGCCCCCACCTCGCCTCCCAGCGCTTTTCCTGCAGGCCCAGCCATGCGGCCTCCACGCTCCCCCAAACACACACACACACACACACACACACACACACACACACACACACACACACACACACAGATCTGGCCCCCCGCAGGGCCTTGCAGGTGGCTGCCCATCCCTGCTCCAGCCTCTTCCTCGGGGCAATTCCTCCTGCCTTATGGCAGCCTTCCAGGCGAGGCCAGCTTCCTCGGGTACATGCTTGGGTAGGACCTGTGCCCTTCTGTCAGAACCTGCTCCTGACTCCGTATTCAAACACTCACCTGGGCGACAGGCCAACGAGGGGCTCCCTCACTAGATACCGAGAACAGGGGCGAAGGCACAGAGACACCCTCCACCAGCCCTGGCTGAGTAGGGAAGGAGCCGCCAGCCTAGCTGCAGGCCCCGGAGTGAACTAGCTGAAAGCAGACGTTTCACACTTAAGATGCAACTCTCGCTGGATTCTTTTTT
>NW_011888985.1:421938-425882 GCF_000151845.1 Pteropus vampyrus | reverse complement strand
GGGGTCTGTATGGCCCCGACATGGCCCCCACCTCGCCTCCCAGCGCTTTTCCTGCAGGCCCAGCCATGCGGCCTCCACGCTCCCCCAAACACACACACACACACACACACACACACACACACACACACACACACACACACACACAGATCTGGCCCCCCGCAGGGCCTTGCAGGTGGCTGCCCATCCCTGCTCCAGCCTCTTCCTCGGGGCAATTCCTCCTGCCTTATGGCAGCCTTCCAGGCGAGGCCAGCTTCCTCGGGTACATGCTTGGGTAGGACCTGTGCCCTTCTGTCTGAACCTGCTCCTGACTCCGTATTCAAACACTCACCTGGGCGACAGGCCAACGACGGGCTCCCTCACTAGATACCGAGAACAGGGGCGAAGGCACAGAGACGCCCTCCACCAGCCCTGGCTGAGTAGGGAAGGAGCCGCCAGCCTAGCTGCAGGCCCCGGAGTGAACTAGCTGAAAGCAGACGTTTCACACTTAAGATGCAACTCTCGCTGGATTCTTTTTTTTTTCCTACACTGCCATGTTTAGAAGCTTCGAATTCGTCACCCAATAGAAAGGTTAGGACGTGTAGCAGCCAGTGTAAGTGACAGCTGCAAAAATCAATACCAATAACCCGGTAGTAACAAAAAATATATTAAAATGAGCCAGAGAAGACAAAGTGATCCTTTTGATAGTTTAAGATTAGCACTGGAAGCAGCATCATTTAGGGGGGCGTCAGGTAAAGGTGCTTGTCCCTGCACTGAATAGCCAGTGGTGGCCATTTTTCTTGAAAGTCAAATTCTTGTCCATGTATTCTCATCTTAAAGACAAAGGGAACATACGCAGTGCATTCTGGGTGGCTTTCCACCTCAAAGCATCACGATGTTTTGGTGCTTCGGTGATCTTTTCGGCTATGCAAACCCTCTCACAATAACTCAACTCTACTATCGTAGCGTGATAGCGGCCATAGACAACCCTGAGCAAATGAGCATGGCTGTGTTTCAATAAAACTTTATTTACAAAAATTTGTCAGCAGGCCAGATATGGCCCCTGGCTACAGATTTCCAGGCCCCACCTAGAATATTCATACTGTGGAGCTTCTCACTTACCAGCACTGTCAGATGAAGGAGGAAAGGGACATCTTAGTCTTGGGACCGTGAAGTCTTAAATGGCTGAACTGTCACCTCATCATCTCCTTGGGCTGGTGTCTTTCCCTCTGCACTAGCTGGAGCTGAGGGTGACACCGGCAGATTCCCCTCTGTGCCCTGGATCCCGTCCCTGGTCCATCACTGCCAGGTCATCGTGGGGTCTGCCCAAATCGCACACGTGACAACGTGCACACCACCAAGTCTGTCCCCTTCCAGAGGAAGTACTTGGGCAATAAATGATGTTATTTATGAGTTTCACTGCCTCATGAAGATCACCGCTAATTAAATAATACTGCTAATTAAAGCCAATACCTTCAGTCGAACAAAAGAAGCTTGTTCGGCCAAACTGTGGGCATTAGTCGAAGCAAAGAATCCCTGCACAGACGTAGTGATAAAACAAAATACTCCTGCACAAATCCATATTTACCTTTCGTGCGTCTCCCACTGTGTTTCTGTCATTTGCCTGGCTAAGCCCTCCTCCTCTTCCTTTCCCCCCATTCCCTCCACCGTCTTTAAACTTCAAGAATCATTGCCAAGACTAAGCTTAACACCAGTTAATTAACCATATTAATTGCTACCCTAAAGAGTCAGTGCTGGAAAGGACTCCAGTGGCCATTAAATTTAGACTTCGGTGAAGCTCATGAAGGCTGTGTCCACGACAGGGTCAGAGCGAGGCCGGCACGAGCCCACGCGGGACATCGGGAGCTGTTTCTCTGTCGTCCCCCCAGCAGGACACGCAGAGGAGTCACCTGTGCCGTAACCACGGAGAAAACGTCACACGGGAAATTGCAAGGAAGAGCGATTTTCTCTTAAAGAATACGAACCATCGCTTCGGGCTTCCGGAGCGGCTCGGTTAACGAGGCTTCACTGCACTGTGATTTCTGGGCCATTAATGTTGGTCTAGGTTTTCCTGAACGTCTCTATTTCCAGAAGGACGTATTGAGAAAAAGAAAAAAGTAGGACTATGTTGTGTGATGTGCGGGGGTGGCACGCAGGAGGACAATTTCAGACACTGGTTAATCAGATCTTGTCACAATGAGGCAATAAAATAGGTCAAGCCTATGGGTTGATAAGAAATTTTGGGTCATGCTAAGGCTTTTAATTAAGAGGTTAAATGTGCTGTAAATTTAAAAATTGAGATGAAATTCAATCACTGGGTCCTCTCTTCAGCACGGGGACCCAGAGGGCCTGTAAAATGAAAGCCGCTTCTGCCAGCTTCATTAACCCCAGCGCCACACTGGAGGAGAAATCAAGATGTTTTTTCCCAGAAATATTTAGAGAAAAATCCTAAAGAAAGACTATAGTAAAAAAAAATAAGAAAAAAATGGGATGTTTCGCTTCCATCTGGGATGTGGAAAGCTGGAAAGAACATCACTCCTACCATGACGATGAGAAAGAGCAGACTAAATTCAAAATCCTAACACGCTTTGACCTGTCAGAGATCTCAGGTTGCAGGGCAATCGAGCACCCTGAAATCCAAAGAAATGAAGGGAGCCCCAAGGTGGGGTACGAGCTCTCGCTTAGTGTCAGAAGAGGAGGTGCTGAGACTGCATAGCAGGTAAGACAGATTCAGAACTGCCAAAGGTTGAACATGGACTTGAACGAGAAGACAGAACCTCAGCAAACACAGGAGAGTTTGCATCCGCTTGCAGGCTCTAGTCCACAGATTTTGGAAATTGCTCCAAAAAGGGTCAGCGGTTGGGGCAGAGACAGGAGATGGCTTCTCAGTGGTGTAGGCCTGAGGTAAGGCGCAGCCACAGATGCAGAAAAGGCGTGGAAGCCCCACGTGGACCCTACTCCACTGAGGACAAAAATCTTAAGCCTCTGGGAAGGGACAGCAAGCCCTGTCTCCCACCGGGTACAAGAGACGACACACTGGGGGTTGGGGCAGGGTGAATACACAAACCCTCTCCTCCTGAGGTGGGGAAGTGGACGCTTCTAGGTCCAGGGTCCTGGACAGATACCACTGAAGGCCTTTCCCACGAAAGTCACACTGAAGACACGGTAGAGTTTGGCTGCCACAGGGAGGAGGGACTGAATCACCTGGAAAGCCCCAAACTAAAGACATTGGCACGTGAGCCTGCCTGAGCCTGAGGCCTGACCAGGTCAACAGAGAACCCAGTGACCCCAACCACGAGGCTACCAAGCACCAAGTAACAAGAAACAAGAGTCTCCCCCCGAGAGAGGGGCAGGAGCACAGAGGGAGACCCCGCCTTTAGCAGAGGCACACGGAGAAAGCCCAAAGCTGAATGTGGAGCTCGGATGTTAAGAAACACTCGCTAGCAGCTCAGGCCCCTCCACAACTATCAGGTGGCATTGGAGGAACTCGGCGAGGACGTTGGTGCTCTGAATGCAGCCGCAGCAGCAAGAAGACCCACACCCAGCTCAGCTCCTCACGAGCGACTCAACCCCACACTCGCAGGGTAGGTAAGAGGAAAGGTTTGCTGACTCTAGGGACAGCGCCACCTACCAGAACCTCTGCTGTTCTGCACGCGATGTCCAGCATCAACACAAAATTGCTGAGACACCAAACAGCAAGAAGGAGCAATCTTCTTCCAAGGGAAAAAGAAATGAACAATACCAGGCTCAAAGGTGACCCAGATGTGGTTACTATCAGACAGGGAATTTAAAATCAGTATAATTATTAAGTCAATCCTTTAGTGGGAAAGGTTGACAAAAAGTATGAGCAGATAAAGGATTTCAAGAGAAAGATGGAAACTTTGTTTTGCAGTTAGGAACTTTTTCTAGAGTTTTGACGCAGTACTTGCTGGTTGAAACATGGTGGCTTTTACACTTGAATTTCCCCT
>NW_011888985.1:415777-417428 GCF_000151845.1 Pteropus vampyrus | reverse complement strand
GGACTCAGCAATTGTTAAATACTGTTATTGTTATCCTTCCTGAACAGGAAATGATCAAAATATTAAGATGATAGAATGAAGTTATTTGATGGTTCGAACTGTTATTCAGAAAATGTTCATTCTTTTCTTTCACACGGTGGATGGAATGTACTGCTTTGTCCTATGGGACTTGAGTTTGGTCATGTGACTTCCTTTGGCCAATGGAATTTTAACGTATATGATGCAAGCAGAGCTTTAAACACGCTTTCATAGTCTGTCTTGGTCTCTGGAGACCTGGGATCTCTGCCAAGAGAACGTGCCCTGGGTGGCCGTTACGCATTTAGCCTGGGAGCCAGGGTGACACCTGCGGAATTGACCTGAGTCCCATTTCCGATCTGAAGCCCAGTTGTACTGCAGTGAACCCATGAGTGTCGAAGTAAGTGGTCGCTGTTTTACACTGCTGTGTCCCGGGGTTGTTTATTACACGGCGTTATTGTGGAAAGCGCTGACTGATACATGTTGCAGTTGTTATTGTGGGTCAAAGCCTGGAAACAGGGAGGCCTTTCCGATCATGTGCTGCCTTGTTTCCATGCAGTCACTTCTGTTCCAATGCCCTGTGTTTGGGGTCCCCCCCCCCACCCGCTGAAAAATCTCCACGGCGTACCTCTCTGCCTGGTCCTGGAAATCTAATGCAAACACAACATTACCTTTGCCCTCTTGCTGGCCAGTGAGAGCCGTGGATACATAACAACAAATAACAACATCGTAAGGCAGCGGGCGGTGGGGGGACTCTGATGGAAAAATGCCAGACTGCTACAGAACCCGACAGAAGGGACAGCTGACCCAGGTCTGGAGCCAGAGAAGGCGGCAAAGTACGAACTGAGAGTATGTAGCAGCGACTAGCTAGGGCGTGGATGGAAGCATCGCACGCTGAGGGCCTCGAAGCAGGGCGCCGGCCAGCGAAAGCATACTTTTCAAGATGGGGTTCCTGCCCCCAAATCCCTGCACTCCCTCCGCCCCGACCCCCGCCGATGGCCTGTGTAAAACCATGGAGAAACCCCAGATGCCAGGGTTCATCTCAGTCTCCCCAGGGGAGCTGCTTGGAGACACCAGGCTGGGGCCCGCTTCTGAGTTAGCGCATCCTGGAAACGGCTTGGGCAAACTCCTCCGTAAACGAGCCCTCAGACGAAGCTGATGCTCGCCCAGCGTGGGGTTTGCAGAGGAGCCGCCTTCTCTGTCTTTCCTTTCTTCCGGGTACCAGCCTGCTCTTATGAGCCAGGATGTCTGGAAGAGGCACCCCCTAAACCTGGCACACGAGGCCAGCTCCAGGGGAAGAAAGGGCTTCCTGGAGGGCCAAAGGGAGACTGGGTTGTGACCCCTCTGCCCGTCCCACTGAAAGCCCCCGGCAGCGGTGACTGGGAGTGTCCGCAGCTGTCAGATGCCCGTGCCCGCAGGGTGATTTGCAGCTGGGGCTTTGTGGCTCTTGCATGCAGAATCTAGCAACAGAGTCTGGCAAGAACGACCTTGGTTTGGGTGGGAGGGTATGGGAAGATTCTAAATCTGGAAATTTGATATCACACTGCTTCTGAGCTTTTAAACCCAGATTTTCAAATGGAATGGGGATTGTGGCAATTTACTCAAACATTCCTGGAAACTGAAGAGTTTAAATCAT
>NW_011888985.1:412058-415727 GCF_000151845.1 Pteropus vampyrus | reverse complement strand
AAAACCATGGAGAAACCCCAGATGCCAGGGTTCATCTCAGTCTCCCCAGGGGAGCTGCTTGGAGACACCAGGCTGGGGCCCGCTTCTGAGTTAGCGCATCCTGGAAACGGCTTGGGCAAACTCCTCCGTAAACGAGCCCTCAGACGAAGCTGATGCTCGCCCAGCGTGGGGTTTGCAGAGGAGCCGCCTTCTCTGTCTTTCCTTTCTTCCGGGTACCAGCCTGCTCTTATGAGCCAGGATGTCTGGAAGAGGCACCCCCTAAACCTGGCACACGAGGCCAGCTCCAGGGGAAGAAAGGGCTTCCTGGAGGGCCAAAGGGAGACTGGGTTGTGACCCCTCTGCCCGTCCCACTGAAAGCCCCCGGCAGCGGTGACTGGGAGTGTCCGCAGCTGTCAGATGCCCGTGCCCGCAGGGTGATTTGCAGCTGGGGCTTTGTGGCTCTTGCATGCAGAATCTAGCAACAGAGTCTGGCAAGAACGACCTTGGTTTGGGTGGGAGGGTATGGGAAGATTCTAAATCTGGAAATTTGATATCACACTGCTTCTGAGCTTTTAAACCCAGATTTTCAAATGGAATGGGGATTGTGGCAATTTACTCAAACATTCCTGGAAACTGAAGAGTTTAAATCATCGATGAAGCTGGCGGTACTGAGCTGTTCCCACACGTGTGAGTGCTGTCTCTCCCCACCCCCTTCACCAGGCCACACACTCACATACACACATGTACACACACTCATACGCTCACACACAAACGCGCGCATGTGCACACTCATACTCATGCACACTCGCATTTACGCTGGCACACACTGACACGCTCACACGCACAGTTGCAGAATCTGAGGAAGACGTGAAGGTCAGGGTGAGTGAAGGTCACTGCCACCACCGAGCTGCACCAAGTACATACTTTTGTCCTGTCAAAACAGATCACCCAGTTAGGGCTGCGCAGGTGCACAGGGCCGGCCGGGGTTCATGGTCTGTGGCCGGCTCACGCAGCTCCCTCTGTGGGAAAATCGTTAACTCTGCCCTGAACATCTCATTTCCCGTCTCAACAGTCTGCCTGCGGGGGGGGAGGAGGGGGCGGTCGTGCGCGTGTGTCGTGTGACAGGCATGTGTGTGTTCAGTGTGCGTGTGGCATGGTGTGTGTGCTGTGTGGCGTGTGTGTATGATACACAGTTTGCGTGCACGTCGTGTGGTGTGCGTGCGTGTGGGGGGCTGGCGTGCGTTATGGTGTGTGTTGGCGTGTACGCCATGGGTATGGCGGGCGTGGTGCGAGGTGCGTGCGTGCACACGCGCGTGCGAACGACAGCATCCAGAACGGCAGTGCGATGACTGAGGAGGAAGTCTCTCCCTACCTCCCTAATTTCCAAGTTTTCCCAATTTTTCGAGTTTTCTCACTGAATGTCATTTTCCCATTGTAGACCTAATGCAAAACTGAACTTCATTTCTGGAACTAGAAGAGAAATTATCCAATCAATACGCTTCTGAGCAACAGCAGCGAATTCGATTTCGGGGCAGAAGAAAGTTCAGAATTTCCCACCCGTTTCTGTGAACGATCAGATTCTGAAACGTGGAGCCGGCCCCGTCCCCGGCAGGAAGCCCCGTCCCTCCCCGGAGGGGCATCGTGTGGCAGGGCCTGGCGGGCCATGCCGCGGACACCCGCTCTCTCCCCTGACGCCTCCCTGGTGTCCCCCCGGCCAGGGCAGGGCCGTCTTCTGAGGCCCACATTCAGACCAGCCTCGCAACGCCAGGTCCAAAAACAGAGAGGAGAAGCGAATGTGCTCCCCACCCCGGCACGAGGCCCTTCACGGCCTTTGTAGACACAGACGTTGACGGCTGTGCCCTGGGACCGTGGGGCCACACTTCAGTTCCGAGTGTCACTTCACGCTCGCTCCCCCAGCAACAGGGGGCAGGGAGAAGCAGGGTTGATGGCGGTCTGTCCACTGGGGCTCTTCCAGGAAAGGAGAAGCAGAGCCGCCTCTGCCAAGTGTCCGAGGAGGTGGCCAGGACATCGACGGCCCTGCAGCTCTGCTCCAGTTCGCTGAGCCCCAGAAACATTCTCCGCCTCTCCTTCCCTTCCCAGGAGCAGGAACACCCCTCTCTCCTACAGCTCCGCCCCTTCCTTAGAGGAACCGGCTGGCTGTTCAGTCAAGGAGAAATGCCATCAGCCTGAAGGTCTCCCTTCCCTCCTGACAGCTGTGACTGAAAGATGAGAACAGTGACCCGAACCGTTTCTGACAGAGCCCAGCTCAGCCACTAATCCCAAACAAGTGTCAACAGAGAGAAAACCATCACTGAGCGTATTAAAAGATTTGCCAGTTCCAAAGGGAAGACCAGGTCGATCAAAGCCAAGCCTCGGAGGAGAGTTGCTGAGAGCAGGACGAACTATTGTAAACCCTGCCGTATTCTCAGTATGATTTGAAAGGACTTTGCATCCTTAAAAATCAAATCGGAGGATCGCGAAGAGAAAGGAAAAAGATCCATCTCGAATCCGAAAGAGACCGATGTGGGAAACACGACAGAATATTCACTTGGGGGCAGTGAACAGTAGACGGTCTGTTGTAGAAAGCGAAGAGGAACCTAACAGAACCGGTGGGAAAAAGAAAAAATGCTTCCAGAACCATGAAGAAGAGATACGATGCAAACCAGGAGGTTCGTTCATTCAAGTACCTACGTGTCACAAGCACTTACTTACCTGTCGTGCGCCCGGCTCTGTGCTGGGTGCTGTGACGCATCGGGGAACAAAGGAGTCGAGGGGCCCTGCCACCGAGGGGCCGACACCCTAGCCGGAGCGGAGAGACCCCAGATAAGGGCTCAGCGGGTCAGAAGGTCCTGAATGCTGCAGGAGAGGGCGGAGGTGGGGCAGGCGAGGGGGCCCGGAGCCTGGGGATGAGGGAAGCAGGTTCCGTGAGCAGCAGGGTGGCCAGAGGGGGCTGAACGGAGAAGACGCTACTTGAGCAGAGACGGGCGGGGGGCCCAGCGTCATTCGGGTATTCAGGCAGAGGCCCCCCACGCAGAGGGGACACGTACAGGGGCACCGGGCTGAGAGGGCCTGGCGTGGCCGAGGCAGAGCGAGGCGCCCAGGGCGGGGAGTGGTGGGGAGGGTGGCCGCTGAGTGGACCAGGAGGTCACGGGGGGCACCCGTGTCGGGCCTCGGGGGTCGCCCTGAGAGTTTTGGCTTCCATCGTAATGAGGTAGGAAACCATCGCTCTGGGATCATCTTTGAACAGGAGTGACCGGGTCATATTTACTTTCAAAAGGATCCCGCCATCTACCGTGTTGAGAAACGATCGGGGGGACAGGGAGAAACGATCGGGGGGACAGGGAGAAGATGAGGACACGGGAACTAAGAACAAGGAGACAAGTAAAACAGGAGAAAGACGACAATAACAGCCACCAGGGCTGTAGCGAAGGGGTGGGGCTCGGCAAAGCCCGGAGATGCTCTCCGGTTTCCTCAAGGCGCGGGGTGGAGAGTGTCACTCGTCAGTCATCTAGGGATAGGGGCCAGGGATACTGCTAACTCACCTACAACGCACGGGACAGTCACCACAGCAAAGGGGGCTCCGTCTAAAACGTCAGTACCTGGTCCCGAAGGCCAGAGACTTTGGTCCAAAGGGATGACGCCGGATCCGGTGGAGAGGTCGAGGCAAAGCCTGACCATTCCTGGGGGAAG
>NW_011888985.1:409114-410408 GCF_000151845.1 Pteropus vampyrus | reverse complement strand
TGTAATAAATATATTATCAAAATTAATTTCACCTGCTCAGTTTTATTTTTCACTGTGGCTACTAGAAAGCTAAAATCACGAGCATCGTCTACGGCCACGCCATCCTAAACAAGCCCAATCCGGTCTGATCTCGGAAGCTAAGCAGGGTCAGGCCTGGTGAGTACTTGGATGGGAGACCACCTAGGAAAACCAGCTGCTGTAGGCGTAAAAAAATTTAAAAATAAGGGATTGTAAACTGACAAGGTCCTTGCAAGCTGTGAGGTCAACCAAGGGTTGCCTCACCTAAGAAATACAATAAAATAATAAAATAATAAAAATAAATAAAATCGCGAGCGTGGCAACACTACCTCGCTATCGGGGAGCTAGGGGTGATCGCCCCTTTGACGGCCATGTTTCCCTAACTCTGTGTCTGAGAATGAGCCCCGGGGCTGTTGCCCACTGAAAGGTCTCCCTAGACAGGTTTGAAAAGTCCCACGTGTCTCCCGCCTTTAAAGATCAGGCGCGCGCACACGGGCGAGGGCCCCGAGTCGTCACGGGAGGACGAGGCTTGCTCCGCCCAGCACTTTCTGAATGACCGAGCTCCCCGCTCTGTTCACAGACACCCTACAGCACCGGCATTGCACGGGCCATACTTCGAGAGCGCCTTGCCAGCCCACCACGGGGAGCAAGCCATTCGGCGGGGGCGCAGCTGAAGACACCGTGCCGAAGCCACGTCAGAGTTTGCAGGGCTCTGCGGGGAAACGGCCGGGGAGACTTCGACTGCCTGGTCCAGGTCAGGACGCTCCAGAGCAGAACTCACGTTCGCAGAAGGATCGAGGAAAGGAGGGTGGACGCTCCACCTCATCGGCCGGCGACTGAATCGTCGTAGGACCTGATTCTCGCAGGCCAGAATATCACCTTGGGAGGAGCGAGAGCGAGGAGCCCTAAATGCTTTGTGCTGGAAACATCCACCCGTGGGGCTACCGGGCCCCCACGTGTGACGGTCTCCACTAATTTAGTAAAACAGTGTGTGCCTTTGGACGCCAGGGGTCTGCAGTTTGAATGGTTCGTCTCTCGAGTCATCAGCCAGGGCTGTAGGAAAGTCAGCACATCCTGCTCTGTGCTGTCTCTGTGACGGGGCCTGGATGAGGGAGGGGACTTTAACACGACCAGCAAAGGCCTGCCACTAACACCGCCAGCTGCTTCTCCGACTCAGGGATAGCAGCCGCCTCCGTCGCCCTGTAGCGACGTCTTGTCCTGGGAAGAATCACGTGAGTGACCTTTCCTTTGCTACGGAAATAATGTCATTGACCAG
>NW_011888985.1:407275-408709 GCF_000151845.1 Pteropus vampyrus | reverse complement strand
GTTTCCCTAACTCTGTGTCTGAGAATGAGCCCCGGGGCTGTTGCCCACTGAAAGGTCTCCCTAGACAGGTTTGAAAAGTCCCACGTGTCTCCTGCCTTCAAAGATCAGGCGTGCGCACACGGGCGAGGGCCCCGAGTAGTCACGGGAGGACGAGGCTTGCTCCGCCCAGCACTTTCTGAATGACCGAGCTCCCCATTCTGTTCACAGACACCCTACAGCACCGGCGTTGCACGGGCCATCACGGGCCATACTTCGAGAGCGCCTTGCCAGCCCGCCACGGGGAGCAAGCCACTCTGCGGGGGGACAGCTGAAGACACCGTGCCAAAGCCACGTCAGAGTTTGCGGGGCTCTGCGGGGAAACGGCCGGGGAGACTTCGACTGCCCGGTCCAGGTTAGGACGCTCCAGAGCAGAACTCACGTTCGCAGAAGGATCGAGGAAAGGAGGGTGGACGCTCCACCTCATTGGCCGGCAACTGCATCGTCGTAGGACCCGATTCTCGCAGGCCAGAAAATCACCTTGGGAGGAGCGAGAGCGAGGAGCCCTAAATGCTCTGTGCTGGAAACATCCACCCGTGGGGCTACCGGGCCCCCACGTGTGACAGTCTCCACTAATTTAGTAAAACAGTGTGTGCCTTCGGACGCCAGGGGTCTGCAGTTTGAATGTTCGTCTCTCGAGTCACCAGCCAGGGCTGTAGGAAAGTCAGCACATCCTGCTCTGTGCTGTCTCTGTGACGGGGCCTGGATGAGGGAGAGGACTTTAACACGACCAGCAAAGGCCTGCCACTAACACCGCCAGCTGCTTCTCCGACTCAGGGACAGCAGCCGCCTCCGTCGCCCTGTAGCGACGTCTTGTCCTGGGAAGAATCACGTGAGTGACCTTTCCTTTGCTACGGAAATAATGTCATTGACCAGTCATGGCCTTAGGGAAGGGGTGGCTGGCGGGACCATTTTTGGTGGCTTGGAAGGTCCTGAGACCTGGGCCTCTTCTTTCTGACACATTGAGACAGTCGCCTGGCAGAGCGTCTGCCCGATCGGGAGCGGCCCCTCTCACGAGCCCCCCTCACGGTGATTCAGTGAAACAGACCTTCCTGGATACCGTGGACAGAAACCAGTTAAGGGGTTTCCTCTGCCCGCCACCCCGCATCAAGCGCGACTTCATGCTCTGTCCAGAAGCGGCCGCGCCACCCTGAGCTCTGCCCGAGGATGGGGTCCTCAATGCTGAGAGTGGCCTGCGACGCTGACGGTGTCTCAGACAGTCACAGAGGTCATCTCTCAGTGACCGGGAATGGGTGACCACCTGCAGGCCAGACCAGAGCCACCGGGTCCTGACGCTTTCTGTCACTCCCTGGGACAAAAGTTACAGAGTCATAGCTAAAGTCTAATGTTAACTCCCTCCTTCCCTCTTTGAGATGCAAAAGATAAGTTTCTTCCTGA
>NW_011888985.1:403650-406832 GCF_000151845.1 Pteropus vampyrus | reverse complement strand
ACGCCCCCACTCCTGCCCCGGACACAGAGCGTGGGGTGTAAAGCAGAGTCGGCGGGGCCCGCCGGGCTGGGCAGGGGTCTGGGACACCGAGAGCACGGGAGGCCAAAACCCGGTCCACACGGAGAGCAGGGCTTCCCAGCTCCCCTCTCCAAGGACTCCCCGAGATTCTCGGACAGCAGGAAGAGGGGACAGGCCCTTCCACCTCAGTGAAGGATCTCAGTCTCCAAGGCGGGCAGGGCCCCGGCCCCCGGCCACGGACGGTGTGCAGGGTCAGATCGTAACAGGACGCTCCCTTGCATTCGGGGAGCCTCCCCCCAGAAAGGCGGGGCTGCGCCCACTTCCTCCCACCTGTCCCCTTCACCTGCTGTCCTGCGGCCCCTGACCTGGCCCATGGGAGAGCGAGCTCTGGCTCACGGAAGCAGCAGCATTTTCCTCTTGAACCACAGTCTTGTGGCCTCAGCCGCCCGGGGTGACGAAGTCCAGGAGGGACTCAGTGGTCAGGGAACTACGCGGGTTGCTCAGGTGACGGGGGTACCTGAGCAGCGTGGGCCACCACCCACCAGGGTCGCCCTGGCACGCACAGCCCGACACAGGGGGAACCACCCCAAGACGCCCTTCGGGACGCCTTGCTGTAGAACAAGTCGGAAGGGCAGCTGAGTGAGAGAAAATTGAAAGCCGCCCCCCGGCCTGCCCTCCGGTCTCACGAGAAAGAGACGGCTTGGCTGGGAGTGAGGAGGGACCGGGAGTGGGTGGGGGGAAGACGAGGCTGGAGCACGGCGAAGCCGGCACCCAGGTGACCCATCGCCTGTCCGCCTCACCTCCCACCGAACGGTCCTTCTGCTCCGGCCACGCTCCAGGCCCCAGCTCCTGCAACTCCCTGTGCCCAGAACGGTGAGGTAGCTCATTGCTTGCCGAACGGTGAGGTAGCTCATTGCGAGACCGCCCAGCTGGCCTCGCCTGCTCCGAGCCTTCCCTGCTCTCTCTTCTCAGTGGAAATCGGCTCATTTCTCCCACGCTCAAAACCATCAGATGCTGTCGGAACAGACCAGGGACCAAGGGTCATTCCACACCTCAAGGAGCCACCAGCAAGTGGGACCGCAGGGCCGGGGCCTGGCCTTGCAAACCCGGGGCTCCGCACGCCTCTGCGTGTCACCGGGGCCTCAGGGCGGCCTGGCCCAGGGGCTCGCCTCGCCAAGGGAGGGGCCAGACAAATTAAGTCATTAAGGGGCACGGCGAGCTAATTAGCTGGCTAAGTGCTGGGTCAGGGTTACCCTGCGTTGTTATTTTTAGTCAGGGGCTTTTGAATCGCAATGCCAAGTGTCATCCAGTAGGCTGTGTCAGCTTCAATGAGGCATGGTCACACCCATCCGGGTCGGCTCTCCGTGGGCAGGAGCCATTATGGGTCATGGGAGGAAACGAGAAGCAGGAGGGGGCAGGGCCAGAGCCAAGACCTTGGACATCGTCCCAACTTGCCAACTACCTCCTGACCCCACACCCGCCGCCTGCCCGTCTGCCTGCTGCCCGTAGCCAAGCTCTGGGAAAGAATCGTCCATACATGAGTCTCGAGGGCCTCGCCTCCCACTCACTCTTCACCCCGCCCCCCCGAGGTCTTCTCCCCACCACTCGCCCCTACCCAACCCGGCCAAGGTCACCCGCGACCTCCCACCGCCAACGCCGACGGCTCCTAACTGCCTTTGCCCGTGACATCTCTCAGCTTCCTCCCGCGTGTATCCAACGCCTACTCCTCACCTGTGCTCAGGTGTCTCCTGAGCCTCTCGAACTCCCCCTGTCCCAAGAGAATTCTCATCTCAGAGCCTCTCACCCGCCCCTCCGCCAGCGCGGCCCACAGCCCCCTTCCAACGCCTTCCCTCTCCCGCCCTCCCTCCTCCGGCCGCCAGCAAATCCCAGCTCCGCCTTCGAAACGCAACCAGAGCGTGACCGATTCTCACCCCCGCCACGAGCGCGCCAGCCCAGAACATTCTCACCTCTGCCAGACGGGCGAGACCGCCCAGCTGGCCTCGCCTGCTCCAAGCCTTCCCTGCTCTCTCTTCTCAGTGGAAATCGGCTCGTTTCTCCCACGCTCAAAACCATCAGATGCTGTTCTCCGCATCTACACAAGGCTTTGTCTACGTCAGCTCTGAAGACTCGGAAGCTTAGCGTCCTGTGCCAACGTCCTGTCCCTCCAAAGTGTCAGGGGAAAGTAGGCGGCAGGGGACATTACAGAGGCACCTCAAGATTGCTCAGCCTCAGCTCGACGTGCTGGTGATAGGACCTCACCCGCGTGGAAACGCGTGGGTGCTCGCTGGGCGTAAAAGCCACTGAGCTGTCTTAGCAAGGACCTGGTGACAGAGAGGACGGGAGGAAATGACTGTCTTCACACGGCTGCCGGAAGCGAGGTGTACCGAGAGGGCTGTGCTGATCACGGGCTGGACTGCTGACGCTCTGACCAGTTATGAAGGGATTCGGGATACGCAAAGTGACCACGGACAACGTTTTTTAGTACGTGTCAGAAAACACCTTGGGAAAAATCTCGGTAACACCACAAGGAAAGGCACCTGTCAATGGCCACGGCTAAATCAGAAAATCCTGTTTCCATTTTGGGAGCTCTGTCACAGTCGCATGTTTAAGGCTTCGTCATCAGTGGTCGGCTTTAGTTTTCACCAAGTAAAGGAGCAGCAAACTCGACCTGTAAGAATTTCCATCGAAGCAAGAGAAAACGAATTTCACTCACGTAGCTCCTTGCTCATTTCGACAGCGAGAGAGAGAGAGTGTTGTCATGAAATGCTCCAAAATCTCAGTCTAAACACATCTCGAGCTCAAACCCGGGCTCCAACCAAAGTGAATGGTCACGTTTTCGAGAGTCAGCGCCAGTGGGAAGTAGAGGCAGGCTGATGCAAGTGTGAACCGTTTGCAGCGAACACCTTGCCTCTCTGCGCACAAGTTTGAATAATGAAGGGAAATAGACTCGAGCCGCGCGCTTGCACACAGGGGCCGTGGTCGGGCTGAGAGACCGAGTCCGCGAGGCCTCTCCAGACGATGTCAGCCCGGCAAAAGTTAGGACGCGTCCAAACCTCCTCGAGAGAGGCACCGTCTTACCCCAGCCCACGCCTTCTGCATCCTCCTCACCGTCCTGTGCTGCCATCTCCCGAATGCCAGTTCCTTCTCCAGTCTGGTCTTGGGCC
>NW_011888985.1:395562-402810 GCF_000151845.1 Pteropus vampyrus | reverse complement strand
TTTCACCAAGTAAAGGAGCAGCAAACTCGACCTGTAAGAATTTCCATCGAAGCAAGAGAAAACGAATTTCACTCACGTAGCTCCTTGCTCATTTCAACAGCAAGAGAGAGTGTTGTCATGAAATGCTCCAAAATCTCAGTTTAAACACATCTCGAGCTCAAACCCGGGCTCCAACCAAAGTGAATGGTCACGTTTTCGAGAGTCACCGCCAATGGGAAGTAGAGGCAGGCTGATGCAAGTGTGAACCGTTTGCAGTGAACACCTTGCCTCTCTGCGCACAAGTTTGAATAATGAAGGGAAATAGACTCAAGCCGCGTGCTTGCACACAGGGGCAGTGGTCGGGCTGAGAGACCGAGTCCGCGAGGCCTCTCCGGACGATGTCAGCCCGGCAAAAGTTAGGACGCGTCCAAACCTCCTCGAGAGAGGCACCGTCTTACCCCAGCCCACGCCTTCTGCATCCTCCTCACCTTCCTGTGCTGCCATCTCCCGAATGCCAGTTCCTTCTCCAGTCTGGTCTTGGGCCAGCATCTCCCGAGCCCCCGACGTGTCCCCGGGCGTGGGCAACAGCCACTGCGGAAGTGGCACCGGCCCTCCGACTCAGAGGGAGGGAACGTGTCTGCAGCCGGGGAGCTCACCGCAGACCAGGAGGAAAGACGGGGCAGCCCCTGCCTCTCCTGGCAGCATGCGGTGAGCTACGAAAAAAAATAAAACCTCCAGAATGCAGTGGGGGTTGGGAGGGAAGGGATGGGCCACTCAGTGCCTACGCTGCACGAAAGTGACTTAAAGGAGATGGCATTTGGGCTGGGCCGTGCAGGACTGAAAATGCCAGCGATGAGGAGGGACCCCCCCAGGCTCCGGGCCAACGCGTGCAAGGGAGAGGTCGGGAAAGCACAGTTGGGGGACACCGGCTGTCCGGCCTGGCTGCTGGGCAGTGAGAGGCACAGGAAAGAGGAGGACATCTAGAGCACGGCCGGGCCACAGCAGAGAAGGCCTCACACCGCACGCTGTGGACCTTGAACTTGACGCAGAGTCGAGAGGACTGGACCGCTTGGAGACCACTGTCTGAGCGTCACAGAGCAGCTGTCCCCAGGGACGGAGCCCCAGAGACCCCAGAACACCTCACCTTTAGGCATTGGTGTTATTGCCACAGTTCCGGGCTCATCCTGACCCCAGCTGGGGGCGGTGGGCATGGAGCTCTTTTTCTGGCAAGACCCAAACGGAGCAGAAATCTCTCCTTGGAAGACTGCGAACTCATCATGTTTCAAGAGTTCACCTAACCCTTTGTCTTTTTTACATCTAAGTGTCAGACCAAATGAAAGCCGTGATCCCTCGCTCTCCCCAGTAACTGCACATCCGACACAGAGTGTGGGTCCCGCCACGGGCGTCTTATGCTCCTTCTAACTTCCCGGGACACTAGATAGTGTCACTTCCCCTAAAATGGGAACCAACAATGCAACAAGCCATCTCTCTTCCCCAACGTCAAGGTGTTAGATTGTACTCGACTGACTCGTGACACTGGATCAAAACAATCAAGTAAAATCAATTATTCAGAGACTGTGTTGCGATCGCAGTAAATGTTGCAATTGCTATACTTACAGTTGTCACTTCGATGAAACCCGAAGGCAAGAAACATTTCTAGAGCACATCGCGGGAGGCGCAGGTGGTCACCCGTGCGGTGTAAGGTAAGCGCCACCAGGTACATCCTGCTCACCGCGTCCGTTTCCCTGACTCTGGGTCCTGTCACTTCCAAACTTGGTGACAGACCATCGTGTGTCACACACGCTTCTCCAGCAGGATGGATGAATCGCTCATCGACTTCTCAGCTCCAGCAGAAACCCAACCTGGCTTCCACAGTTCCGCCTCCTGGAAAATCCTCCTCCCAGACAGCTCAGGTCAGCATTTACGGGGGGCTCACCTGTAGCTCTACTGCAGACGCTCCACAGCCTCCCCACACACCTGCCAAGGCTCCCGTGGTCCTTCTCTACCCCCAGCCAGCTCAGCACAGCACCTGCTCTGCCCAGCACCTCCCAGAGGCAGCCCTTGAACCTCACGTGGTGAGGCAGCATCCCTCTCACCTGCGGGAGGAGCTTACGAGGCTGATTTCCAGGCCCATAAGTTGTACGCGTTGGAGGCTGGGAATTCTTTCTTTCAAAGGCATCCCAGCCAATTCTGACCTCAGGCAAAGCCTATGGACACTGACCACTCTGTGGATCCTGGCTTCGGCCTCTATGCTCCGTGCCCACCGGCATCTCTGCCACCTGCAGTGTCACCTCCGTCCCCATGCCTTCCACACACGTGTCCTGAGTCATTTCCGCAGACAGGTGCCGTGCTGGGAGTGGAGGGGTTGGGGGAGGGAATTTATGAGAAATCAAGAAGATACGGTCTGCAACGAAGAAGTTCATTGTCAATTGCAAATCACAGAAATGTGAATAAGTCCTTGCCATGCACAGTGAAGAGGTCTCCATTAAAATGATTATCAAAGTTCCATCGGGCTCACAGCAAACAAAGGAGAGGCTCGTCCTGCCTGAAGGTCAAGGTGGCTGCCCGAGCTGCATCTTACAGGACCCGCTAACCAAGCAGAAGGGAGGGGTCTCTCGTCACGACAGCCCATCTCTGCTCCGCCACCATTTTTCTGGGGTATAAGGAAAGCCATCTGAAGGCTGCCCCACGGCCTTGATATTGGTTTACAAGATCGATCTCCTGTTATTGCATATTTAGGTTGCTTCTGATTTTTTCCCATTCTAAACATCTTGCAACCTCGCAGAACTCAAAATAGTATTTCCCTCGGGGAAATTCCACTACTGACCACAGCCTGGTCAAAGTACTCAACGTTAAACACTTAACTAACATTTTTTCTCCATCTGTATCTATTTGAAAGGTGGAAATTTAATTATCGCTTTAATCTTTATTTTGAAAAATATTAATAAGGACATATTTTTAAAATATTTACTGGCACTTCCTAATTCTTTGAGAATTTCTCTTGTCCTTTGATCATTTGTCTATTGACGTGCTTGTCTTTTTAGTATTGATTTGAATTTTTTTAATCTTATAAAAGTATTGACCCTTTATTACATGTAGTAGACATTTTAGATATTCAATGTTGTTTTAGTTTGTTTACTTCTGAATGTGATGTGTTTGGGGATACTAAAGTCTTCTTTTAAACAGTAAAGGCTTTATGATTTCTGCTTTGTACAGCAGTATCTCATTGCTAGATACGTTGTTAAACTGCTGTGTTTTCAATAGCTTCTGCTATGTTGTCCTATATTTTATGTCCATCGATTTATATTGTAATTAAATACTGAGCAAATCTACTCTTAATGGGCCATTATTAGTTACTCCAACTTTTTTGTCACTACCTAGGAAGCTCCAGTTGCTCATGGGGACCAATTTCCCTACAAATATGAGAGACTTGCTCCTACCTTACAGATTGGTTCAAGTTCAAGTTCAAGTCAAATGTGCCTTCTACTGGCGATGACAATTACCATTAGAGAACACATGCTTGCATCAGCCAGTCCAGTAGACACCTGTTTTCCTTCCGTGGCGATGTCTTACAGAGTTTTCTTGACAGTCCCAGTGACCAAACGCAGCAGGTGTGTCTCTGCCCCATCTGGCAGCGTATGGGACTCGGCCGTCGCCCCTGCTCCCTCCAGACGCTCCCTGTCTCGGCGTCCGGGACGCTCCTGCTGGTTCGCCCGCTGCCCCTTGGAGTTCTCTTCCCAGGGCCTCTTCACACACCCTCCTTTCCTCTAAGAATTCCAAGCTCGGCTCCCTTCTTCCACCTCAGTAGATCTCCAAGTGCGAGGCCCGAGCAGGCAGCATCCTCTGGCAGCTTGCCAGAAACGCACACCCTCGGGCTGCCCCAAGCCGGCTGGGCTGGAAATCCTGGCGTCGGGGCCCATGCATGGTCTGGAAGCCGCTGCTCCACACAGTCCCAACGAAACTTCCACCCGTTTCTCCAGGCCAAACATTTCGTGTGAGCTCCAGACCCACCAACTCAGCACCCCGTAGGACACCTCCGTTCCCGACACCTGCCAGGCACCTTGACTCCACGTTGAAATAATGCCATCATTTTATCCCCCACC
This sequence comes from Pteropus vampyrus, assembly GCF_000151845.1. Taxonomy (NCBI): domain Eukaryota; kingdom Metazoa; phylum Chordata; class Mammalia; order Chiroptera; family Pteropodidae; genus Pteropus; species Pteropus vampyrus. The sequence goes on along the minus strand of NW_011888985.1, from coordinate 398,728 downwards.
CTCCCCCGTCCCCCACCTCCTTCGTGAATGGCACCTCCATGGACCTCACTCCCCTCCAGTCTTTGCTCATAGGCCACCTTCCCAGGACTCCTGCCCATCACTGTTCCTAAAACTGCCACCTGCACCCCACTCCCCCTTCCCCTGCCAACTCTTTCCCCCGGGCCACTTACCACCTTCTACCCTTTCCCGTCCATTATGCCTCGTGTTTATTGTCCGTCTGGGACAGAAGTCCCGGGAGGGAGACGTCTTGGACTATTTCGTTTGCTGCATGTCTCAGGCACCCAGATAATGCCTGACATACGGGAGGCGCTCGCTTGTTCGCTCGCTCAGTTAAACGAGCGAATGAGTCTGTCCGACCCAGTCCGCTTCCGCCGAGTTTTTTATTGTGTTAAGTCAGACTCAGAAAGACGACTAAGACGTGCCTTCCCATGTTCCACGACACACAGCCGGGCGGGAAAAGCGGGCAACAGCACCCTGCGCTTCGCGTGACGGCCTTTATGTGCAATGCGTGCACGTGGACGCTGCACACGCGTAGCCGGCGAGCAGTGTCCGGGGAGGAAGTCCCCGAAACGCCAGAAGTGACCGGCTCTGGTGCTCTCGGTGCACACGTGGCTCAGACTCCACTGCACCACTGGTCCCAAATGGATTCCCAAGGGCCAGACCCAGAGGAAACGCTCAGTTGTCCCCCGAATCTCGGCGGCCTGCCCTTCCTCTGCCCCTCCCCCCAGGTTTCGTCTCCCTTCCCCCACCCCGCTCATCCCCCACCCACTCGCCTGCACCAGGCTCACGGGCCAGTCTGCCCTGGGGCCTCACTCACTCCGTATATGCTTCCTGGAAAAGCCCACCCTCTCTCCAGGGAAATCCACTCTGGGGTGCCCTCCTGGCTTCACCCCACCCACGTGGCTGTCCTGAGGTCTAGGCCACAGCCTTGCCTCTCTAATCCCGTCTGTGCTTTTCTACCTGGCCTCTCGAATCCGTGGGCACTTAAGAAAAACATCACTAAGATGAAAATAATCATTTTCAGGGTTTCCAGACAATTCCAGCCTGTTTGTTCTTCCCAATGAACTTTATGATCAACTAATTTAACTCCAAGGGGAAAAACTACGGGTCTTTTTATTGAGATGATATTACACATGTACAATCTTCACCTTTAAATTGTTGAATATTGTATTCAAGCGCATGTGTAACTTTCCGTTTATTTAAGTTCTGTTTCTGTGTTTTTCACGAGAGTTTTCTTTCTGTATTTTTCATGAGAGTTTTCTTCAGGCAGGTTTTAGGCATATCTTAAGTTTAGTCTTGCTATTTTATTTTCTTCCTTGCTATCATAAATTGGGTTTTCTTCCCATAATATCATTTGTCTTGTTTTGTTTGTATATATAAAGGGATTGATATTTATTCAGTAATTTTATAAGGGTCAATTTTCTAAGCTCTCTTTTCTATAAAAAGCTTTTTCGTCCATTATTTTGTACTTTCGAGATATATAAGCACCTTATTCACAAAGAGAGAGAGTGTAGCTTTCCCTCCGCGCACCGATGCCTTTTTTTTTGCTCTCCCTCGTCAAACACAGAGGTTAATAATTTCAGCACGTTGTTAGGTAACAGTGAGCGTAGTGGGCGTACGGGTCTCAGGGTCCCTTTTGATGGGAAATCCTTGAGCGTTTTCTGATCAAGGTGCTAGTTTGGGGGACGTAAGTGTTCGCGTTATTAAGAAAGTCCTGCTTCATCGAGTGGGTGTTGCTTCTTGTCAAACGTCAAACAGTTCGTTTTCGTTTTTCGCACCTTTGGAGATGATACATGTGGCATTTGGCCACGTGAAGCCTTTTTAAACATCTGCGCATTTTCTCTCCCATTCTGAGCCGATCTTATTCCTGAGTCTTGCCCCAGTTCACGGCATCGCCTTCCACCCAGGGGCCTAAACCGGGATGCTGAAAGACAGCCAGTGTCCCCGCCCCTCCCTCACCTCCCAGAGCCCGTCGCTTCCTGTGTCCTGGTGTTTCATGTCTCTTAAATTTTTTATTGAAATACAATTCACGCAACCGTCACGAACCGTACCGTTCAGTGGCATTTGGTGCATTCGCATTGCGTGCGACCGCCACCTCTCTCGAGCTTGTCTAAGCTTTCCCATCACACCAGAGACACATCCACTAAGTAGTCACCCCCCACCCCCCTCCTCCGTTCCCTGGTAACCGCGAATCTGCTTTCGGTCTCCATGGATTTGCCTTTTCTGGATAGTTCACATAAGAAGAATCGAGCAACCTGTGGTCTTTTGTGACCGGCCGCTTTCCCTTAGCATGATGCTCGCGAGGTCCAGCCACGCCGGCACGTGCGTGTCTCAGCACTTCTACATTTTTATAATTATTCCTTGTGTTTCCAGCCCGACAACCGCTGCTTGACTTTAAGGCTTTATTCTCACTTCCCTGAGCCCTGAGGTCAGCTCCCCGCCTTCCCATCTCATCTTCTCTACTGTAGCCAAAGCGATTGTTTCTTTTACCAACACATCCTGCTCCCCACCCCCTGCCCCCAGTTAGCCAACCATCATTCCTTCAAGCATCAGATCTGCTTACATTAAAACACTTCCTCCATGGTCCTCTGTTTCTCTTATTTCCTGTTCACATTCATTCTAATTATTCTAACATTTAAAACACCCCTCGTCACGTTCGCTGCGGCATTGCTTTCATCAGCCAAACACGGGGAACCACCTAAAAGCCCACCCAGAGAGGCAGGGCTGGAGTAATTACATTACATCCCCAGGATGGAACGTAATGACCATGCGGTTGTTCAAAGAAATGAGGCTGAAAGCAAGTGACCTCAGGAGCTTCTCGGGGGGACGCGCTAAGAACACAGCGTCGCTGGCACAGTGCTCCGGCCGGAAACGAATCGCCTGACACTAATCGTGAGGGCGCAATCAGACAAACTCAAACCGAGGGATGGTCTACAGAACAAGTGGCCTGTGCACCTCGAAAGATGTCTGTGTGATGGGACACAGAAAAAGCATGAGTAACACGTCTGGATTAAAGAGCTTAAAGAAACGTGACAGCCAGATGGGAGGAGTGACCTTGCGCTCGACCCTGAATAGGAAAAACAAACTGCAGTCAAGGGCGTTACTGGGGCAACTGGTAGAATTGAAACACAGACCGTGTCCTAGAGAATATGGGGCTCTATAGATA
>NW_011888985.1:393474-395512 GCF_000151845.1 Pteropus vampyrus | reverse complement strand
CTGCTTGACTTTAAGGCTTTATTCTCACTTCCCTGAGCCCTGAGGTCAGCTCCCCGCCTTCCCATCTCATCTTCTCTACTGTAGCCAAAGCGATTGTTTCTTTTACCAACACATCCTGCTCCCCACCCCCTGCCCCCAGTTAGCCAACCATCATTCCTTCAAGCGTCAGATCTGCTTACATTAAAACACTTCCTCCATGGTCCTCTGTTTCTCTTATTTCCTGTTCACATTCATTCTAATTATTCTAACATTTAAAACACCCCTCGTCACGTTCGCTGCGGCATTGCTTTCATCAGCCAAACACGGGGAACCACCTAAAAGCCCACCCAGAGAGGCAGGGCTGGAGTAATTACATTACATCCCCAGGATGGAACGTAATGACCGTGCGGTTGTTCAAAGAAATGAGGCTGAAAGCAAGTGACCTCAGGAGCTTCTCGGGGGGACGCGCTAAGAACACAGCGTCGCTGGCACAGTGCTCCGGCCGGAAACGAATCGCCTGACACTAATCGTGAGGGCGCAATCAGACAAACTCAAACCGAGGGATGGTCTACAGAACAAGTGGCCTGTGCACCTCGAAAGATGTCTGTGTGATGGGACACAGAAAAAGCATGAGTAACACGTCTGGATTAAAGAGCTTAAAGAAACGTGACAGCCAGATGGGAGGAGTGACCTTGCGCTCGACCCTGAATAGGAAAAACAAACTGCAGTCAAGGGCGTTACTGGGGCAACTGGTAGAATTGAAACACAGACCGTGTCCTAGAGAATATGGGGCTCTATAGATATTGATCCCCCGGAAGTGATTTGTACACTGCGTGTGTAAGGAAATGCCCTTGTTTTCTGAAGATACACAGTGAAGCACCTACTCTCATTAGCCAAATGTCTCTGCAATGGCGACAACCATCACATATTTATACAGAGCCAGGGCAAAAGATGGCAAAACACTGACAATCGGTGAAAATGGGTAATGGGACTACAGAAATGCCTTGCACTATTTTTATAGTTTTTCCGTAAGCTTGAAATCTTTCAAAACGAAAAGTGAAGAAAAAAGTCAGTCGGTCATTATCAATTGGCCCAGAAAGATGTTGCTAGCGCCCTGTTACCTTTCAGAATGCACTTAGGAACTTGACACAGAAGTGTGGGGACAGGCACATGACTCACAGTACACACAACGACCACTGCCCAGGACGGGGCTGGCTTCCACCACCTGAGACGTGACTCTATCCCTCTCATGCATGTCTCTTTATGGATGATAAACCATATGGTCACTGAGCTACAGAGACGAGTGGAGGAGAAGGGAGAGTTTTGCTTTTTACTTCATTCCAATCTGTAGAATGTAAATTTGTTAATAGTTAGCATCCATCATTTTACACTGAAACACACTCTTAAAAACTCTAAACTCTTCATCTCTTATAAATTCTCCCTATCTATAGGATTTGCTTTGAGTTAATCATCAGAAAAGTAGGTTTTACGAAACCTATAAATATGCCTGGTTTCAATCATTTTTAATGCAACCTGAAAATTAAAACAGCAGGGTATCATTTTTATCAGTCGGTTTGATAAAAATTAGGTAAACTCTACATAGTATTAGCAGAAATAGGAGGGGGGCTGGCCTTCTCACACACTGCTAGTGGGAAAATAAATTAGCTCAGCCACTTTGGAGAGCATTTCGTAGTATCCATCATAACGAAAATGCATGGGCTCTACGATGCGGCCATTTACCTCTGGTTCTGTGTCCTAGAGAAACTCTATGCACAAAGAGACAAGAACGAGGGGGATCCTTGTAGCTTTACCCACAACAGGGGAAACTGGAAGCCATACCCTCCAGCAGAGGAATGGGTGATGAGAAAGATGTAGATCACAAGGGTCAGGTTCAAGGGTCCACATACGCAGTAGGTCTCTACCTGGCGACGTGCGTAGATTCAAAAACTTAAAGATAGAGCGAGAAAGACAAGCCACAGAACAATAAGAACAAATTCATGCCATTTGTGAGTAAGGTGTTTAAAAACACAAAGACCATACCACATACAATGTAGGTATG
>NW_011888985.1:385199-391762 GCF_000151845.1 Pteropus vampyrus | reverse complement strand
GGGATTGGTTGGTTGCTATGTTGTTTGGTGGACTAGAGTGTTTGTTTCCTCAAGATTGTGGCCAGAATTTCTGCCACTCTCTCCCATTTGGTTCCTTCTCTCCACACTAGAAAGTTGGGATTTTCAGTGCGCTCTCCACTGCACCCTTGTCTCCCACAAAAGAATAAGGTCTCAGGTGGTTCACACAGGAAGAGCCTTCTGGAGTCAGATCTTTCCCCCAAATCCACTTGCTCTAGAAACCTGTCCTGAGTTGGCTTAGGAACAAAGAATAAGCCTAGCACTTCAGGCTTTATCTTTTGAGTGACATTCCTCGCAAGGCGTTAGGAAGAGAATGAGCGTAATTGCAGTGCAAAGAATGCTTCTTAGGCACAGTCTTTGTGTCAACTTGACTGGACCACAGGTGCCCAGATATTTGGTCAGACATTGAGCGTGTCCACGATGGTGCTTCTGGATGAGCAGCATTTGAATCAGCAGACTGAGAGCAGCAGTCACCCTCCCTGATGTAGGCGGACCCCGTCCGATCAGCTGAAGGTCTGGACAGAATGAGAAGGCTGACCCTTGTGCGAGTGACGGGGACCCTCCTGCCTGATGGCCTTCGTCGAGCTGGGACTTTGGGTTTGTCCTGCCTTTGGACTTAAAGTGAAAGACTGGCTCTTCCAAGGTCTCAAGCCTGCCCGCTTTTGGACAAGAACCACACCATCGGGCCTCCTGGGTCTCCAGGTTGTCAACTGTAGATCATAGGACTTGTCACCCTCCATGATCCTGTGAGCCAATTTCTTATGATAAATCCCGATAGATCGAAAGATAGAAAGATAGAAAGATAGATAGATAGATAGATAGATAGATAGATAGATAGATAGATAGATAGATAGATAGACAGACAGACAGACAGACAGACAGACAGAGATGAAGGTCTGTAATCACACACATACACACACATCTTATTAGTTCTGTTTCTCTAGAGAACACCGATTCACACACGGAGAATGGGAAATGAATACCCTCGTTGACAGAAGAATTCCGTGGTCTAGAGAAGTAAAGTGAACTGGCAGAGCCCACGCAGGCTGTGTGAGGACCAGGACTCAAGACCACGTCTCCTCTAACAGACCACGGACTTCCGCCTGAGCGCTCATCACGCCCCATGTCACTGTCACTCCCTGACCTGTTCACTTACTTGGCCGTGGCTAATGATTGATGCCAGATGATCACAGAAAATGATCGACTAAAGATGCCGACAGTCCCATTGAGAGAATGTAAATTTCTTTGATGGCAAAAGGCGACCCCACATATAGAGATAGATTCCCTGATGTGCTCCAGCAGCTTCTCACACCTGGCGGAGCCCTCATGCCTCGTGAGTGGGGTCGACCATGAACACGGCCCAGTGTGTGCAACTCGGGGCTTCTGGAAAGCACACGCCGGGTTATCTCTTGCCATATGTAGACAGCTGGTTCCCATGTCTTCTTCCGTTGACTGTGTCTGTGTGTCCTTCTACCAGTCAACCACCATCTCACAGTGACCATTATGCACGCACCTGGCCATTTAGTTAGGAAAGGACCCCAAGTCTCTGATGAAGGGCTTCTAGCATGCAGCTCTCTGCAGATCATGCCATGTTGCAGCCCAGAAGGAGGGCGTGAAGTCCGGGGCGCCATACTGAGACCCACATCCTGCCACGTGCCAGCTAAAGTCACCTGAGGAGCCCCAGTGGGGGGAAAGCTAGCACGTGTCCTTTGAAGCTGCTGCCTGCACAAACACACAGCTGCTGGTTGGCGTCCACGGCTAATACGGGCTGGCGTTGCTGGGTCTGCAGCAGAGAAGATCCAGACAGTTTCAAATCGGGCCATCTGAGGAGTGACAGATCACAAAGAGGAGCCATAGCTTTGGTGAGCAGAGAAAAGTGACCCTCTGCCCAGGGGGAGGCAGGGTGAAGGAGGCCGGGCCAGTGTGGGGCTGTCAGCGGACGGTGATCTGAGAAGGACCCTTTCGTGTTGGGTCCAGAGTCAGATCGAGTTCTCCAAAGGGGCAGAATTTCCAGTTGGGTATACAGTTGGGACATAGGACAGAGAAGGGACATTGTTGACCAGGGGAAGAATCATTAAACTTGGAGGATTAAAATTGCCAAGGGCTGCGGCCTGGTGAACACGTTACCTGAATTATCCAGGTTTTGATTTCATCTATGAAATGGGCTAATGGCACCTATCCGCCATTATGGTTGCCAAAGTGAAGTAAGGAAATTTATTCTATAAACTAGGGTTACATTCTATCCATCCATGTTAAGGACTGTCTGGCCCAAGGCAGAGTGTTTGGGAAGAGTCTGTTGATTCTTAACTTCTATTTTAGCAAAGCCCATTGTGTCCCTGATGTGATTTGATCCTGTAGCCATCCCAGGAGGTGGACATCGGGTCTCCCATTACAGTGAGAGGGTGTCTGGGAGCTTCGGGGACACATGTGAACACCGGTCCTCACGAGGACACAGCCAGTGCTGACGGAAGCCTGGGCCCCTGCTCACCCCTCACTAGCTGGCTCCGCTCAGCCTGTTTTCTGTCTCAGCCTCCTCCCCGGGGAGGTGTGAAAGGAAACCGGCCCCCAACCCAGCTGATTCCCGCACACAGAGGGCGTTTTTGTGCCCGGCGAGGCTGGACATGACCGGCATGACGATCGGGGCTCAGGACGTGCGACTCGCCCTCTCTCACCTGATCCTCTCGCTGACTCTCGGCCAGGGCCCGCTCCCAGCGCCCTCCTCCGCTTTCCCGGCCATTGTGCCAGGCCTGGCGGAAGAGAGGCTGCCCCGAGGCTTCCCACAGCCTGGAATGCATAATGAAGTCACCAGCCTGCGGAAGAAAAGGCCTCTGTTTCTGATGGGGCTGGATTCCGGGTCTGCATTATGCAGCTCTGATCCTCCAAAATAAAGTGGTGACTGTTAGGAATGTCATCTGGCCTGGCAGCTCTGAGAGGGGACATTTCACTTCTGCTCCGTGAGCTCCCTGATGCCCTCTGAGTGGCTCTGTGGCCATACGGCCACACGACGGCCCCTTGCTTTTCTGCCAGGATGGTATGCACCACCAGGAGGAAGAGCCCTGTCTGGTACTGTCCCCCCAGCCATGCAGACCGCGTGGTGGCAGGGTGTCCGCCGTGGGCAAAGGGGCTCCTGGAGGCTGTCTGGCCTACAGTGGCTCTCACTCCAGACCCAGACGACACACTCTCACCTGCGTGAGGACCAGAGACATCACCCTGTCTCTGCTCCTGGGGATGAGGCCACAGAAGCTGTGAGCACTGTGCTGGCACGGTGGCCATTGTGGGAGCCAGTGAGGCGACGGCTGGGAGCCAACGCCACGTGCACCAGGCAAAGCCAGCCCAGCTGTCAGGTGAGCGCAGAGCAGATGGCGATCCCAGGAGGCAAGGGCGACAGGAAACCGGACGCCAGACCGAGGCCAAGCCCACAGCAGTGAGCGCAGAGAGGAAGTATCTCGCAGAGAGGAAGCATCTCGCCGAGGGAGCGTGAGGTCCCTCCTGCTCAGCTTCTCAAACGCGCCGAGGGCCAGCTCTGTCAGAATCAGACTGGGTCCGCTCGTTCAGAATCCTGGTCCCCGCCTCGAACCAGGCGGAAGCGGAGCTCCAGAGCCTCACCCCACGCCCCTGCCCTGTGGAAAGAGCTCCGCGGGCCGCTCGAGCTCGTGAAAATTTAGGTCTAAACAAAGGGGCTGGAACCGGTGTAGAAGTTGCTTATTCCGGGGCGGGGGGCGGGGAGACCAGAACCTTGTAATCACTCAGACCGTGACCTCCCGCCTCTCGTCTGGCTCGCTGATGCTCTCCCCTTTCACACTCGCATCGACCACTGCCCTCGAGGCCAGCGTGGCCATGGCTCAGCGTCCGTCTTCTAATTCAGCTGCATCCTTAACAAGCGCACATTTCTTGGTGCGCGCCCATATCTGTGACTTCCGTCGCCAGGATTGCCTGGCGTGGCTCACGCTGAAGTTCTTCACGCATGGATGTGTTTAGGGCAAATCCATGTTGCTGCGTGAGCGTCGCCCACATCGTTTGTAAGGGCTGCTCAGAGCTCCGTGGTGTGTGCCTACCACATTCCACCTCTTCGCCCAGGTGGCAGGTGCTCTGATTGACTTCAGCCCTCACCACCGCGTGCGCACACACACACACACACACACTTGCACACGCATGCACTCTCTCTCTCTCGCACACACACACAGAGTGCGTGCACTGCCAACGATCTCCTACCTGTCCCTAAGGGTATAGCCGAGGTGTGTGTGTGCGTATCCAAAAGCAGGAGTAACCTCAGTATATCAATCGATGACTCCGGGATTGATGGTGAACCTACAGATCATTGACTGAACGCTGTCAGACTGTCCCCGCCACAGGGTGTAGCCATCTACACCCCTACCAGCGGTGCACGAGGGGTCCCACAGCCCGCGTCTCTACTGGCACCGGCGTCGCCCGCTGTCCACGGGGTTTCTCTGATTGCTGCCAGTCTCGCGGGTTTGAAGTGAGGTCTCGCTGAGGTTTTAACTTCCACTGCTCTTTCTATGAAGGAGTCGAAGTATCTCTTCGAGTGATCGCCACTCTTAGAGTTTTCTGTAAATTACCAATCCATACCCTTTTCTTGTTGATTTGCAGTATTTCCTTGTGTGAACATTATTTCCTTTTCAGTCCTAAACATTACAAAAGTCCTCTCTCATTCTTATACATTTTTATTAAATTTACAGTATACTTTTGTAACGACTTAGTTGAGGTATAAATCACATACTGTATAATTCACCTGATAAAAGTATGCAACTCAATGGGTTTTAGTATGTGCAATAGTATATACGCAGAGCTGGACGACCGTCACCATAATCAATTTTAACAACATTTCCATCATCCCCCAAAGAAGCCATTTACCCATTAGTAGTCACGCTCCATTTCCCTCCCCCACACCCCTTCCTCCCATCAAACACACCTTCTCTAAGTGACCGCTAATCAACTTCCTGTTTCAGTAGACTTGCCTATTCTGGACATTTTATATAAATGGAATCATACAATATATGGTCTTTTGTGATTGGCTTCATCCACGTAGCCTACTATTTTCAGTATAGGATGTATCGGTATCTCCTCCTTAGCATGCATCAATATCGCATTCTTCAGTGCTGGATCATATTTTGTCGTATGGCTACACCTCATTTGTTTATTCACTTATCGAGTGACATTTGGGTTGTTTTCACTTCTTGGCTATTACGAGTAACGCTATTACGAATATTCACATATAAAAAATTCTGCGTGGTCATGTTTTTATTTCTCTTGGGTATATACCTAAGGGTAAGACTGAGTGGTAATTCTATATTCAACATTTTCGGCAACTGCCAAACTGTTTTCCGCAGTGGCCGAACCATTTTACACTCTCCCGGCAGTGCACGATGGTTCCACTTTCTCCACATTCTGTCTTTTTTATGGTAGCCATCCCAGCGGGCGTGAGGCGGCATCTCGCGGTGTTTTGATTTGCCTTTCCCTGATGGCTGATGATGTTGAGCATCTTTTCATGTGCTTGTTGACCATTCGTATATCTTTTGGGGGAAAATGTCTATTCATATCAGTTGTCATTTTTAATTCAGGTTATTTATCTTTTTATCACTGCGTTGTACGAGTTTGGTGGACTTTTTGAACAACAAAAGATAAAGCCTTAATTTGCTATAATCGCATCAGGTTCTTTGTTTTGTTTTTGCCTTATAGTTTGTGATGTTGAACTTTTGTTTAAGACGTCCTTCCCCTTCCTAGGTCACAGCGATAGACACACACATACAATTAACTTTATAGTTTATTGTTCACATTTAGACCCAACTGGATTCTATCTCTGCATGCGACGCTGGGTGGTAATCTGCTTTCTTTGTCCTCTGTGTGACTGGCCGATTCCCTCAACACCATTTATAAAACAACCTGTCTTTCCCCGTTGATTTAGGGTGTCGCCTTTATCATAAGTTAGGTTTCCACCTACACCTACGTCTGTCTCTGAGCTCTTTATCTTGTTTCTTTCGTCTATTCTGTTCCTTCTGTCTCTTTGTCCTTGCAATAATTCCAGCCTGTTTTCACTGTCTGGGCCTTTTCTGAAGGTCCCAGGGCTCTGTCCCCACAGTAGGTACAGCCCCCTGGAAAGGTTCCCCATTCCCCATCGGTGCCTCCATAATTATTTGCCTTGGAGTTCCTGCAGGACTTTGATCATTTGGGTACCCTCCAATTTCCTAGGTACCCCATAATATAGCCAACGAGAAACTGCTGTGACTTTATGGTTAATGCTCTCCTAATTAGAGCCCTTCGACCAGGCTAATTGTTTTAATAAGCCAGATACGCCATCAAATGGCTGGTTCCTAAGTTACTTTTTGGTGACTTCTGTAAAGCATGACTAATGCCTCGAGATAGCAACTCCGGCTTCATCGCCTCAATGCCTGTGCCCTTCTCCCACAGACCTGACGGCATGTTCTGTCTCGAGGTCCTGGGTGCCCCAGCACAGTGGATAATGAGGGGTGGCACCGAGTACGCAGAGTCTGGATGCCGATGGGTCCTTGGGAGTGATGTGGCACTGT